>NC_083283.1:28760536-29071786 GCF_963506605.1 Zootoca vivipara
ATAGACAGGAGGTGAACTGTGATTCATTTTATATTTAAAGGCAATACACATTTTCTGAAACAAAAACCCTGTTATCATTTGAAATGTGGTCTTCTCTGAAGTTCTCCAGTCAAGTAATGTGTACAAAAGCACAGGGGTTAGGGCAAAGTGTGCATAAAATGCATACATTATTGAAAAGAACATCAAAATTGCATCATATTAGGGGAAATTGCATACCAAAATGTGTATATTAAAAATATTCACTGGTGAACTTTCCTGAAGATTTTAAAAACCGACTTGGAAATGTGGAGAACTGAACTTACATTTGGAAAAAAGAGAAACCGAAAGAAACTTGAAGAGCATCACTGTTTAATAAGGTATCTGAAGAAGTGTGCATGCACACGGAAGCTCATACCAATGACAAACTTAGTTGGTCTCTAAGGTGCTGCTGGAAGGAATTTTTCTTATTTTGTTTCGACTACGGCAGACCAACACGGCTACCTACCTGTAACTGTTTAATAAGCAGGTAGGTAGCCGTGTTGGTCTGACGTAGTCAAAACAAAATAAGAAAAATTCCTTCCAGCAGCACCTTAAAGACCAACTAAGTTTTTAATAATGTTTAATAAGCATTCATCCTGCTTTCTTGGGGGGGGGGGCGGGCGGTTGATGACTGTTATGTCAAGCAAGTGCTAGCCTACACTTCCCAATGCTTTTCCCCTGTCACTTTCCTTATTGCAAAAGCCTGATCTTTGTGGGAGGTGGGTTTGTTGTGCAAGAGCTCCAAATCAGCTTTGATTGCACAAACTGAATATGCTGGGATGTGATTGAATTCTGCCTGAAAATAGTGACAGACTGGAAGCACCCTAGGCAACTGTTTTGGGTCTCAGCTATACCGCTGCAAATAAAATGTTTTAAGTGTGTTGTAAAGTGCAGTATACATTTGTGACACTATATGGCAGTGGTGAGCAATGGCAAATTCAATATATTTTTCAAAACCTTTTTTTAAAAGCATTTTTTATATGTGTGTAGGTTTCACCTTGGTTTATGCTTGCTCGAACACAGTAGCTGGTGGCTGCTCCAGATGCACATTCTTTCTTCGGTTGTGTTTGTTTTAGGAAATGAAAGAGAGAGAGAGAGAAGTATGTATTACTGGGAGCAATGTACAAAATGAGAAGTTGCCTTAATTACTGTAAAGTGCAGCCATTGCATCACGAAGAAGAAATCAGTAACAAAAACCACCCAAAAATACTATAAAGTTGAACTCTCCACAAGAAAAAGAAAAATGAAGTGTGAACTGCTTACCTCATTATTTTTGCTGTAATGAAGTTCCACCCAGAAGCTTACAGCCACTCAATGAAGTCTGGGAATCAGGAACAAACTCAGAATGACACAATATCTTATCATATGATTTTTCGGGTGATCATTCAGCTAATAGGCCCATTTAAGGAACTGCAGCTTGGCATAATGAGAGGGGAGGGACGGTTCGGGGTTTGGGCATTCTCCTTTTTTAGCACACGTTTTAAAAGCTAGGTTATTGCTCTTTGGTTCCCGGGTTCCCGTGGACTGGGTGGTGGTGGCTCCTCCTCCTCTGACACTTCCAAGGGTTCTTCAGCAGGTTTTTCTCCAAAGGGGACTCTCAGCCCTGGTTTCAAGGGACCTGCCTGCACCTCAAGTTTCTCGACCAGTGGAGTATCCAGTTCATGCTCTGTGAATGTGTCTGGTACCACCTCAAGGCTAGGCATGACACTTCTTCAGGGTTGCACTTTTCCTTCTATGGATAATATTGAAAATGTGGGCTGCCACATTAGGCAATTATCATTGTTAAAGCTAAGCCCAAATTTTACCCACTTGAAACCACCTGACTTTTTGGCAAAGATTTAGGACATAAATATCCAAATGGAAGACTGGGAAAAATTATGGAAAGTGAATTTAAAATTTACTGATTGTATATTGTTAAAGGAGAATTACCGGTGTATGAAAATGATGTATAGATGGCACATTACACCTGTAAAAATAGCAAAGATGTATAGAACATCTTCATTAAGGTAGAGTTATTGTAGTCTCCCCCCCACCCCATGCTAGCTCCATGATGGCGTACCTGACTGGCCTGAAAATTGAGCCCCACAGGGCTTTGGATCTAGTGGAGCCCATGTTTCCTGCCCCCCCCCCTGCCCCAAAGCAGTCCATTTCAGGACTTTCTCCTGGCTACTAGCAGTGGCTACCAGCTGACAGTGGCTTCCTACCTGCCAGGATGAATCTCAGGGGAGTCTTCTCTGCTGGTAGAGGTCAATGGAAAAGTAAATGATCATTCACCATCCTAAACCCCATCTCCACCACCAACAGTAAAGTGATTAGGGCTGTGCTTAAGTACAATTAAAATCAACCAAATTTATCCTGTGCATGCTTACTTTGAATGAAATGGAATTTGTTTGTCATCTCATCTCCTTTGCTCCATTGTTTCTAGTAGAAAAAGGGTTCTGGCTACCTTTTGTTTACTACCTACGAATTTTTGATTTAATCTATGGAAAGTGAGTCACAAGACTAACTGGTATTGAAACCATTGTATGTAGACGATTCTCCATCTCCATTATTGCCCCTGATAATAAGCACACTTGAACAAAAATTGCTGCTGGAAAGCCGTGAGTCTGTTCTGTGATCCTTTCCTGATACCATCTGTTTCTGAGCTGCATGTACTTAATTACATCACAACCTGTAATTAAATCAAACTCTCATGCGATCTGCATAGATGGCCAGTGCAGATCTTCCTTCTTTCATCTGGTGCTTGAGCAAGATGGCATAAGTGTCTTGTGCAGCTGTGGTTGAAAGGGAGCTGTGTCTAAACCAGGCAGGCTGTCATTCTGTATTTATCCATCTTTGCCCAAAGAGGTAGGTTTCGGGACATGAAAAAATTTCCAAGTAGATTAAAAGCAAGAAGCCATCGACAGAAACTGGGAGAGGAAACCCCCAAGAGGCTGTTAAATAAACCCAGTGCATATTTCAGAGCAGAATTATTTGGGTCAAGATTTACGCAATTCAATGATATCTCCCCAAAAGGAGAAACTGCTACTGCAGAGAGCCTTCCAATGGCTAAATTAGAGGCCTGGAGGGAATATGGACAGTGGCAAATGGAGAAATCCCAGTTGCTGTCTGGATAATAACAAATCCCTAGCTGGCAGATGTTGGAGCTTGCTGAACAGTAATGAAGGGAAGAGTGATTATTACATTCCTCCTTTGTACTGTTCTTTCGGACAATTATCAAGAGTAGATTTCTTGGAATAAAGCAAGTTAATGCTATGTTCAGTGTAATACTGTACTCCAAGGTCAAATCTTAATCTCAGCTATGTTGCTGAGTGTCTAGAACAACATTCAGACACAGATAAAGTTATTCCTGGCTTATGCTTTTGGAAAGATGCTCTTCCTCATCTGAAATCTGTCATGGGAATTTTCCAATGTAGGTAGGTAGGTAGGCAGGCAGGCAGGCAGGCAGGCAGGTAGAGAAGGAGAGAAGGAAGGAAGGAAGGAAGGAAGGAAGGAAGGAAGGAAGGAAGGAAGGAAGGAAGGAAGGAAGGAAGGAAGGAAGGTAGGTTTTAAATAAATTGCTGCCTTCTTTAGAAAAAGGTTCAATTAATCTATGAGGGAAATACTGTTAGTGTAGTAAACAATGACAACTTGCATCTTCAGCAGCTGTAGGAAGGCGAAGGCCTTAGCTCAATGGTGGAGCATCTGCTTTGTATGCAGAAGGTCCCAGGTTCAATCCCTAGCATCTCCAGGTAGAGCTTGGATAGACCCTGTCTGAAATCCTAGAGAGTTCCTGCTGCTCAGGGTATATGGACCAACCGCCTGGCTCCGTGAAGAAGTGGCTTCCTATGTTAGGAAGATGATGCATTTGTCTTTTACAAACAGGATTCAGAGAAATAGAACAGCTCTGCTCTTACTAGAATTCAGTTCTGCTATCCTATTGCATCCTGTTTATTAGACTACCTGTCCAGGCTGCTGGGCTAGAAGGGTTTCAGTCCTGATATAGCCACCACTCAAAGATAACAGATGCTTTGGCTTGGGGCAAGGTGGGAAATCCCTAATTTTGCAACTTGAACTTTTAATGCAGTTTGGATCAGTATTTCGTGACACCTTCCCCATTCCTCAGGAAGAGCTCAGAGCAGCTCACAGATGGTTTCCAAGAGGTCCTGCTTCCATCCAGACAACTTTCAAAGCCTGACCTGCTGCTTTGCTTCAGCAGTAGAGCAGCACCCTGTGACTTCAACTCATGCTTCTCTGGATCAGCCGTGAAGCAGTTGTAGTATTTAGTTGTTTTTAGGTTAAATCCTCTTTTCTCTCCCTTGGGATTAAATAGATTTCAGATTTGCCCAGTATGGTATAACAGGCTGTCTGCAGTCAAAGGCTGTGGCCTTGCTTCTTGAGGGTTAACACTTTAGGGCGAGTTTTTAAACAGAGTGTTTTAAACAAAGATATCTAAGTATAAGATTTAAAATCATCCTAGATCTTCTGGAATCATAGTATTGTAGAGTGGGAAGGGACCCTGGGGAATTCAACCCCCTGCAATACAGGAATATGCAGCTGGCCCATACGGGGATCAAACCTACAATCTGGACATTATCAGCACCACACTCTAGCCAACTGAACTATTCTACTCCCTTGTTTTTAAGACACATCATGTTACCATACAGGCACAGTTTTAGGGCAATCACACTGGTATTTCGATATAATTTAGGAGTTACCTAGCTGAGAAGGAAAGGTGAAGAGCAACCTTAAAAAATGCACCAGGCTAAGTGACCTCATCTTAGGTGCCCTCATCTTATGAAGGCTGATGCTCACATACAAAAGTGATGTCTTGAAGAATCAACGAAGTCCTGCAGTTTAAATCTGATGTGATCATACTTGATCTACAACATGTTTGTGGTATTTAAATATAAGGGCAGGATCTATATTGCACATATGCTGAAAATTAATCTTAATGCTGAAGTGAAATGCTTTTATGGGTCGATGGCTGTCCCCGCCACCATATGCTAAAAAGCCATATGTTCTAAAAAAAACCAAGCACTATAGCACCTAAAAGTGATCAATCTATAAAGATGTTTTAATTCATAGCTGCCCTTTGATCACCAGTTCTGTAAAGGTGAAACCTGCAACAAGGTGGTTTTTCAAAATAATTTCACAAAGCAACGACAGTACTGTGCAGTGTTCATAACTGCTAACTGCTCTGATCACTTTCAGAGTAAGGTGTTCATTCTCACAAATAAGACAGACCCAGGTCCATAATAATAACTAACTGTTCCATGCATCATGGTGGCTTTTCCTACACACACACACACACACACACACACACACACACACACACACCCATAGGATGCATTTAGAGAACTTCAGTTTAACTCCCAAATTATAACAAATGAAGGCCTTTCCACTCTCGCTGTCTCCACCCCTTGCCAATTGCATGAGTAAATTATGCATTGATACAATGAGATGTCCCAAGCAAGAAACAGCCATTGGGAGAGCACAATGGGCCCTTGAGAAGAGCTCTTTTAGCACTTTTTCCAAGTCACTCACAACCCAGCTGTTACCATCTGCCAACGAGAGAGTTTGGCAGGAGCATTTTTCAAATGTCTGCCAAAAACCAATCTGTTGGAGAGAGGGAGGGAGGGAGAGAGAGAGAATAGTCCTCAAGCTACATTTCCTTAAGATATGAGAAAGTTTGTATAACTGAGAACAATTGACAATATGGGCCATCAGGACAGAAATCTTTGGCCCCACTCAATATAATGTGGAGGAGTCCCTCAAATGCTGTATACTACATATTTAAGTGAGTTAAATAACACACATTACTATCAGCTGGGAAGAACAGTTGGGATGCACCCAACTAAGTTTTTCTGAGAGTTGACCCATTTAAATCAATGCACCTAATTTAGTCATGCCCATTAATTTTATTGAGTCTGCTTTAGGCAGGGCTAACACTGGATAAAACTTACTAAGTTCAGAATAAAAAATGAGCTAAGTGCACTATTGAAGTTAGGTGCATTTTAATCACACAGCCCTTAGGCTGTTTGAAAATTATGAATTAAGGAAGTAACAATATATAGAGGAGGTTATATTTCTCCACCTGCAAGGAAAAATAATAAAAGTGTAGGAAATGTTTTCAGTTTGTCATAAATGTTACAGAACTCAAAATGTTCTTGATTTACTTCTATCTCTCTTCAATGCATGCGGACAGGTTCTCCTTCGAGAAAGTCCAGTCCATTTTAATGTGCAAGCAGGCATAAATGTGCAGTTCTACTGGTGCAGTTCAAAAAAATCAAGTACTGTGAATGCAGAAGTTGAATTATATTAGCTGATATAAAAAGTGACTGAACACTGTCTGAAAAGAGTATTATAGGCTTCCATAGAACCCCAACTCTGAAGTGTACCCATTTCTCCTCCCTCTGCCTGATATACATATTTTGGTACACATTCTTGGGTTACAGAGTAGCATATGAACACTGGAATACCCATGTTAGAACCACAGCTTGGCCCCTATGTAAGGTTGGGCTACATGGCCCCTGCATCTCTGATGGCCTGAAAGGATCAAGGAAGGCCATGGCATTCCTGCAAATGCACCTTTGTTATGCTCTGCAAAAAGCACTGATACAAGAGCAGGGCCGGCTCGCCCATTGGCTCTAGTGGCGTGTGGCGCCAGGGCGCAGGGGCGCTGAGGGGCACCCCAGCAAGTGGAGGAGCTGCGCGGCGGCTTCCCTTTTCCCTCCTCTGAGTCTTGCACGCCCGCCAGCCACGCCGCTCAGGGGAGAGCAGGGAACAGGGGCACTAGGACCCTGTTCCGCTTCGCAGCGCCAGGGTTATCCCTCACCCCACGCTGCATTTCATTGGTAGAGGCGACGCCACATGGCAGCAATGAAATGCAGGGCCCTGTTGGCTGGAAGGAACGCAGCGGCCTGTTGGCGCAAGGAAATGGTCGGGAGGCCTCCTGGCACTGCCCAGACCCACACGGGCCCTGCGGCCCACCCACAGAAGGGGGGAGGCCGCGTGGACCCAGCAAGCGGCGGAGTTGCGGGAGACGGCCAGCACCCCGGCCTGCTGGGAGAAGGGAGGAAGGCCGTGTGGAGCAGTGGTGCCCCTCCCCCACTCAATCCGGCATCTCCGGCCCCACAGGAGACAGACAGGGCCATGAAAAGCCGCCGGGCGACCTCCGGCACAGTGTGGCCCCGCTGTGTGGTGTGGGGGCCACTGTGAGGCTCCCCCCGCCGCCCAGCATGCCAGGCCCTAACGCTGTGCCAGGGAGGCTCTCCCCGCTGGCTCCATGGCGCACCCATCTGGCCTCCGCTGCCGGCAGGAGGGCTCCGGGAAGCCCCGAGGTCTTCCGGCGCGAGCGCCTCCAGGGAAGGTAAGAGCTTTCCTTTTTTCTTTTTTTTAAAAAGAGGTGGGTGGGGGTGGGGGGGCACCCAAGGGATCCCTGCACCAGGGCGCCCGATGAGCTTAAGACAGCGCTGTACAAGAGCATTGATGCTTCCTGCTGCAGTGTCACTTATAATGCTGATTGCTATGGAAAGGCAACTTTTAGGGTTTCATTATTACTAATCACCAGTCAAAAATGTTTCCGTTCTGAGTGCTTAGTGCTCTTCTATTTGCAGAAGAGAAACTGGGTATTTAAAGCATCTGATCTTGAAAGAAATTGCTTCCTTTCCCCACCCTTTCTTTATGCTGCCTTGGCTGCAGCTTGAGACCCCATTTAACAACAGATTTGACTTATTTATAGCATTTCCTTGCATATTTAAATGGGGCTTCCCATATGGTGTGAGTACAGGCACCAAACAGTGTTGCAATTAACTGACAATGAGATTGATCTTCACAATGGCTCCCAAATAAAGGGAGAGACTACTTAATGAACTCAAATGCTCCGAGATACTGAACATTGCGTTTGAATTGTGGAGCCTCTGCCATTTCCTAGTCTAGTGTTTGATTGTTTGAAACTTCAGAATATTTGCTCTGTACTTCTTGAAATTCAATTTATGTGAATGGGACGTTGGTGGTAAACCTGGATAATCAGTGGTTTTCTTCTAGACACACTATCCTATATGCCTAACACAGCATGATCTACAGGTTGCATTTGCATCTTAATTCAATGAACCCTGCCCAAAAAATATAGCTGCGTTCTTGTACAACTTGTATGCTGTTTTTTTCTGCACAGAATGGACTCCCTGCAAGCAGAGGAAGTCCCATCTTGCAAATGTCCAGCTTAGTCAACGGAGCTTGTGGAGATAAGGAACTTGGCCTACCAAGCTGAAAAGGTCCCTCCGTCCCCAATCTAGGTGCAAGATTGGCTCTGCCGGTGTGTTTGCACTGTGCCAACCTCCTCACTGCTTCCCTCTCCTGGTATGAAACAGCAATCCACCTGTTGGGAAGGGAGCCATAGCTCAGGAGCAGAGCATCAGCCTTGCATGTAGAAGGTCCCAAAGTCAATCCTTGGCATCTCCAGCTATGACAGAAAAAGACTCCAGGTCTGAAACCCTGGGGAGCCACTATCTGTCAGTGTCAACAATACTAAGCTAGATAGCCCAAGGGTCTCAGTATGTCAGCTTCCTATACAGTCGTACTTCGGGTTACGAACACCTCGGGTTACAAACAACTCGGGTTACGAACTGCGCAAACCCGGAAGTATTTTCGGCCCCATGCGCGGTTTGCGCATGCACAAAGCGCGAAAATAGCGCTTTGCGCATGCGCAAAATGGCGGTTCGGGTTACGAACTTTTCGGGTTACGAACTGCGACCCGGAATGGATCGTGTTCGTAACCCGAGGTACTACTGTATTACTATACTCTGCCCCATCTGGCAAGCCATTTCTGGTTGTGCGTATTCTAAAGTTCAACCTTTAGTTAATGCATGGCAAAAATAAGGTCCAGTGCACCTCATCAGCATGTCAAATGAACTCCCTGGAACATGCACCAGAATTTTCCTGCGACGTGCAAGAGCTACACTATAGCTATGCAGGGGTTCGGTGCAGAAGCGTTTCCTGAAGATGTAGAGGTTGCTAGCCAGCAATATAATGTATTTCCTCTAGTAGGCTAACAAAAGTTCATCATAATTCTATCGTCCTTAGCCTCTAATCACTGTGACCATCAGTGTTCCTTAAAACATTGCATCCTAATCCTTGCTGAGAACTTTTCTTTGCCAGTTTGGAGATTATCAATATATTAGATTAGAAAAAAAATATTGATAAATGTAAGAGTAATCATAGCCTAGGCATTTGGGAGATGCTCTAATGTAAGGCTAGGCTCATTATTCAGGCTGATGGTCAATGACATTTAATGGCTTGTATTTCATGGGCTCTGATAGTGCACAACAATGCTTGCTGTATTAAAAAGTCTTCAAATTTCTCCTTGCAAGTTTAGAGCCTTGCTACCACACAATTATGTATGCAAACTGGGTCCTTTAAAGTATTTTATTTGCCATGCACACCAAAAATAGAATATTCTTCCCAAAAAATATACAGCTTGCCAAGAATTTTTTTTCTTTCACAGGCTTATTCACTGGCAGGTGGCTAATTAGTACTAATTATTTCTCTATAGCATTTTCTGTTTTAATGTTTTGTAAGCTGCTTAGGCATGATGAGATGAGAAAGGATATACATTTTGAAATAAGCATATTAAGACATGCAATGTGCTTTTCAGTCTTTTTAGTGCTACAGCCTTCACGGCAAACCCATGTGACAGATCACTTATATTATTCCCATGCTGCAAATACGGAGGGGAAGATTGAGAGTGCATGACTTGCTGAAGATCACACAGTGGCCTCATTTGCACATAGCAGTAAGCCGTGCTCAGAAATAAACCATGACAGTGTGTATGCTGCTCAATTGCTCCTTCTCTGCTAGGACCAGCCCTACCATTAGGCAAAGTGAAGTGACTGCACTACAGACCCAAAATGTCTCCTGAAGAAACATAAGAAGAACCTGCTGGACCAGGTCGGTGGCCCATTTAGTCCAGCACTCTGCTGTCTCAGTAGACAACAAGAGGCCTATGGGAAGCCTACAATCAGGATCTGAGCACAATAGCCTTCTCCCTTCCTATGTTTTCCATCAGCTGGTATTAAGAAGCATACAGCCTCTGCCAGCATGTGGCCGCCAAACACAGCAGCCACTGATCACCTTATCCATAAATTTGTCTAAACCTCTGTTAAAGCCATCCAAGATGGCGGCCATCACTGCCTCTTGTGGCAGTAGGTGCACTGTGTGAAGACATGCTGTCTGTCCTGTCGGCCACAGTGCTAGACTTAGCATCACGTGCAAAGCAGTCTTGGTGGCTTGTTCCTCCCCGACAACCACAAACAGTTAAAGCCAAGAACAAACCTTGCTGGCTTGCTCTTGTGGTTTGTTTAAGAGAGGAACAAAGTATGAGCACTAGCTGACAGGTAACACGCGTCGTTCGTTTCTCCTGGAGGCAGGGCAGGGCAGCGGATCAATGTGCACCAATCGTGGGAAGTGACTGTTTATTTCTGACTCTGATTTATCTTTATGCGCAAGCCAGGCCGAGGAGAGCAACGGCCACAAATTATGCAACAAACACATCTGGTGTCCTCCTAACAGTGGAGAAGTGTTTCTTGCAGCAAACACATAAAGTGTGACAAAGGACATATGCATAAGTATTATTAAGCACTCGTGTGCATGGAACTAGGGGCATGTTTGTTTATTTCGAACCCTGTTTTTCTTTGACAAAACTAAAGGGGGACTACATGGAGTGGCCAGCTTGCCACCCTCAAGGCACTGAACAGACCCAGAACCTTCACAAGGGTGTGGTGTCACATGCCTGGAACCACGCAGTTGCCATCCGAACATATTGCTGTGGAGCTGCCCTAAGGTTAGAGTCTACATAATATTTGAACCCAGGCCTGCTGAACATCACGGGCAATGCTTTGTTCCGCTGGGTGACATTTGTCCTGGTTAGAAGTGTGTGACTACTACCCCTTTTAGGACATGGTCAGATAACATGCTGGGGCAACATGGAATTTCTGTCTAGTCACTAAAGAAGAATGTATCCTAAGTAGAGTGAGGATTTGACAGACGTGCTGAAGCCACAAACCTTATCATCAAGCCTGCCCATGAGGCAAATTGATGCAGCTGCCTCGGGTGGCAGAATCCCACGGGAAGCTCTCCTGCAGGCGCACCGTCTCCTCCTCCTCCTCCTCCTCCTCCTCCTCCTCCTCCTCCTCCTCCTCCTCCTCCTCCTCCTCCTCCTCCTTCTTCTTCTTCTTCTTCTTCTTCTTCTTCTTCTTCTTCTTCTTCTTCAGATGCAGTGGTGGTGGCAGCTTCCAGTGATGCCTTGTGAAAATGCAACAAGATCTTGCGAGATCTTTCCGGCAAGATCACTTCACTTCAAAAACTGAAGATCCGGACACAAAAGTTGTTGAGCTTTTCTTTCTCTCCCTCCCCAAAGTGATAGGCAAAACTAGTTTTTATTTATTTGAGGGGAAAACTTGGCTAGATGTTAATATTGGGTGTATTTATTTATTTACTTTTTTATTTAAAAAATGCATTTTCATAATTTGTTTTCATAGAGCTTTGCAAATCCATATAGACACTCTCAATTTTAAAAGACTACCAATATCTTCTTTGCTTGGGATTCCAGCAGAAAGCCTTGACACTATTTTTTTCCCCTTTAAAAGTCTTATTTTAATTCATTCCCGTGTTTCCAAAAAAGGAAAAACATTCAAGATGACTAATGAAAGTAAAAATCAGACAGCTTTGGGGGTTGGCTTGAGAGTACCGTAAGTCATGATTAGAATTGTTGTTGGAATCCGTCTGTCTCAGGAGATAAAGAGTGCGTCTTCCGGGGTGAAATCAAGCCACTGGGGAGTTACAGCACCTGCTGTGGTTGTAGAGACTGAAAAAGCTGGGACAGGTGAAGGAGTATGGTTGTGCTGATGCAAATGTACCATGGCATTTCTTCTTTCTGAGCTTCTCCAGGTGGTCATTCCTCTGCTGGTCATTGCTGAGGTTATACAACCGGGCTGAGTAAACCCAGTGAATTCCAGTGGATTAACTAAGCATGACTAAGACTGGACCTAACCTTTAAAATTCACCAGTAATGGCATTAAAACAATAAAACCCACAAAACAATAAAAGCCACTAAATCCAATCACCATATTTAGTGTCCCTGCCCCTTAGATACATTAAAAAACTTTATTTTATGAGAGAAGGTCATTATGTCATTGTGAACTTTGAAGCCGAGTGTGTACATGTAAACTGAGCTGTGAAAATATGTAGACATACAGACCAGTAACATGCAATCCACTGAACTGGGTCGTTTTGGAGACAGGAACAGAGAGGGCAAGGTAATTCGGCTACATCTCCCTCTTTTGTCTTGTCAAGCACTTAGACAAAAGGCATTTTGTTCCATGAGGGGATGGAGCCTCCAATTTAACCTGTAGGAAAGAATAGGTTGCAATGCCTTTTCCCACCTGTTGGGTCTAAAACAGCCACCCCATCTTGATGCCTTCCAGATGCAATTGTGCTACAGCTTCCATCATCCCTGACTATTGACCATGCTGGCTGGAGCGAAAGGGAGCTAGTCCACAATATCTGGAGGGCACCAGGTTGGGTAAAGCTATTTGAAATAGTTGGATGAAAATCCCTGTAGAAATCTACCTAGTCTGTGACTAGATAACACAGCAGGTGACTAGGAGAGCCGGTAAGTTTGTGCCAGCATTATTTTACTGCTCGACAGATCAGATGTTTGTGAGCAGGCTGTCTGGTTTTAATGGATTACTATTTATCATTCTCTCATAATAATAATAATAAAAGCCCACTCTTACCCTGTCTGTAAGCAGGGTTGTTTCTATCCATTGCTTGACGAGAACCAGCTCTTTAGGCTCAGCAAATGAGAGACCCAGGAGTGGGGTAGATGGCAGCATTACTGCTTTCTCCCCTTTTTAATGCTTTCTTTCTTGTCTCTCCCAGCAGAAAGCTACATCTGAACATTAATGGCCACAATCAGTTTGGGTTCATTTCACTTGGCAGGTGGGCCATTAATTGAAATATGAAATAGGAATTCTGAAGATCTATTTTTAATCTGCCCCTCAGGCAGACTTTGATGTGTTTCCAAGTATTTTGGCTAGACTGCTATAATGGACTCGCATCACAGCCATTTTCCTCTGTTCAAAGGCACATCACAAACAAACACAAAACCACACACACACACACAGGCACACAACTTGTCAGCAATTCAGCATTTATCTACACAAGGTAATTCTGTGGTTTATTTTTAATTTGCCTTAAATGACAGCAGAAAATGTATAACTATAGATAGGCTTAGTTTATTAGCCCATGCAACAACTCTGAAAAAAGTGTATTGTCAAAAGAAGGAAACATTTAGAGGGATAAAGGAAAGGAACAAATGAAATCCTTCAGACAAAGTGGGATGCCAGGGATGGCTCAATAGAAAAGTATTGAGGGAATGGAAGGCAAATGGGAAAGGAAACCTAGAGCTCATCCTCTCAGAATCTCTTATTTTAAAGCTTCTCAAATATTATCTTAATACATCACAATAATATTCATATCCTAAAAATATTTCCTTAGAAATGGTCTGAAGCTCAACATCAAAAAAACCAAGATCATGGTCACTGGTCCCATCACCTCCTGGCAAATAGAAGGGGAAGAAATGGAGGCAATGAGAGATTTTACTTTCTTGGGCTCCTTGGTCACTGCAGATGGTGATAGCAGTCACGAAATTAAAAGACTCCTGCTTCTTGGGAGAAAAGCAATGACAAACCTAGACAGCATCTTAAAAAGCAGAGACATCACCTTGCCGACAAAGTTCCATATAGTTAAAGCTATGGTTTTCCCAGTAGTGATGTATGGAAGTGAGAGCTGGACCATAAAGAAGGCTGATCACCGATGAATTGATGCTTTTGAATTATGGTGCTGGAGGAGACTCTTGAGAGTCTCATGGACTGCAAGAAGATCAAACCTATCCAATTCTTAAAGAAATCAGCCCTGAGTGCTCATCGGAAGGACAGATCCTGTAGCTGAGGCTCTAATACTTTGGCCACCTCATGAGAAGAGAAGACTCCCTGGAAAAGATGTTGGGAAAGATTGAAGGCACAAGGAGAAGGGGACGATAGAGGATAAGATGGTTGGACAGTGTTCTCGAAGCTACGAACATGAGTTTGACCAAACTGCGGGAGGCAGTGGAAGACAGGAGTGCCTGGCGTGCTATGGTCCATGGGGTCACGAAGAGTCGGACACGACTAAACGACTAAACAACGCTGATATTAGTAAGATTTCTATTCTGCTGAGTTTGTTATAGGATTGTATCTTTGCAGCATGATCTTGTGTGGGTCTACGCAAAAGGAAGCTGCACCAAGTTGAGTGGACCTATTCCTAAGTAAGTGGGTATAGAATTGTATCTTTCACTTAAATCCTTATTCAAGTTTCTAGGTTTTTCTGAGTACTGGTAGTTTTATAAAATTTATGTATGTTCTCAATGTACTGCTAAAGATTGATCCACTTACTCAAAAACACTGACCCTGGGGAGTAGTTTGGAACCCAATTCCCCCAATTTTCTGGTTTATCTCTGTATTGGTTTAACCCAAATTTACAGTGGGGGAGAAGTGAAACTGGTGTTGTCTGAGAGTGATGTCATGTGGACCATGCAAGTTAAATAGGAAGGCAAACAGATACAATCACACAATAAACTACTGTCTGGACAAGCCTTCAGATAATTCAGCCTGCAGGTTAGGACAGACTTTTACAGCTTGCATGCCACATGTCACCACAAGCCAAGTGTGGTGGTCCATCAGACTTTAATTCAACTAATGTTTTTGCTTCCCTTCTGAGAGTTTTAAAAACAAGGTGTTACCTGGAAGCTGGTAGATCGCAGGGATAGTTGGTAGACTGCTTTCAGCTTAACGGATCTGGATTGTTTATTATTTATTTTCAAAATGTATACCCTGCTTTTCCCCTCCAACATAGGAGTTGGTAAAAGTGGCTTACAAATAGAAATAATCTAACCATTCAAGCATAAGTTACTGGACTAAATACAGCAGCAAAACACAAATAGTAGCACCTACATTCAATTATGTATGGAATTGCTGGCAATATGCAAATAAAGAGGAAGATCATCTAATCTCTTGGGGAAGGGATATGGGGTGCCACCACTGAGAGGACCCTCTTGCCCATTGTCACCAAACCTTATCTCAGAAGGTGCATACAAGAGGGGTGCAAAAGGTGTGTGTCTGTCTGTCTGTCTGTCTGTCTGTGTGTGTTTGTGATTGTTATTCATTTTTATAATCAGGAACAGTAAAGAATAATACAGGCAATAATTTAAAATAAAATAACATTAGTAAATAAGCACAGACAGTACATTCTTTATAGTTAGCATAAAAAGGAGTCACATCAAACATGTAAAGAATTAAAAGACACCGCTAACAAAATACCCTTTATTTATTTTGCAGGGGAAGTGAGCTGTTCAGTCAACAGACAGACGCTTATAGAGCTCCATGAGTTTCTCCTTATTCTATTAACCACAACATTAAAAAGGCTGTGGGAGGCAATCATTATCATATTCATAAGCAATAAAGTTGTCCTAGACTGACAGAAATTGTCTTTACTCTTTCGACTTCCAGAAGATCTCAATTTATACGTTAATTTTTGTAGTAGGGCTACTTCCCTACTACCAGTAAAAAAATAGCTGTCCCAACAGCTGATGTTTAATGAAAAGATGGGCTCTCATAACTTCAGGTAACTCAGTCCCAAGCTGCTTAGGGTATTCCATTCAATGGTGAGGCTTCTCTGAAACTTAACTTTGATGCTAGAAGCTCTTGAGATAAATCTTGACAGTTGAAGGGCTTGGCCTCAAGGCAGGCCAGTTTTCAAATGGAAATACTAAATTTAGCAATCCATAAGCACTTGGCATTAAAGAAGACAAAGAGCCAACAGTGATTGGTTCATTTAGATTGCCAGTCTTGTCTGGCAGAATTTATTTTGCACATATCAGCCATAATGCACTTTGTCATTGATTTGAGAAATGAATTGCCCTGCATGAAGCTATCCAGGTTTTCTGAAGTTTTTTTTTTTAAGGCTGCAAGAGAGCTATATAAGATATATTTGCTAGTGGCAATTTCATTCCGGTACAATGAAGGAGGTCCCTCCTAACAACTTGCACGTTTTTGCCAAGGCCCATTGAGTTCACCAATCACTTGTATGGATGAACTTTAATAAAAATGGCCAAGAGTTTCCCCCTATTTCTCTAGCTCTAATCTTGCAGCAGAAGCATTATGGCATCATCTGTCCAGACATAATAGATTTGGTGGGAACCTTGCTAGAGAAAGCAAAGGTCGTTGACTTTGGAAAATATTTGTTGATTTTGGAAATACAGTAGCAAGATGTTCGTGCTGGTCACTTTTAAATGAGTATCTGAGCACTTATGTGTTAAAGACCAATCTTTAAAGCAGATGTGGGAGAACCTTTGACCTTCCAGGTGTTGCAGAACTACAACTCCATCAGCTCTAGCAAGCATGGCCCATGGCCAGAGATGATGGGATTTATAGTTCAGCAACATCCAAAATGCCAAAGGATTCCCACACCTGCTTTAAAGAGTTTTTAAAAATAATAGAACTCTGTGGCTTTGGTGATGATGGAAAATTGCATCCAGATGCAACAACAATGTCATCATGGATATTATTCATAATCAATTACCCATCATGCAGCCACCTTTAGTCACAGTGTATAAACCTCAGTAAGATAAAGCAGTTGCAGACTTGATGTTGAATGGAAGGTCTTTTATTCTGGAAGGAATCTAACATTGTGCAAGTTGACTTTTGCTTGCGTAACAGGGCTTCACCTTCCTCCCCCCCCCCGCCAAAATGCACCCCCAAAATCTCCTTGGGGGGGTCCCTCAAGCCTCCGGAGCAGATTTTGAGGGCATGTGTGTGTAGGTGGGTGCCCTGTATTTTATAAACTGAGTTCCATTCTGTACATGCACTGAGTGCCTTGTTCTAAGTACGCTTATACAACTCTGTTCTTAGCAAGCTGCAGAAAATGGATGTCTCCTCCCCAATGCTTCCTGTCAGGGTTTTTGTTAGGGACCATAAACCCTTGGTCTTTTGTCCTAAGCCCCAGATCGCCTATTCCTTTACCTCTTTTTTATTTTTAAAAAATATATAGGAGACCATTCCATCCTGTATCACTTCACTAAGCCACAAAGGTTTAAAAACCTTTAAGCCTATGAACACACTTAAATAAGACCATAAGACATTTAAGCCATAAGCTGAAAAAACACTCATGGTTTGGTCTTTCGGTAAACTCCTTAATGGTGATCTTTTGACAGCTAGAATGCTATTGCTCTGCTAGACCCATACTTTGATAGAAAATTTCATAACCCTTCACCACATACCAGTTTCCAGCTCTATAATTAACACTTCTTCTTCAGAGGAACATGGGACATCTCCTTGTGTAAACCAAAATGTGATCAAAATGTGCACCCTTGCTCCCCAGATTAGAGCCCTTCATGCAAAGGGATGTGAAAATCTTTCAATTTTGGTTCCTCACAGAATTGATTTACCATTAGCTGTAAACCACAGGACAGATCTTGGCTACAGCCCATGGCTATCCTGGAGAGAGCTAAACCACAAAACCAGGTATAAATGACAGGCTAAACCGAACTATGGCTTAGCTCAGCTCAACAGCAGAACAACTAGGGAGGGAGGGGGGGGAAGTGGCTGCAACTTCCTCTCCAGGAGCCTGCATGTTGATGCAAAGCCATGGATTGGCTTAGTGTGATGTGCAAACCAGGCCACAACTCTGAAAAGAATCCTTAATCTGATGTCCCAGTCCTTGATATGTTTCACAACAACCACAGAAGAACAGCTAAAACAGAACACTGCTCTGGAATAAGCCTCTGCAGCATAGACAGAAGCACACGTGCTACTTCACTGTTGTGCGAGAAAGTCGTTTGGGAATTAACCACAAATTGAGAGTAGCTGGGCTGCTAGAATATTCATAAGAACATTGAACAGCTTTTATGCAAGATGGGCCATATGGTAGGCTTCTGCACCTTCCACAGATATAAACACACACTTCCAACCTCATAAGCAAGCACGTGTTGCTGGTCGCTTTCCAGCAAAAGAACCTCAGAGAACTGCACAAATCTGTGCCTGCACTGTGTCATTTGGTAGCCTTAGGTGGGAGTCAGCTAAGGGTAGACCCACTGAATTTAATGAGTATGACTAAGATCCATTCATTTCATTGTGTCTACTCTGAATAGAACTTAGTTGACTACCACCTTTGCCAATGTGCTATCTTCCAGATGTCGGTGGAGTCTAATACCCATTAGAGAATGTTGGAGATGGTAGCTGTCTCATCCAGCAACATCCATAGCTGCCAAGTTATCCCTTTTTTAAGGGATTTTCCCTTATGCTGAATAGGCTTCCTCGCGAGAAAAGGGAAAACTTGGCAGCTATGAGCAACATCTGAGAGACACAATGGTGGTGACCCTTGATGGATGATGTAAAAAAAACCCTCCAAGTAGTGTTTAATTTAGCCCTAAGTTGTCGACGGAGCTCAGAACTGGGAAGCAACGATTTCTCCTTCCCTCATAGGGAGGCTTTTTGTTTTTTGTTTATTTTGGCAGGGGTGGGGTGCTGGCCAAGTACTTGCAAAGCCTTACATAACACAATACCGTAGTATGTGACAGGCACCCCCAAACTTCGGCCCTCCAGATGTTTTGGACTACAAGTCCCATCTTTCCCGACCACTGGCCCTGTTAGCTAGGGATCATGGGAGTTGTAGGCCAAAACATCTGGAGGGCTGCAGTTTGGGGGTGCCTGGTATGTGAGCTAATGCCATACTGGGGAACTTTGCCACTTCAGGCATGTTTCTGGTGCACTGATTGTCACAGAGAGCCTTGAAAAGCGAGTCAGTGCATCTGATGAGTGCAAGAAGCACATGCCCAATGGAACACTCCCGCATTCAAAATTAATTCATTTTATCCACTGTATGGATATTATAATATTTATTTATTGCATCCATATATTACTTTTTTCCTCCAAGTTCAGGGTGGGGTACATGGTTCTCTCCCTCCTCAATTTAGCCGCACAAACAACCCTGTGAGGTAGGTTATGCTGAGAGGCAGTGACTAACCCATGGTCATCCAGTGAACTTCATGGCTGAGCGGGGATTTGAACCCTGGTCTCCCAAGTCCTAGTCCAACCACTAGGCCACGCTGCAGGGAGACTGCTTAGAAGCAATAATGATATAATTCAATGGTATGAAGTGAGTCAGGGTAAGCAGAGAGGACAGGCTGATCCCATATTTGCAGTTTAGTCTAACATTGCTATCCTTTGTTCACTGGAGCATCCAGACTACTCCATTGCCAATGAATTGCATTCCACAGCTTCTCCTCCCATGATTCAACCAATAGATCTGCCATTATTTATTTCAAAGAACCTCAAGAGCTTTTTATTTGTGCTGGCATTTGGTAGTTGTGTCGATCCAAAATGCAGGGCATTAGCAGCTATGTCTAACTTTTCTCCATGCCTGCAGAGAAGATATATTTTGCTTGCTTCTTAGTGCCCTGGGCCATTGACATCTAGAAACTTAAAAATAAATAAATACATGCATTATGCATTTTCTTGCCTGTTCAGATGTGACAAGGAAGTGGCATGTGGGGCATCACCAAAATCCCGTGCATAAAAAAGAAAGAAAGAAAGCACTGAGAGGCCAATAAGAAGCAACATAATTACACTAGAAGTGATAAAGATTTTCCTAACTTACAACATTGTTTGAAATGTGCATTTAAAACAGGACCTATCTTCTCCTTTAGGGTATTTCAATGATTGCTCATTTCAGATTTGCCACATTAACTTTTCAGCATCATATAAGCCTGATAGGGTACATCTTTGTTTCCTTATTTCTTTTCTATTAGTCGGTATCATTCATCACGCTGATAAAAACTTGTAATGGCTGTTTCTCTCCTGCTTTTCTTTGCGTTATAAAAGCCCTAGGGCTAATTAAGGCACCGATCCTGAAACAAAGCTCTTTAAACTTTATTGCCAGGAACAGTCAGATTGAATTGGCAGTATAGTGAAGTGTGCGTGTGCCTGTTTACAAGGTCAGGTTGCTACCAAAACTTTTTATTCTTTGTTATATAATAATGCATTAATCTGGAGGGGGAAAGTGTACCCCCAACAGATAAGATACAAAAAACCCTGCTCTTGTTGCCCACCCCATCCATCCCACCTCTCGCCATAGCACTGGTATCTTATGAATCTGATATCCTTTGGTCTTAAGGTGGAAGGCAAAGAATGGATTGTGATGGGTAGCCATCATAATTTCCATTGGGGGTGGGTCGTGGCTCACTGGTAGAGCATCTGCTTTGCATGCAGAAGGTGCCAGGTTCAATCCCTGGCATCTCCAGGTAGGCCTGGGAGAGAATCCTGCCTGAAACCCTATAGAGCCGCTGCTGCCATTTAGTATAGACCAGGCTTTCTCAACCTCAGCCCTCCAGATGTTTTTGGCCTACAACTCCCATGATCCCTAGCTAGCAGGACCAGTGGTCAGGGATGATGGGGATTATAGCCTCAAAACATTTGGAGGGCTGAGGTTGAGGAAGCTTGGTTTAGACAGTACTAAGCTAGATAGGCCAATATCTCACTTGGGATAAGGCAGTTTCCTATGTTCCTGGGATTCACTGCCTTTGCTCTCCCTGGACATGCAGGGCTCTTTGCTTACTCGGGAAGCAGCAGTGAGGAATGTGTGGGGCTGATTCCCAGACGTCCAAGGGAAATGACAGCACACACTGACACTATCTCAGGCAGCACAATCAACTCTCTGTCTTTAGTTCTAAGTTAAAGGGCCAGGGGGTCTGAAGGCTGAAGATTAACCCAGAGAGCTGAGCCTACAACCTGTCATAGCCTCTCTCATGTACAAGCTGCCTCAGTATTGTGTAGTTTCTTCTCAGGCTTTCATCTAGGAGCAATGGGGAAAACCCCAAGGGAGCGGAATGACCAGTGTAGTGGAAGGCAGGGCACAGGAAAGTGCTGCTCTGGGATGTTTTTCAGGCGTGATGGTGCCAGCTGCTGAAGCATTGGGGTGATGATTGATCAACCCTCCTTGATCTGGCAGATGAGGGAGGTGAAAATGAAGCAGAGAGCAGGAGTGGGGAACCTTTGGCCCTCCAGGTGTTGCTGGCCTGGGATAATGGGTGTTGTAGTTTAGCAAAATCTGCCTGAGCACAGAGGAAACTGGAGAATAAGTAAGAAAAACAAGCAGAGACTGCATATGTCTTTTCTTTTAAGGGGTTCCTACTTTACACTGTTTAAATGATAACACTTGCATTCGTTTTGTTTGCATTTCATAGAATCATAGAATCATAGAGTTGGAAGAGACCACAAGGGCCATCCAGTCCAACCCCCTGCCAAGCATTTCTAATTAAAAAACTGAAATTGCATTTCATCTGGCTGAATATATTTTGTTAAATCTCAGTGTGTTTTGCAAGTTGAACCTATGCAGTCACTTCAAAGGTGAATTTATTTTGCTTGCTTGCTTCCAGGAAACAATATGCATAAGACTGGAGTCATGATGATCTTAATAAGTTGGGCATTATGCCACATGCTGCTGCTGTTGATGATATAATAATGGATCAACACAGATGTCTGCATTTTTGGATTCTCTTTGGGGGTATGACTGTGGGAGCTGTCACGATGAGTCCTGTACTTCAACATTTACCGTTACACCACTGGGAGTGACAAATTGCAGGCTGAGCTAAAGCTAGTTGGAGAAAAGCTTTGTGCATTTAAGTGAGTCCCAGTGCGGCTGCTGGTGTAGTTGCAGTGTCAGGCAAAAAAGTCATTAGATCTGCAACCCTATGCCTACTTACCAGGGGGGAAGTGAGCCACATTGAACTAAACCAGGCTTACTTCTGATGCTTGCAATGTATAGACTTGCAGTGTTGGAGAGCATAGTGATGCAGTTGCTTTAAGAAAACACATGTGGAAATTCAATAACCATTTTAATTGTGTATATGTGCATGCAGGATTATTTTTAGCGTGCAGGATGGATGGATGGCTTCTTTGAATTCCGTATAGTTACTTGCATTTCATTGGAAATGTATTTAAAAAATTGGAATGTAATGAACTTGAAACAAATTCTCCCAAAGTGCATGTACTTTAGATAACTCATTATTTTTATTGAGGCAGAATTCCAAACATTTGACAGTTGGCTCGTGAAACAGGGCAGTTTTGCATTCAGTGTTGGGGGCTCATTTTCTCCCTGGTGGTGCTCTCTGCCATGCACAGAAGTGCCTAAGGGAAAGAAAATATCCAGTTCTATTTTTAGCCGCACACCTTGGAATACCTTGCCAACAAAAAGCAGCCCAGTAGCATTTTCAAATCATAGCTTCAGTTAAGCTAGAAAATAACAGGTCTCTTTCATTTTGCCACCTGGCTTTTCTTCTGAATTGGAGCCAAAAGAGGCTTAGCACAGCAATCCTAAACATGATTACTCAGAATTAAGCCTCTCTGAGTTGTATGGCTGCTGATCCAACTGTCCATCCAGCTTTATCAAAATGTTACTCGTTAAAGGCTATTAATTACACATTATTTATATGATTCATTTTGCAGGTCTGAGAATCACTCCCACATCTGCATACAGATTGTATCTGTATAGAAGTCTGATCTCACACCCTTGTGAATTCACTTTTGAGGAAGGCTCATGGCAAGTTCTTAAATCCACACCTGCCATTTGATGCCTGCAAGATCAAGTGGCAAATATGCAGTGTAACACGGCTGGCGTAGTCCCATGGTACTAAACTGGAAACCGAGAAGAAAAAAGTACTAGAAGAAAGGGAAATCCTCTAGTGGCAGAGGCACATTTTTTTTGCACACCCGTCTTCTGAACTCTGCCACTCTGAGCTGATGATTTCCTTATTTTCCAGCCTCACCTATCAAGGATCAACAGGGACACCACCATGTTCCTCCCACAGCTAGTACTGAAACCCATACCATTTTTAAAATAAATAAATAAATAAATTACTCTGTAGTAATTACTCTGGAAGGATGCACCTGCTGCTTTCCAGGAAAACCATCATGGCAAGGGGATAGAGAGCAACGTGGCCCCAAGCTATAGGCTATGGATGGAACAACTGCTGTAATGCTTGCTTTCTACTCTCCCTACTCGCTTTTAACATATGTGCAACACTTTCAAAATGGTAGGTGCTTTATGATGACAATACGAATCACTACCAGAAAGCTTGCTGGGGCAGAGTTTGAACTTTTTCTTTTCACAGCGAGTTAAACCATCTCCCAGTTGGGGAACAGGGCCTCTCCACCGCTTGAGGAATGGCAGGCAGTGCCTTTTCCATTTACCGGTAGGTAGACTGCAGTAATCCATATGTTCTCTCGAGGCACGGTGCAATCTAGCTCTCCATTGACTTCACGTCACACGGGGACGCAGCACTGCCCGGTTGGGATCGCCCCCGCTCTATTTAATCACCTAAATGTACAGTATAGAGAGAATAATGCCTAAAAGCACGTGACCCTGGATTATCCCCAGGTCACCACGACGCCCCCGACGTCTCGCCCCACTGACCCACTAAATGCCGCCTCCGCCGCTCTCGCCTGCCAGGCTGAGGACCTGGCAATCTCTTCGGTGTGTGTGTGCGTGCGTGTACCTGCCTCGCTCTCGTCAGACGAGCTCCATTTGCCCAGCGCCCTCCCACAGCAACAGCAGCCGTCTCTGGAAGGCGTCGGGCATTGTGAACGTTGACCCGACTGAAAGTTGAGCAGAGGGTCAGCGCTCCTCCTCCTCCTCCTTAGCGCACGTCTGAACGCGGCGACTCCCGTTATCGAAGGCGACACGGTGCAGCGTGAGGGGGCCCGGTGAGTGGAGAGGGAGAAGAAAGCAGGCAGGACAGCGGCGAGAGAGCAAGCAGGAGGGGCTGGCTAAGCTGCGGGCCGGGGAATCCTCTCAGGGGGGCGAGAAAGGTGCCTGCAGCCTCGGCTGGCTTTCTTCCCCGCCGAGAGCCCGGAATGCCTCCTCCCTCGCCATTTGGCCGCCGCCAGCAGCGCCTGTGGTGTTGAGCCTCGCCGAGCTGGGCTCATGCGCATTGCCGGCGATGCTCGCGCGCTGCCCTCTCCGGCGCCACTTCTGCTCCTCCTCTCGCTGCTGCTGCTGTTTCTCTCTCTCTCTCCTCCTCGCCTGTGTGAGGGACTCCCTGAACTAGAAGCTGCTCGCTCTGGGGCTGCCTCTTTCTCTCTCTCTGCGCCTCCCTTGCCACCAGGAAGCCTTTTTTTGTGTTTGTTCTTTGCGACGTATTGGTTCTTCCCCCCCCCCATTGCGCTTTCCCACGCGCACCACCTCCCTGCCCGCCGGCCGGTGCTCCCCATTCTTCTCTTCTAAGCCAAGCTGAGGAGAGGGAAAGTGGGGCGCTGTGGGCTCGACGCCGCTGCCAGGACCAGCTCGTTTGGACTCGGCGCCTCAGCCGGCTGCCTTTCGGAGCGTGGGGTCCTCCTCAGCTTTCGCGCTGCAGTGCGCGAAGCCGCCAGCGGGGGCGCGCCACCTGGAAGGATCCGAAAAAGCTCGAAAGAGGGACGACTCTGCTGCCACTGTCCGGGGGACCTGCCTCTCTGGTAAGTGGAGAGAAAAAAGGGTCGCAGCCTTGATTGTGTGATGCGGGAGAAACTGCAACGCTGAACTCTTCCCGGAAAGCCGAAAGTGTAGTGGGGAGAGGAGGAGGTGGTGTTGGTGGTGCCTGGCTGCGGATATCCAGCAGTGTGCACTCTGCAGATGCTCAGAGGCACGGCTTTTATGCCCGACGATGGTTTGGCAGACGTGACTCTGTCCGTGAATATAGGGACCCAGAATTGGATCTGCTGAAATTAAATAAAACAGGTGCAAGGTGGGAATGGGAGAGAATGTCAACTTTCAGGGGTAGGCTGAGCTCCTAAATAGAGGGTGGAAGGGGCAGCGGGCGCACACATGCCCGGAAGCGGTTTGTCCGTGGCGGTGGATAAAGAGCAGTAATCTGAAAGAGAGACGGGAGAGGGGGCACAAATAGCCTGGGAATAACAGACTGATAAAAGATCCATAATCTACTTCATTCCTAAAGGATCTCACGGATTTGCCATTTCTGCTGCGTGAGAATGTTTATAAACCAGTGATTCGGGGACTGCTGCTTTTAGGCTGTGATTCAAAGAGCAGGTGCAGCCTTATCCTAGTTACACTTTCTCCCACGATATTAAGCAGCATTTGCGGTCCCAAGTCAGCCTGCCTAGGGCTGCAGCGGCATTACAGTACTTGGGTTGAAGAAAGTTCCATGGAAATAACTGCGACAGCTTGCAAGTTAGAAGTGTTTTAGGATTGTGCTGCTGCTGGGTAATCGACATCAGCTTGCGTTTGTGGTAGCAGCAGGCTGTGTGTGACGATGTGTAGTGGTTTTATGTTCCTTCTCAGCTCGCTGGGTGGTCTGGGGCAAATCTCAGTTTAAATTAAAGCGAAGGAAGGGATAAATGAGATAAGAATTGTAAACATGCTTGTGGCTGAGAGGCACTCTGGAATGTGGAATAATAATATTGCAGTGAGAGGGGCAGCTGGAGTCTAGGGGAGAGAAACAGGCTGCAAAGCTATTTCCATTTACCAGGAATTCAACTCAGGGAGGCTTACTTTTGAGTAGGCATGTATAGGATTCCACTGGATGAGAGGCATGCATGGCACAATATCTACAGAAACTAGCTGACGGTGGCCAACCTCAGATCACTTGGTCTCATAGTCTCTGTTTTTGTTTAGGTGCCAAAAATAAGCATCCAAATTCTAAAATCAGATTGCATCCTTTAAGCTTTCCAAGTTCGCATTCTTATTTGGAAGTAGCGAACAAGAGAGGTCCAGCAGTGGTAGTTATGCATTGGGGTTTCAGCTGTTTGAGAGCAGATTTTGTCTGTGATCTCATGCAATGCAATCAGCTTCAATGGAACTATCTCTGAGTAGTTTGTCGGTTGCGATAAAAGCAGCTGGGATCTATAGTGACATTTAAACTGGGAAGTTGTGATGGGGTGGAGACTTCATTAGTAAGGAGGAAAACCCTTACTGACGGGAGAAAGGGAGCGTGTGATGAGAATAAGTGTACATAGCCAGCCTGTGCAATTTATTCTAGCACTGTGGGATTATTCACTTCCAGATTATCTGATCATAGATCATGTGGCACCTAATGGATTGCTGCCAAGTCTGAATAACCAGTTGCAAAGGAGCTCTCTTTGTTCGGGTGTTTTCTATACCAGTCTCTTCCATTTTACATTTTTGTTAACTAATCCCAAGCAAAAGTGTGCTCGGGATTTTGGGATGGTGGAGAAATTTGATTCAGTTTGCATTCAAAAGCAAATTTGCCCAATTTCTAAAACAATATGCAAACTGAAACACCACAATCCTTCCAAATTTGTATCATTTGTGTTGTGGGGTGGCCGAGATCGGATGATGCAGAGTTAGGGTGGGGAGTTTGCTGAGGACCCAGGGGAGGGCTCCAGGAGGGACCAGAGATCTCCTAGAATTGGGACAACTTGATACCGGTAGTGAGGTTTTTTTTTGGGGGGGGGGAGTCCCTTCAACTTGGTCTCTCACCTTACCTGACTCCATGATGAGAGCCGCCTTCTCCTCCGTCCCCATCTTCCTCTTCACAGCTGTCAGCGTTTTGGTGCCTGTTGTGCCACCTACCCTGGTGCTGTCAGATGCTCACCCATTTCTCAGGGGGCAGAGACACCAAGAGATACCAGAGAAGGAGAGAACAGATGGTTCCACCTACTAGGCATAGGGAGAGATTGTAAAAACACTTGCTGCACTAGGTTGAGCCTGCCCCATTCCTCTATATGGGATAGCAAGGGTGTGTTTCAGTGCTGGATCAACATCTGAAACTTGGGGAGTTATATATTTGTTGTTGAAATCAGTTGTGTGTATTGCCTGAAGTGCCATAAGCTAGTGATTTGAATATTTACTGCAGCAGTCTGAACATCACACAGAATCCTCCTTTGAGCCTTCATTCTTCAGCAAGGACAATTTGTACTTCTTTAAATTTTGCAATGCATCTTTCCAGCCATATGCACAAAAATGCGTATACCGCGGTGTGCAAATAAATGCACAGCATTGTGAGTTTAAGGGATGGGGATAGGCTGTATGTCTGTCCAATTTCTGGATCCAGCAGAGACTCAAATTGCTAAGCAAGTTTATTGGTAATGCCCCAAGTATGGTTCATTAAGGTAACAAAGGAAGTGGCTCTGTGCCAAAGGACAAATGGGGGGGGGGACTCCAATCCCTCAAACGTCTGTTAGTTAGAATGAGAGAGTTGAGTTGTGTGTGTGTGAACTAGAAGCTGCAGGCTGGGCAGCTGAGAAGCAGAGCCATTCCTGATTTCTGTTTGAATCCAAGGTTGTGACTGTGGGTGAAGTCTCTGTTGTCCCTCATTCTGAGGAAACCAAAGCCTAGGTAAGCTGGAACCCCTGGAATCCTACACCACTTGGAGATTGGAGCAGCATGCAGCAATATATTAATGAATTTTTAATGCATTATGTTAGGGAAAATGCATATACTGTACAAATATATAGTGAAAAAAAATTATTGCAAAAATGCTGAGAAATTTTCATTAGAAGTTGGGTGGGTTTTTTTCTTTAAAAAAAATGAAGCTGATGAGGAAATCTGGAGAACTGGACTTAAGACTGGAAAAACGAGAATCTGAGAGAAACAGAAATCGACCTGTTTTGTCCATCCCTAATTAGGATTTCCATTTCCTACTCAATCCAAATTAGTGTGCACACTTGGAACTTGACACAGATTAAAGCATCGCATCATGGCTTGCACTTCTAACCGTGGTTGTGTGTGTTGTATGCACTGAGCCAGTGAGCTGATGGAAAGATACATTTGCCATGTATTGACCATCATCTGTTTGTATCTAACCAGCACATGTAGTTGCTGCTAGGAAGCATTTCCACTTTCTCTCTCAGCTGCATTCCCTCACATGTTTCTTTCCAAGGTTAAGTTCCATCAGGCGCAGCAGGGGATTGCCACTGGAAGGATGTTGCTCCTCTCTGTGTGCAGACTACAGTTGTAGAGCCACTTTCCCTTCCGATGTGGAGGCATATGTGTGCATGTGGAGGCCTCCATGGTAAATAATCCCACTGTTATTTGAGGGACTTAGAAACTCATGCAACGGAAAAGCTTTTCAGCTGCACCACACTAATAGACCTAATTATCTATACACACAGCCAGTGATTTATAAGTGGTTGAACTGTAATGCTTTGAATAGTAGAGTTCTTTGACCTTTCATTCTGATCTGTCACCCAGGGATCTGGCTTTAAGCACAGTAATAGATCATCAGTGATGCTGAATACTTGAACTGATTAAATATGTAACACTGAGCAACTGAACAACAAAAGCAGGAAAACACTTGCTTCTTGTTATATATATTTTTAATTTAAAAAATACATTTTGTAGTTCATGCCACAGCATCATTTTGATCTGCTTGGGGTTTCTCTCTGTGTGTGTGGGTTTGTTTGTTTTTTCATCTTATGGAATATTATTTGCTATTTCCACTTGTTAATGGTGAAAGTCTTATGAGTACACTTTAATAACCTTGTATCACATTGGGATTCTGCCAATGCAAAGTGTTCTCAGGATAACAGCCCTGGGACCAATCAAACATAGTGGTGAAGTAGTGGTAGAATACTATCACGAAACTGCACCTCTAAGGATGCACGAGGGTTCTTTTCACGTGTACCTCCTGCAGCCTAGTCTTTTGCAGCGACTTATGTGGTCAAGCAATTCAAAACATCACACTTGAAATATTGGTTTCCATAGCATTGCAAGCAACTCTTCTTAGGATCAGGACAGTGTTCCCCTTTACTGTACAGTGGTACCTCTGGGTACAAACTTAATTAGTTCCGGAGGTACGTTCTCAACTGGAAACCGTTCTTAACCTGAGGTGCTAATGGGGCCTCCTGCTGTGTGTGCGCCTTTGGCACCAGATTTCTGCTCGCATCCCAGGGCAAAGTTCGCAACCAGGAGCATCTACTTCCGGGTTAGCAGAGCTCGTAAGCATTCGTAAGGAGAACGGTTCGTAACCAGAGGTATTACTGTACTCAGCCGAAGACATGCTGCATCAAATTCTGCTGCAGTTTTGTTGTTGCCATAGTGTTTTAGCAATACCTTTTAAAGCTTCTCTTGCCTAAGCAGGAATGTATTTTGGAGAATGTCCAATGTCTTTAAAAACTCTACATTTTATTTATTTATTTAATGTTTGTCATTACGATTAATATGTATATTGAAAAAAGTGGTCCCAGAAGATTTTTTTTCTAGCGGTCTATAACCATACATACCTTGTTCTAGTCAGTAATAAAATAGAACTAAAAAATGGAGGAAAGAAAACATTTCCAATGTGAAGCCAATTATTCCTATGGTTTACAAGTCCACACACTTCAGGAAAACACAATATTAAACGGATATAAGTCTTGGTTACTTTCAGCCCTGTAAGCAGAATTGGCTACACCTGAAGTTCTAGAATTTAAACACCTGAGTCCTAAATGTTCCCATCACAGCATTGCTGTGCAACCAGCTGTCAATAGATCTTGCAAAGAATGTGAGCCAAAGTAAGTCACAAGAACTGCTTGCATGACTAAAAAGCTAGAAAGATCTTTTTAATCCTAAAAATGCACATAAATGGTTTTCTCTAATTCCTTTTGTAAAAAAATAAAAATCATATAATGAAAAATTAATCTGCAGCCTAGTTCTTAATGCATCTCAAAACCCAGTGCTCTGCATAAATCTAATTGCAAGGCGTTTTAATGACAATGTGGGGGCAGGGGCTGGGTTAGTTCCTGCATCAGTTTCCCAAGGACTCCATTAAGTAACCTAAGCTCCACATTTAACCAGCCATTAAAATGATTTTAATTTGGTAGACGGCACCATCTGGAGTCTGCCTTTTAAGGGGAAAACAATTCATAATGTAAGGAAAAATATTAAGAGAGTTGTGATTTTGTTTTGCTCCAAAAAGAGGCTTCCACTGAAATCTCTTTATTGGCTGTGGGTGGTATTCAGGTGCTGTTTGTTCCCAGGAGATCACACCATCCACACACCAGAATGTTAAGTAAACCTGGACACTAAAACGATTGGAAAATTGCAATAGGAAATTTTCTTTCTTGATTTTTTCAATTAGAAGTGGCAGACAACAGTTTCTTTAGGCTGCACTTAAAAGAAGCCGGTGCATCATTTTGCTCATTTTAGGGGAAGTTGGTTCAAAACAGGTGAATTTAGGACCTCAGCTCATGATCAGTAGTCAAGTTTCCTTGAAGTCCGCATAGCTATCATTGCAGGCTTTTTTTTTCTGAGTGTTCTTTTTACTTGGCAACATGTTTATGATATTTGGCATATGCTTTATTTTAGTCAATAATAAAATAAAAGTTTGGAGAAAAGAGAGGAAAATATTTTCCATGTGAAGCCACAGAAATCTTTTTGTTTGTTTGTTTACGAGTCCATGTACTTCAGGACAACACGATTATAGGTGCCAAGTTCTGGATTGAAAAATCCGGGATCAGTAGCACCGTGGCACCGGAAGTCACTTCTACGCATTCCCGGACATGCGAAGAAGCGATGTCCGATGCTGCTGTGCCCATTTCCAAAATGTCCACAGTGCCAGAAGTCGGTTCTACACACTTCCGGACATGCGTAGAAGTGACTTCTGGCGCTGCAGACATTTTGGAAATGGGCACAGCAGCATCGGACATCGCTTCTACGCATGTCTGGAAGTGCGTAGAAGCAACTTCTGGTGCCAGTGAGGCACCAGAAGAACATGGCTGCTGGCAGGAGCTCCGTAATCTGGGGGAATACAGGGTATTTTGCCATTTGGGACACCTGCGGGAAACTGAAAGAAAATACAGGGGTTTCCCAGGGAAAATGGGGTACTTGGCATTTATGAACACTATATTAAACTGAGATAATTCTTGGTCACTTTTATCCTCGTAAGCTTACTTTAACTGAAAGTCATTGCCACAAGTGTTTCTTTTTAAATACATTGTTTAGAATTGAAATTCCTTCACTGACATATAGGAGTTGGAAATGTTTTTGGTCTGTTGAGTAGCTTTTAGATGATAAATTAGTAAAATAAGTGCACACAATGCAAATTCTCAGTCAAGCTTTGTTTCCTGAGGATCTGAAAAAAGGCACAAATAAAAAGAGACTGCTGGATCAGGCCAATGACCCATTTAGTCTAGCATCCTGTTCTCATAGAGGCCAACCAGATGCCTGGGGGAAACTTACATTTTAAGCATAAGCAAATGTTACTTTCACAGTCCAGAGGTTTCTCAGTATGACTTCCTATACTTACCACCCTCAGAAGTCTGTGAATATGCAGCAGGGCTAGGGAATATTTCTCACTCAGCAACCCAGACCTTCATCTCCCCTCAACTCTGCAGACGTGCTTTGATGGGTAGGCAGGGGTACAGACTGGTCAATCATCTGATTTTATGATGATGTCAGGTGATTGACACCTGTCAAAGCTAGTTGTGGGTGCTTGGGAAGTATTGTGCAAGAGGCTTTGCTAGCCCTGTGCTTGGCACTTGGGAAGTGCTTTGAAGATAAAATAATTCATCTCTCTGCAGACCTTGATGTTTTGAGTGCAAATCCCACTTATAGGTGATGCAGACTGGTGGCAAGCTGGGCCAGAATGTGTCTGACCGCATGCCCTCTGAACCCTTGCCCTTCTTGGCTGATTAAAGCTATCAGAGGTGGGGTTGGTGATTGACCAGACTGGTGGCCACTTGAGTAACTTCAGGTGAAAATCCATGAAGAATAGAGGTTCAGTGTAAATTGCTTTATTGTAAGAGCTTCCCTCCCTCTCACCAACTGTGCAGAAGATGCTGCTTTAAAAGTTGCCCGGGATTTATATTGTTGTAACAGAAGGATGCAGGAAAGCACATTGTTTGCCTTTCAGGCTATATGTATATACTGGAAGAAAATCTGTTTGTTTTATTTTAAGCTTTCTCCACTTCTTCATTCTGTGTATTGCAGGGCCTGTGTGTTCTTCAAGAGTCTCAAGTCTCAGACTTTACTTGTAGTCAGCTCCACTGATTAATTGGGATGCAAATTTTAATCTGTGATTAAAACTTCTGTCAATTAATTAAACTGACTGAAGTTTGGAGGCCTGGTGATCTGTACTACAAGGCAGTTTGTGCAAACTCCTTGTTCCAAATATAGATATTTTACAAACCACTCTTTCTGTTCTTAACTCTAGGAATTGGTGCCTCAGATCAGGAGTGAATGGGGGTTCCAAGCTGATACTTAATCCAGACAAGATGGAGGTCCATACAAGAATGTTGTTGATCTAGGTGAGGTAGTACTTCTCCAAAAGAGCAGAATAATACTCATTGGTTCATCATGTTCCCCGAATACTTAGATAGCTGCTGTGGTTAGGAGTGCATTTTATCAACTTTGGCTGATATGCCAGCTGCATAGCTGCCAAGTCTCCCGTTTTCCGCGGGAAACCCCCAGATTTTAATCTGTTTCCCACTGTTATCCTGAATAGAAAAAAATCCCAGAAATCCCCTGGATTTCCTACCTGCCAGGCAGGCTCCATTTCAGGTGCTGCTCTGCCCATATCTGGGCACCAGAAATCAGGCAGCGCCGGGACCGGAAGTTGCTTCTACGCATGTCCATACATGCGTAGAAGCAACTTCCGGTGCTGCGCCGCTGCTGATCCCACATTTTTCAACGGGAGACTTGGCAGCTATGGCCAGCTGCAGCCTTTGGAGAAGACAGACTTCGCTTGAGCAAAGCATCCATGCTTTAGTTACTGTATATCCATGCTTGATTACTATAATGCACTCTATGTGGGTCTGCTTTTGAAGATAGCATGGAAGATGGTGCAAAAGATAGTTGTTATACTTTTGTCTGGTGCTTGCAGGTCAGAGAATATAACTCCAATCTTATATCCAGTCATACATCAGCTCCACTATTTGCTTCTAGGCCCAGTTCAAAATGCTGATTTAAAGCCCTAAACAGTTTAGGACTGGGTTACTTTTGAGACCTCTTTCTCCTATATAAATGGGAAGGACAAGCCCTTTATTTCTGGCAGCGGTGTGACACTGGAATGGTTTCCCAAATGAAATTTGCCAGTTTGCCTCTTTGTGTGTCTTTCACTAGTAAGAACTTTTATTCTTACTAGTTTTTTTCTTACCCTTACTGCTAGAAGGGTGTGTGTGTGTTGGTTGTATTATGTTCTTTGTTTTTAGAAGCTGGCTGCTGTACCTGCATTTTTATTGATCTTGCTGTATGCCAATCTGGGCACCTTTTTGATGGATGAGATATAACAAATTAATTTTATTTACTTCTTAATTTTTTAAAATTAGAAGAATTTCATGCATAAAAGTTTTGCCAAAAAAATCATAAAAACCTTTTATTCTCAATTCCAAATTTGTTTTATTACAAAATAACTAGCAGCAGATGATTATCTCTTCTGATCAACTATCCTGAGTATTAACCAAGGAAGCTTCTTACGAAAGCTTGTTAAAAGTCTGTATGTATCAGTAATTCCAATTATGCACACATTAGCCAGTTTAGAAATGGAGAAAGCACTTACAGCTCTATTCAGAATGTGAGCTTCTAAATTATGTATGGTCTATTATTTTTCCCCCAAGGAAAAACTCAGGTTGCCTTGGGTGCTTTGCCTTGTCAGATAAGGGCTAGAAAAGACTTGGATCCCGATAACGTTGTGATACAGATAAGAATTTTTAGTGTCAGTGGCATTGTCAAATCCTATATAGGCTTCCCTGACAGCCTGAGACTGTATATAAAATGGCACTTGTGTATGGTGATCCTTCAGCCTTTCATGTTTCCCTTTTGTGTAGATAAGCTTTCAAATCTCCATCCTCAGTGTCAGCCAATGATAGCTTTACATATAATCTGACTTCCTGGAATAAAGATACAAACATGATTTAAAAACCCATTTGTTTGTGACAAAGGAAACACAGATATTTGTAACAAAATGCATAGACCACAGCCTGCCATCCATTTGGTTTAAGTGCTGACTTGTAAGCACCTTGGGTACCATTAATTTCATTGGGACTATTTGGGCATAAATGCTCGTAGATGATGATGGCACTATAATGGTAATGGGAACATGTCACACTTCACAGTCAGTCAAGGCTTATAGTTGGACCATCGCAGTATGGCAGTGGTTGCAGAACCTATGGTCCCCTAGCAAGTGGATTGTGGTGCATGTGTGTATGTATGCAAAAGGCTGGAACTGGGGAGGAGGAAACCGTGTGTGTGTGTGTGAAAAGGGGGTGTGAGTTAATGCAGCAGCATTTGAAAAGAACTCTAAGCCACTTTGGTAACTGGAATAGCCTCTAAAGTAGAACGTGCATTTCAGAGAAATCTTTGGGAACACAGAAGAAAATAGAGACAACACCATAGACTGTTTCTCGTTACATTTATATGACACCAATTCCATTGGCTCCCAGTTTGTTTCTGGAACCAGTTCTGATTCTCACCTTTTAAAGCTCTAAAAGATTTGCAGTTTGGATACCTCCAGAACCACCTCCCATCACATGAGCCTGTACCCTCTCATTATGGTCCTTGGGGATGGTCCTGCTCCATGTGCCTGCGCTGTGTGAAGTGAGGAGCATAGAGACACATGGCCAGGCCCTTTCATTGGTGCTGCGTGGACTACAGAATTCTCTGTCCCATGAGGTCTCACAGACTACTTCTCTAAACACATTTAAAACATCAAAGAAGACCTTGTTTAGAAAAGCTTTTTTTTAAGAGCTTTCTGAATTGAGTTATCTATAGGTTTAATGTCTGTTAACTTGGCTGCTTGTATTTACTACTATACTGCTGTCCTGCTGATTTGTTTTATGGTTTGCTGGTTTTTATTGTTTTAGAATCTTATTGGTAGCTGCTGTAATCTAGCATCCATATAGGATGTAAAGTATGGGGTATATAACCTTTCAAATAAAACTTTTTGCAAAACAACAAAGCATTCCCATTCTTTGATACAAGAGAAATTTAGTACTTGGACAGATTCTCACATGCTTGCATCCACTATATATTCCACAGTTCATACATTTAGCAAGAAATGCTACTGTACACATATGAATGTGGATCTGCCTCTTTCTCTTCTGAGCCATATCTACTAGGTGATCCATTTAGGACACGCATAACCCCTGTGTTATAACTGCGGCACTGGTTGCTAGTTTGCTTCTGTGCCCAGTTCAAGGTGCTCATGTTAGCATTTAAAGCTTTAGATAACCTAGACCACAAATATCCGAAAGACTGTCTCCTTCTTTATGGACCCTCTGGGACAGAGGAGGCCTTCTTGATAGTTTCACTGCTTCTAGAAACTTGAGAGCTAACAGCCCAGGACCGAACATTCTTTGTGGCAGCCCTGAACTATGAACATCTCTCCCCACAGAGAGAGAGAAGATGCACCTAGCATCTTCATCATGTAGTCTTCCTTGTATGCTGAAGGCACACTTCTTTACCTTGACCTTTGATATCGATGATATATATAGCTATAATTTGGGACCAACTTTATACTTTTGACCTGTTTTCACTGATTTTAATGCTGTAAAATCATTGTAAACCACTTTGGCATCTATCTTATTCTCACCAACCCTCCTGAGAACTCCAGTTACTGCATCAGCACAGAAGTGGGGAAATTCAGCTGAATTGGTGAAATCTTGTGAGGGATCCCAGAAGTGAAGTTCCTTAAGAAACCCGCATCCCATACCATTTAGTGCTTTAAAGGCTAAAACCTGCCCAGAACTGATCCCAGAAAACCTATTGAAGCTTGCACAAAACTGGCATAATATGATCTGTCATATGTCGTGGTTGCAGACAGCAGTCTGGTGGTTGCTGCAGTCTGACTTGAGTGATAGAGAGTGGTGGAAAAAATGGGAATTGCTCTTCTGGATATTTCATGATGGTATTTATGAAATATTCATGACTTTTGATTTGAGGCATGTTTCCTTCCTTCCCTATCTTGTGGAACTGAAGAGCGTGAGTTACCTTAAATTACCCATATGAGTTGTCTCGTGAGTCGCTGTGCAAATTCCCATTTCTATCCTTTGGTTTGGACCTTGCTGATAAATGTGATTGTTTGCAGAGACTTATTTTTGCAGACGCATATGTTCGAGCTGGGAGAAATAAATATTATATCTTCTGGAAATGTTCCAGAGCAGGCTTTCTGTCACACTATTGATTATGGCACAGTTTTGTGGCATCTTCAAGAGTAGGACAGTTTTCTGCTTGTAATCGGTTCCAAATTTGGAAAGCCGTCTTCTTATACAGTACCTACTTGAGATAATGAATAAATCTCCTATCATCTACATAAGCCTTCAAGATCAACAGATTTATTGTAACATAAACTTGTGTAGATCAGAGTTCAAGTGGACAAAAGTATGTGTAGAAATACCTATCTGTTGATCTTGGAGATGCTGCAAAATAATTGTTTTTGTTTGTCTTTGTTTTCCTGTTGCAAGAGACTAATATAACTACCTCTCTGGAATGAACAGCTGTGGGTATTTTCACCCTTTTAAACCCATTCTGTTCTTTAAAACTGCCACTAAAACGAAAGCTTCAGAAATCTTGACTTTAGGGTACACACTGTTCACCCACTATCTGTATTATAAATAATCATGTTGAGAGCAAAGCAGCAGATGTTGATTAGAAAAGGCTATTTTCCACTAGCCCTCTTCTTCAAGATGATGATACCCAAGGAAAATTACTGTGATGAAATCCCATGTGTTTGTAGATTGGATTCTTTCTTTTCTCTAAATGAAAATTTTAAAGAACGGCAGAAATCTGTCCTAGGAATGAAATATCATGCTGACAATCTAATCTATGAACAAAATATATCCATAGCTCCTAGGATAGTTGGAACTTTTGTATTTGCTCCCAAACATGTGCAAAGTGCTGGAAAGGTTTCAGTGATTTTTAATTCTGTTATTTAAATAGGTATCACAGAAACTTTATCTTAGCATTCAGCACAGTGTTTTCAAGTGCAGTTTTTGTAAAATTTACATAGTTCTGTAAGTACTGTACTCAAGTGAGGGCTTCTTCTCTCTCTCTCTCTGCCTCCCTCCCTCCCTCTCTCCTCCTCTCTCTGTGTACACATATGTAGCTTAAACACTTTCACATTTAAGCATAATTTCCTCCCTCTCTTTAACCCTACCTTTGTTAGGTGAAATCCTAATTATAATTGTCAATGCTTACTAACTTTTTTGGCCTTTCATGGTGATAGTATATTTACAGCAAACATAAGAGCAATACAAGTTTGTGCATCGAAACAACATTCATTGGCAAAATGGCTGCTCTCAGTACATGCCAAAAAATTCCACTATGTCCTGGAATCCTTATGTGTTCTATGTGATGGTGACAGTATTTTGATGAGACACATCTTATACTGGTGATAAAATGCAAACATTCCTGGATTTCCCCCCTCCTCAACAATTGCTAAGTCAGCTATTTTAATGACTACTTTCTAAGTCTCAGAAAGACAGAAATTATAGAGTAGCTTTGTCTCTGTAAGAGTCTGTTCTAGTGATGCAAGTCAGATAAGCTGCATTGAGAAACATTTATAAAGCTATCGCTGTTCCTTTGTAACAGATAATAATTCAAGCTAGCTTTACCTCAGCACAGCTGAGACAGCTATAGATAGCTTAGGAATGAAATGTTATCAATAATAGATGGTGTATTTTATGTTCCCTGACACATGGTAGTTGCGGTGCTCCATGTATCATTCCTGGATGAAATGTAAATATTCACTTACTGTCCAACTTCATTCCTTTTGCTGTCGCTGCATTCTTTTGCCATATATGTCCATTTGCTTTTGCTAAGCTTTATGTAGATGGGGATATAGTTCATTTTATTCTTGTGATGCCTTAAAGAAATTGCCTGTGAGCTAAGCAACTTGATTTTTCTAAAGCAACTTTGTTTTGCTACTCTTTCTGGTTGATGATGTATTAATCTGCTGCATTGTGGTGTTTTTTCCCCCCTTTCCTTTTTTAACATTCTAACAACTGTTTTTATTATTTCTATACCATGAGAAACTAGAGCAATGGTATATTGCGTCCATCCCTGCTGATTACATGGGGTAGCTTATCTGTTAAATCCAAAACTGGTCTAATGGGAATATTGTGTGTTGCCACATTTCATTTTCAGAGAACTTTAATGCGGATTCTGTTTCACAATGCCAAACGGCTTTCCCTCATCCATTAGTTTAAGAAGGTATGGGGGAGGAATCGGGACTCTGTCAGGAGGATTAAAAAGTAATAACAACTACCAGCCTGAGGGTTGCAATATCTCCTAAAATTTGTGTCTCCTTGAGTTCATTCAGTTGATAAATATGAGGGGAATCATTCTTCCATTGTGCTCATTTGTAGTGCAGGTGTTTAGGGATCAGAGTTACATGTAGCTGACCCCCTAGCATGTTATTTTAGCAGAAAGTGGCTTTTGTAGCTGTGATTAGTAGTGGAGGAAGGGCAAATCAGAAAACATTTGGAAGGCCCTACTATGGTGAAGGCTGATACAGTATATAATGCATAGCTGCCAAGTTTTCCCTTTTCTCGCGAGGAAGCCTATTCAGCATAATGGAATTTCCCTTAAAAAAGGGATAACTTGGCAGCTATGATACATAGCTGCCAAGTTTTCCCTTTTCTCGCGAGGAAGCCTATTCAGCATAAGGGAAAATCCCTGTAAAAAAGGGATAACTTGGCAGCTATGTATGATATAATGAAGTAATGGCACTTCTAAGGGACCCAGGTGGTGCAGTGGTTTAAACCACTGTGCCACTTGGACTTGCCGATCAGAAGGTCGGCGGTTCGAGGCCCCGCGACAGGGTGAGCTCCCATTGTTCGGTCCCAGTTCCTGCCAACCTAGCAGTTCGAAAGCATGCAGTGCAAGTAGATAAATAGGTACCACTCCAGCGGAAAGGTAAACAGCGTTTCCATGCACTGCTCTAGCTTCGCCGGAAGCAGCTTAGTTATGCCGGCCACATGACCCAGAAATACTGTCTGCGGAAGTGGACAAACGCCGGCTCCCTCGGCCTGTAAAGCCAGATGAGTGCCACAACCCCTGAGTTGTTTGTGACTGGACATAACTGTCAGGGGTCCCTTTACCTAATGGCACTTCTACTGATGTGACAGTCAAAGTTCTAGGGTGTAGTTACCTTGTAGCTGCCCAAAGGATGTGGGATACTGTTAACTTTTACTACTGTGAAAATATTTAATGATGTATTGTTCTTAATTTGTCTGTAATCTGGTGTATGGAAACTGCAATTAATCCAGTCATCATGGGACTGAAACTGCCTTGGTCGCACTGGTTGATCTCCGGCGGGCTAGGGACAAAGGTGAGAGCTGTTTCCTAGTTCTGCTGGATCTCTCAGCGGCTTTTGACACCATTGACCATAACATCCTTCTGCATCGTCTAGAGGGGTTGGGAGCTGGGGGCACTGTCATACAGTGGTTCCGCTCCTTCCTCCTGGGTCGTGTTCAGAAAGTGGTGGTGGGGGATGAGTGTTCAGACCCCTGGGCTCTCACTTGTGGGGTGCCTCAGGGTTCTGTCCTCTCCGCCATGCTTTTTAACATCTACATGCAGCTGCTGGGAGAGATCATCAGGGGGTTTGGGCTGGGTGTTCATCAGTATGCGGATGATACCCAGCTCTACCTCTCTTTCAAATCAGAACCGGTGAAGGTCCTGTGTGAGTGCCTGGAGGCAGTTGGAGGATGGATGGCAACTAACAGAATGAGGTTGAATCCTGACAAGACAGAAGTACTGTTTGTGGGGGACAGGAGGCGGGCAGATGTGGAGGACTCCCTGGTCCTGAATGAGGTAACTGTGCCCTTGAAGGACCAGGTATGCAGCCTGGGAGTCATTTTGGACTCACAGCTGTCCATGGAGGCGCAGGTCAGTTCTGTGTCCAGGGCAGCTGTCTATCAGCTCTTTCTGGTACGCAGGTTGAGACCCTACCTGCCTGCGGACTGTCTCGCCAGAGTGGTGCATGCTCTGGTTATCTCTTGCTTGGACTACTGCAATGCGCTCTACGTGGGGCTACCTTTGAAGGTGACCCAGAAACTACAACTAATCCAGAATGTGGCAGCTAGACTGGTGACTGGGAGCGGCCACTGAGACCACATAACACCGGTCTTGAAAGATCTACATTGGCTCCCAGTACGTTTCCGAGCACAATTCAAAGTGTTGGTGCTCACCTTTAAAGCCCTAAATGGCCTTGGTCCAGTATACCTAAAGGAGCGTCTCCACCCCATCGTTCTGCCTGGACACTGAGGTCCAGTACCGAGGGCTTGTTAAGTTAGAAATTTGCAGTTATTTTTTTAGCTCTTTGAAATGTACTGGAATGACTTGTCTCCAACGTCTTGCCTTTTATATTTGCTGGAGGAAAAAGCACAAAATGGCAGTTTAATACACATCTAAGATACGTGTTTCAACTACATCTAAGCAACAAACAGTAGAAGGGGAATGTTCAGGGTGCTCCCATCTGGCTTAGGAGTTTTTATATTAGTTCTGTGTGATCTGTTTTGCAACAGATGGAGAGTCACACTAGGAGTTATGAAACGCCTCTGAATGTAAAAGGCCTGAAATAATTACAGTGAGCTATTGCTCAAACACCTATTCCTTTCGGAATGGCAGGTGATGATGATGTTGATATGTGTGAAACAGCTGACTTCCCCAGCTCTAATCAAAACACACATGCCAGGTTTTCTTTGCTGTTTAGATGTGATCCACCTTCCCCTGCCCCCAATATGATGATACAAAGGGGCAAAAGCAATCTGTGCTTCCTTAATAAAATAGCATAGCATATATGCACTTATGTGGTCTCACTCCACGTGAATAATTGTTACTGGGTATTGCTTTTTCAGCTGTAAATGGAGAACTGATCTGTATATACATGTTGCATGGTAAGGAAATCTAAGGTAATCAATTGCGGTTTTGGCAGTATTGCTTTCTTTTATAATGCAATTCCTAGACCATAGAAACTAGATGTTGGAGTAAAGGATTGGTGCATGTCCTGTTGAGATGCTATTGTTTAGAAGGATGTACTGCTTCTGTACTTAAGTTATTTAAAATAACGGGGGGGGGGGGAGATCCTGAAGGAAATGTTGATAGGAAAAGCATCTCAGTGAGTGATATAAAAACATGGCTCTTTAAACCAGTGGTAACCTCAGTATGAAAGAGAGAATTGTTAAAATACAATATGCACACGTAAGATGAGTCTAGCTGAAGAGCTGCTGTGCTTTCAAAGCTCACTGAAAGAGCAGAACCTGTACTTCCGAAGCCTCATCTGTCTCCTAGCATGTGATCAGAATAGATGCCATTAAAGATCTAAACACACACACACACACACACAATCTCTTTCGCCCTGTTTATTCTGACACATTGCAGAATTGAAGCAGTACTTGAAAAGTTTCCTATTACATAGATCAGGCACGTCCAACAGGTAGATTGTGATCTACTGGTAGATTTCTGGACACCTGTGGTAGATCACTGGTAGATCACTGGCTCCCCCCAAAGCAGCTCAACAACTTTTGCTCCCCTATAAAAAGCTCAGCAACTTTGACCTGAACCCCCAAAAAGGGGGTAGATCACTGCCAGTTTTTAACTCTGTGAGTAGATCGCAGTCTCTTGGGAGTTGGCCACCCCTGACATAAATCAAGTCGAGGTTATTATTATTATTTATTAGACTTGCTAGTCGCTTGATCATGCAGAGGTCTCCAAGCAACTTACAACATACAGTGGTACCTCGGTTTATGAACACAATTGGTTCCGGAAGTCTGTTCATAAACTGAAGCGTTCATAAACTGAAGCGAACTTTCCCATTGAAAGTAATGGAAAGTGGATTAATCCGTTCCAGACGGTCCGCGGAGTAACCGTTCATAAACTGAAGCGAACTTTTCCATTGAAAGTAATGGAAAGTGGATTAATCCGTTCCAGACGGGTCCGCGAAGTACTTAAACTGAAGCGTTCATAAACTGAAACATGTTGTGTAATTGGTTCCGGAAGTCTGTTCATAAACTGAAGCGTTCATAAACTGAAGCGAACTTTCCCATTAAAAGTAATGGAAAGTGAATTAATCCGTTCCAGATGGGTCCGCGGTGTTCATAAACTGAAAATTCATAAACCGAGGTGTTCATAAACCGAGGTTCCACTGTACTTAAAAACTGAAAAGGAAACACAAATACCTTGTAATATTAACATTGTAATACAGAAAATTCATAAAAGTATACACTGTAAATCAACCTGCCCCCAATGACAGCCTTAGGGAGCTTTGGCACCATACTATCCGCAAAAATAATTGTCTCAGTCCATCAAAAGCTTGCCAGGGGAGAGGGGGAGAAATAGGCTTTTACCTGGTGCCAAAAAGATGTCAGTAAAGGTTCCAGAGGACTTCAGTGCAAAAACATTCCACAGATGAGGAGCCACAACTAAAGAGTCCCCCTCCAAGCTTCCCTCAAAGAAGGGACCTGGAGAAGGGCCTTAGACTCACCAAAACTCTTTATGGTATCAGAACCCCAATATCTTCTGAACACCATTCCTGGTATGAAACTACCTTGACCCTTAGTTCTTACACTGGGAGTGGTGTTCAGAAGATATTGGGGTTCTGAGCCATAAAGAGTTTTGGTGAGTCAAAGGGCGGGTCCATTTGCCCTTCCTGGGCAGGCGGCTTTGTGGGCAGGCCTGAGCCGCTCTTGCGTATTTTAGGGCAGATTGTTTCCTGTTGCCCAAATTGACCAATGGTGGCAGGCACAGCTGCCAAGTCTCCTGTATTCCCCGGGAAACCCCCGTTTTTCCAGCCGTTCCCAGCTGGAAAAATGGATTTTTTTGTTTTTTCCTGGTTTACTTACCGGCTGGGGGAGGCTCCTTCTGCGCATGTCTGGAGTCTCTGGACATGCGCAGAAGTGATTTCTGGCGCGGTGGCCATTTTGGAACTGGGCGGAGCATGCTCAGAAGCAACTTCCGGTGCTGCTCTACCCAGTTCCAAAATGGCGGCAGCGCTACTTCCGGTCTAGCGATCCCTTATTTTTCCGGCAGGAACTTGGCAGGTATGGTGGCAGGGCCTTATGGGTATTTCCCTGGGTGCAGGATCAACTGCCCAATGGGTGGCAAGCTGGTGACAGCTCGATTGGCACATAGGCAATGGGTAAGCTAAGATCTGGAATGGTTGTAGCTTCCACAGGACCCTCCATAGGTAAGGGTATCCTGTTAAAAGGATCCATGAAGAGTGGCTCCTGTCCGTTGGCTAGGGCCATTCCACCTTTCTGACAGGAACCACTTGGGGGATGCCGTGATTTGAATGTCATAGGACGTTCCCAGTCAGTTGGCTTTACCCTTGGAGACACTGCCAGTAGACGTGCTGGAATGAAATGCCTATGGCCAAAGCCTACATATCTGTAACCAATAAAGTTGTGTCCTTATTTGATCCCATAAACCTAACATACTGTGTACTGTCTAGTTATTTAATCCTCCTCAAGGAACGTGATGGTCATGGGACCTCGACATGCAATACTGTGTAACCAAAAATATGGAAGCTCTCTGGAAAAGTCCAGAATGCATTAATGTGACAGTATGGGACTATGCTGATTCCGATGAAATATTACAATCAGCTTTAACCTGGGCCAGAGTTGAAAGCAGGACTGATCCCTCAGCCCAGACGCTGAGCTAAGTACTAGAACCTCCAGGTTCTATTTGTAGCCCTTTTCACAAGGAAGACTGAGCATGTTCCATCTATACTATTTGGAACCATTTCAAGAGGGTTTATTTTAAAATTTGATTTAATTTTGCAGAGTTGTTCATGTTTTATTGCAGTGCATAGCAAATGTCTGTGGAAGAGAAATGTAAATTCAATATGGGACTGAAGATAACACTCCAATCTGTCTAGAGTGCTATATTTCATCAATACAGAAGGTGCATTAATTGCAAAGTTTATGAACTTATGCTAATGCAAGCTAGGGAGATTTTGTTTTCTAAAAATATGGAGGGCACTATAAAATCCCATTGATTTCTAAAGGAAGGCTAACTTGCCCTTAAATATTTTCTATTGAAATCACTAGGACTTTAAAGGTGCTTAGCTTTTGGATGATTTTTTTAAAAAAAAAAAACCTTGTGAGAGAAAAAAAAACTTCACTGATGGAGTCTCAAGATGGAATGTGGGGTAATACAACTTACATTCAAATGAGACTCCATTAAGTGCTGTGGCTCTTCTACATTCCATCTTGATCAGATGCAGACTCCTTGGCTCCTGGAGAACTTGAACACTTACCCACAATTGTGTGATATCTTGGTTGGCCTAATAAAGGTATTGCCTTAATTTGGATTTTGAAAATAATGACTTGCTGTTTCTCCCCTTCTTCTTTCCCACTCCCACTTTCCCCATTTCTACTAATTCACATGCCAAGGTTTGTAAGAATTTCCCACTCTCTCGCCAGGAAGAAACATTTTTCAATATTATAGATCACTTTCAACATCAGAACAACTTACAGACATTGCTCTGTGATTATTTATATAATTGCTTTTTACTTTCTCTGGAGGTCAACCTAGGGGTCTGTTATATGGACATTTACAATTTATGGAGGCTCCTATTCTGAGCAATTAAATGCAGCAACAAAATTACATGTGGCTTTTATCGAACCTTTCTTATGATTTAATATTCCTTCATGTACTGTGTTAACTTACACTAAAAAGAAAGAAAGAAAGAGAAAGAAAGAAAGAAAGAAAGAGAAAACACCACTAAAGCTTAACATCGGCTTTTGAACACCACCACCAAGCCTTTTCACAAACACTTCAATCCTAAATATTTTGGCAGTAGTGCAGTGAAAATGATATATGTGCTTGCAAGCAATTGGACATAACACACACACCATAAATCAGGTCAAAAACTCTGACCAGTTATAATCAAAAACAGTATGCAGTGCAGTATGTTACTGAGCAAAACGTTTTGGTGGAGTAGCTCTACTGCCATGCAAAGTTGTTCCATAGTTGTCTTGATCTTCACAAATATTGAACACATTTCCACATAAAAGCTTAAATTGAAAGAATCACACAAGTATTAACATGGGTCCAAGGGGATTTCAGACTATAATTTCTTGTACATTTGCTCTGACACTCCTCTCCTCCCAATGTCCTGGACGGTGTCAGATTAGCCACCCTTTGTATAAGAGTTAGAGATGAACAGGGTAAGGATATGTGGATGAGGTCATTTCCTTACCACTCAGTATTTCTCAGTACTTTCACTATTTGTATCACATTTAAACAATTAACGTGTTTATCTAGCAAACATTAGTCCTAGGGGTATCAATATTCTGCATTTTAATCATGTCCCCCCCCCCTCCTCTGGGGAGAAATATAGAAGGGTGTTGACCTCTACATTGGTACATCATTTACCCATGGAGGAGACCCACGACCTAAGCTTTTCTCTGGGTTTTGATCCCAGGCTCAAATAAAGCTCTTGGTTTGCTAATTGAAAAAAAAATGAAATTAGCGCATGGTTTTGTTATCAGAAACTAAAAAGCATCGTTGATGAAAGGAGCTTTTTTGTCTCCCACAAGGAGCTTAGCAGAAATCGCATTACAACTAAGAAGAAATGAATGGCTCTTATTTTCTATTGAGATTTTGGGCAGGATTTCAGTGAAATGTGCTGAGTGTAAGAATGGCAAAGATCATTTCCTTTTGTGATATAGATATTGGGTTCTGATTTTGGAGCTGGTTGAAACCAGCCACCTTTATCAAAATGACACATAGCTGCAGAGAAATTGCCTTGTACTTCACATCTTTCAATAAACGTGAAGGAGGAATATATAGCAAGGCAGGAAGGAAGTTGTTATGGGGCACAGCTGCAATAGCAGCTGTCTGGAAGTGGTGAAAATAAGAAATGACCAGATTTTATTCAAGATATATGAAATGGCTGAAAATCAAAGTTGTTGGGACTTGTTTCTCTTAAATACAGTGAGCACAGCATGACAGCTTCCCCTCCACACACGAAAGGTCAATGTGCATTGATTTTATTTTTACAGGTTTTGCCTTTAAGGTGGTGGCTGGGAATTAATAAAGAGGTTCTGAAGTTTGTTGAGAGAAGACAACAGGGATTGTTCTGTGCCTGTCCCTAAGATGTCGGGATGCCACATAGGTGAGGAATGATAGGGCATTGGAGGCAGGTTGGATTAGGGACATAGGCAGCTGCTGTCTTCTCCACCCACATCTTGATTATACATGCCAGGTTAGCTTCCACATCCCCAGTTAAATAATCAGTAAGAGATATGTTATTCTGGATTAACCTGGAAGTCAAAAGTGGCACCCAGAGACTGATAGGGTAGCCACCAAACCTGAGAGAAACTTTGAAACATGGCATATAGACGTTAACCGTCTAAGCCAGTATCCCTTTCCTGGACTACTTTCTATCAATACTCCCCTATTCATGAGACACTAATTCAGACCCACCAGCTTCCCCCATTTGATCCCATATACCAGGCACCACCAACCTTCGGCCCTCCAGATGTTTTGGACTGCAATTCCCATCATCCCTGGCCACTGGTCCTGTTAGCTAGGGATCATGGGAGTTGTAGGCCAAAACATCTGGAGGGCCGCAGGTTGGGGATGCCTGCCATATACTCACTCAGAGCAGGACATAACCTACCAAAGCCTGTCTCCAGATATTCCAATAAAAAAATCCAAGCAAACCTCAAACATCCAATCCTAGCAAAAATGTTGGAAGGGTGGCCTTTGAGTCAGCTTCCTGAAGTGGCTCCCCTTTGGTGCTGCCACTTTGGAGGCAGTACCTCCTGGACTAGGTCTAGCCAGATCAGGATCCATCCCCTGGAAATAGGGTCCAGCCAGCCCCAGTTGTTAGTCGGTCTGGGGGCAGGCTCTGGCTAATAACGTCAACATCTAAGTTCTGGACACAATGGAAAAGTTTGTCCTGTTTAGAAACAAGTCTCACATGCTATTGTATCATTTGCCTGATCTTGCCAAGTAGATCTAAGCCAGGGGTGTCAAACTCAAATTCATCGGGGGCCGCATCAGCAGTTTGGTCACCCTCAAAGGGCCGGTTGTATCTGTAGGACTATGTGTCCACTCTTTATTATCATAAATTATTGTCACTGCATTCAATTATTACTGTTTTTTGTAATAATGTAAGTAATAACTAGCTCTGAAAGCAGAAACATAGTTAGAATAATGGCAAGTAGATATTCAAATGTACAATTATTGTACAATTTATTGAAAAATGATTTTTGGTAACTGCACTGGGTGGTGGAGGCTCGCTAGGGTTTCATGCAGGACCTTTGCAGAGCTACTAGTACCTGGAGATGCTGGGGTCCTTCTGCATGCAGGACAGATGTTCTGCCAGTGAGCCACCACCCTTCACCAAAGGGACTGGCTGAGGTTGACTCACTGGAGCTGCTCTCCTGGTTCCAGGGTTTAAGGGCCAGAAGTATAAAGCAGCATCCTATGTTTCTGAGGAGAGGGAGAAGGAGGGGAGGGGAGGGGAAGGAGGGAGGGAGGGAGGGAGGAAGAAAAGAGGGAGTAGGAGGGAGAGAGGAAGGAAGAAAAGAGGGGAGAGAAAGAAGAGTAGGAAAGAAGGAATAAAGAAGGAAAGAAAAAGAAAGAGGGAGAGAAGACAGAGATAAAGAAGGAAGGAAGTAGAGGGAAAGAAAGAATAAGAACGAGAGAGAGGAAGAAAGAAAGGGAAGGGGGGGTCGCCGCCTTGATTCAGCGCCAGAAAAGAGTGCGAAGGGACCCAGGGGCAAAAAGCATTTCCCGTGCAGCGTGAGGCAGCGGGTGTCCATTTTAGGAGAAGTGTGTAAAGCCTCAGAGTTGCACGTTCGTGAGGCTGAGCCGCAGCAGGAGGAGGAGGAGGTGAGGCAAGAGGAGGAGGAGGAGGCGGCTTGCCGGGTCGGTGCCCGGCAGCACCGTGCGGAGAGTCCCGAGCCTCTGGGACGCAGCAGTGCTCTGTAGCACTTTGAATCCTCCTCCTCCTCCACGCGGCACTGATGGGTGATTTGTCTGTGCAGCAGCAGCAGCAGCAGCCGTTTCCAGGCGCCGAGCCGTGGCAGGAGGAGGAGGATTCAAAGTGCTACAGAGCACTGCTGCGTCGCAGAGGCTCGGGAATCTCCGTGCGGCGCTGCTCCAGCCGCCTTTCTACTCCCCCCCCCCCCGGCCCCAGGTGTTTGTCGGCGCTTTGTCGGCGCAGCGCTTCAGCAGCAAGGTCCCGCTGCTGGGTCCCGCTGGCTGGGGCGCTCGGCGGGCCACAAGACGAGGTCTGGTGGGCCGGATTTGGCCCCCGGGCCTTGTGTTTGACACCCGTGATCTAAGCAATCAGCAGAACTGCTTCAGTAATGGAAAAAATCTCCCCAATCTCTTACTGTCTGTTTGCTTGAGCTGCTGTAGCATGTCAGCTGCTGTTTTCTGCCTGCTTCTTGAGAACACTTCTTTTTCCAGGGCGTAAGGCTTTATGTTAGAGACGCTTGTCAGGGAGCTTTATGGCAGTACATATATTTTGGGATGGGAGTACTGTGACATGTTCTAGTTGTAATCATAGGACCGTTTATGTGCTTTGCGTTTTATTTGTTCTTTGGAAAGATTGCACTTTCATCTCCTAGTGATCATGTTATGTATCGTTCATTAGCCCCAGCCAGCATTGCTAACAGTCATGGATGATGGGAATTCTAGTCCAATATCCGGAGAGCCACAGGTTCTCCACTCTTGCTCTAAAGAGTTGCTGTGGTGCATGCATTAGAAGGAGAAGTTCTGCCACATGTTCTCACAAACCCATCTCCCTCCCTCCCCATTATCCATTACCTCTACCATATTCATTTACAATCTTGCTCCAGTTTTAGTTGCACACATGTGTGCTGCCTAGTTAAGGCCCATCTCTTTATCCCTCTCTGCCAGAGTCAGTGCGTGTGCTGTTAAAATAGTCGTAGAGATTGGCAACAAGAGATGCATCTGGAAGGCTGTGCCAACACCTGTATATGCAGCATGTGGAAGGAAGGGAGAAAGATAATTGGGTAATTCATTTCCTAAGATGATGCTTGCACGCATTATATAGTGGCATCCAGAGAGCCATCTTGAAAGAGGCAGTATTTGCTACTGGTGAAGAATTTCAGAAATGCTGAAGTAACGTACATGTAAGTGTGTGTGTGTGTGTGTGTGTGTGTGTGTGTGTGTGTGTGTGTGTGTGTGTGTATGAATCTGACACCCTTCACATTCTGCCAGCTCAGGTGGACTTGTTTTATCTTATTGAAGGGACAGACTTTTCACTGAAAAATTACACCATTTTAGCATTAGCTGGCAGATTTAGTTTTCAGCTGAGCCATATGCAGTGACAGTCAGCTTATTACATTGATGTTCGCTGAAACAAATCCAAGCATCAAGAGAATTTACTATCCATTTACTATCACTTACTTTGTGCTAAGTATTAGAAATCTATCCACCAATTATTCACAGACTACTCTGCAATCAGTGTACCTATTCACTTTGAAAATAATTATTATTCTTGCAGATAGTGCAGCCCCAGCAGCAGGCTTTTAAAGCATCCCTTTTAAAGTGTTGGGTTTTTTTTTTCTTCCTTTCTTGTTTTGTCATTAAAATTGGTCTATAAATTTTAGACAGACTTCAGCTGAATGAAAGTCTATCACATGCCAGACACACATTGATTTCCACCATTAGATCAATGCTTTCCAGGGCACCATATTATTTATTCATAAGAAAGAAAAGATGCCTGAGAGGCTTTTACAGAGGTGTAAATCTGTAATCCAGATAACATTGTAGAAGGCTTATTCCAGAACCCCAAGAAACCTGTGAGGAAAACCTCCCTGCCTGCTTTACTCTAAACATACACTCCTTTCTGCAATCATTCATTCATTTGGAGAAAGAACCAGCTATTATTAAAGCTTGAAGTGTAACATTTTTAGCTCGTTTTTCTTATTGGTATTCAGGTGAAGCAAGCATTTTCCATCCTCCTCTCAGTTTCTGAGACAGCTCCTCTTTTATTTCTAATAGGATAATCGTGTTCATGACCCCCTTGAGTGGGGGGGGGGAATTGTTTTCTGCAAATCAAATTTTTAAACTTTCTCCGTCGTCGTTCAGTCAGCCTAAACACATTTTCAGTATGCATGCTGTGTACTTCCCTTGACCATAAGAATATTTCATTTCACGCTAATGTCTGTGCATATATCCACACTATTAGCACAGTGGACTGTGCATCATGTAAGCAGAAGTGTTTTTGAGGGCTTGGTCATTCACTGGGTGTTTCTGCAGGATGCATCCACGTACGCAGAATATATTGTTAACCATCTCGAGTAGTTTCTTCAGAGTGCATGGTGCTTGTTTCTACGACATACCCATGTATAGGTTTGCATGATTGTTACCCCTTAGGGTGATGACTTTTTTACAACTTCATTTCCCTGTATCATAATTTGATGAGCTTTCATTAAAGATTAGATAAAATCTTACTTTCAAAGAGATTCGATTAAAAAAAACCCCTCATGCACAAAATGATTTTAAAAATTTTATTTATCAGTTTTTTGACCATTTTTGAAGTCACTGAAGGAGATATAAAATTGAACCCAAGCTTTAGAGTCACATATATACAACATTATATAGGGTCATAAAACACACAAGGAAGCTTTTTTTAGCTGCAGTAACAGTATAGACGCCGCTAGAGGATGCTACCTCCCCTGTAGGTTCTTTTCCCAGCATGCTGGCTGAGTTTTGAGGTCCCCAAAAGGGGCTTTTACCTTGCGCAGGTGTGACATTTGTATACCCTATGTTGCTAAGAATACTCCCCATTGTGGAATGTGGTGTTGTGTCCAAATTTGATATGAAATATATATAGAATTGTTAATACAATTTTATGAAATGGTAAAACAGCATACAAAAAAAAAACGGTTTGTGCGTAACCTTTTTTTAATATTTCAATGGAATATACATCATTTTAGTCATTAATAGGCAAAAGTTCATCCATTTGTGCTACAGGAAATAATTTTTGAGAAAAAATATGAAAAAGTCATCACCCTATTACCCATCCATGTGCAATTAGATGTACTAGTATCTGTGGTCTGATTAGTACATGTCTGAGGTCTCCTTTGAATGTTATCGCAGTGGCATGGGAGTTAACGGAGTCCAGATAGGCTGCCCCAGACATACCTTCACAGTCTCCACTGAGGCTGGTTGATCTGTATAGCTAAGCCCTTGATAAAAACCAGGACCTTAATTTTTCAGTCAATGAAACATGTTTCTGCTCACAAAATGTACTTTCAGTTTGTCATGTGTTATGCGGTGGAAGCAGCAGTTCGGTAGAAAATATGTGGTAAAATAAAAATTAGCAATAGCAAAAGGAATATATTTAGAGATCATTTAATTTATAGCCAGTTACAGCATTAAGTGTATTTGCTTGCTGAGAATTAAGTATAATTCTTATTAACACGTGTATTTTCTGAACTGCTAAGCTGTACTTATCTGTGACATTCATTTATTCATTTAATACTCTGATCTACTAATTGATGGAAACTGATGATTTCTGCATCCTTCCTCAAATGTATTCTCACTGATCACCCTGTGACTGCTATAAAGTATACAAATGCAGCTCTTTCAGCAGCAGTTTTTCCTTACAAATAGAATCTTTCATGTGGAGAATGTGGAAATCTCTTTCCATTAGCACTTGAAAAATTGCCTTAATCCAAGTTTAGTTCAGACATTTGCCTACTTAAAACTTATATTCTAACCATTATCTCCTCTCTTCTTGATTACAGTAATTTTCTCTGCTCTATCCCCACTTAGAAATTTGAATACTGCTTTCTTGACTGTAGCAAGATAGTGACAGCCTTATTTCCTCTATAGTGCTTGGTAACAAGAATACATCTTGCGTTGACATCTCCACTGCCCCCACTGATAGGTACATTTGCAATTTGCAAAAGAAGGGGCTGCCTCTATCCTATGAATAAATCAGGTTGTTTGGCAGCAGACCCACACATCATAGTTTACCTGTGTTGTCTCTATCCCAGACACACATTCATTATGTTTATCTTATTATATTACTAATTACTGAACTGAGCCTGGGTAAGCTGAGAGGATAGCACTTGATTTTTGCAACTGGGAACAATTCCATATCCCCCCTCCCCACAATATGGTAGGAGGTGCTACTTAGACCCTCCTGACTTTTCGTCCACTTCCCAATATGCTTTCTCACACATGGATGCAAAGATAGGGTATATCTTTTTGCCCTGGGGGTGGGAAATTAGCCTTTGACCCTGTATCTCTTCTTTACTTTCAAACAGGAATGCTAGGGGTGAGTTAGGAAAAAGGTGTAAATAGCATTGTTCTCACCTTCCATTTTAACTTATTCCCTTCCCATGGCTACATCTCCCTGAACGCAAGATCGCTGGAACTGGGGTGGCCTCAACCATGTCCCTCCTTCCTCAAAACTCTTCTGAAATACAGTATGCAAGCTACAGTGGTACCTTGGTTGTCAAACTTAATCCATTCCATTAGACTTCCAGAATGGTTCGAAAACCAAGGCACGGCTTCCAATTTGCTGCAGGAGCTTCCTGCACTCAATCGGAAGCTGCTTTGAATGTTTGGCTTCCAAAAAACATTCGCAAACTGGAACACTCACTTCTGGGTTTGCGGCTTTCGGGAGCCAAAACGTACGAGTACCAAGGCGTTCGACAACCAGGGTACAGGACAATCTGAAAGTTTACTTCCTCCATGTGGCATGCATCAAATGCCAGTATGCCACATTTTATTTGTCTTGCATTGACACACAGAAATCTAATATATGGCTTTGGATATACATGGAAGAATGTTAGGCTTCAGGGCAGGATACAGAGAAGAAACAAAACTTGTATTCCAGCATGGTTGATAACGACTTTATCTATATTAGTCTTTTTTATTTCAAGCTTAATTTATTGTAAATACATGCTTGAAGAGTTATTAAAGAATAATTAGTTCATGAAAATGAACTACCGAGATAACAGTGCCCTGGGATTTGAAATTAAACACAGAAAGATGCCTTCATGCATTTCATTAAATAGATCTCTTCCTTTGGACAATACAGAGAAGAGGAGGAGGAGAGGATCATTAAGATATCTTGTGGATGTAAATGTTTCATGTGTGCATGCATAAAATGAGTGAAAACTCGTGTTATGCAGTAGGATTTTAGCGCAGCGTGCTTGTTGCACAGTTACTCCTGACAGAATGCATGGGTGATGACATTAGCATCACATTATTCATTTGAATGAGCAGGGAGCTCCAGCTCTTCAAATTATCCAGCATTCCGATAACATTATTAGACTTAAGACTTGAAGATGCCACATCTCCTTAAGTAAGTGGTAACCAGTAGAAAATAGAATTAATATTCTAAAAGATTGGTGCAGAGTATTTTCATGTATTTGAGGGTAGTTGGGGCTTTACAATGCTGGATCAAACATTCCACAAGGGGATCTATTTGTACATCCTAACCCCCTACCGTTCTAAATTTGCTCTTAAAACAGCTGAATCTGAGGATCACAAGGCAATTTACAATATAAAAACACAAAAATACATGCCATAACAACAAATGAAAGAACAACCCCCCTACAACTAAGGATACGTAATGAAGGCATTAGGTGCGCCTCCCTGGGGAAAGCATTCCAGAAATGGGGAGCCACCACAGAAAAGGCCTCTTCTCATGTTGCAAACCTCTGGAGCTCTTGTGGACGGGGAAAAACAAAGACAGGTGTCAGGTGATGTTTGCAGAGCTTGGAGCAGTTCATTTGGAGAGAGGCGAGTTAGCAATGGCAGCAACTGACAAGGCAGCTGGACTAACTTGGATCAAGGATTGGATAAACTTAAGAGACACCGAGCTCTTGGATTTAGAAGGCCATGACAATTGTTGGGTGGCACACTTACCTAGTTTATGAAAAGGTAAGGGTCCACAGGGGGTTCTTAAACCACCTAGTAAGGAAATCCTTATACAAAATTTGGAATAAATATAAAGACCTTCTGGAACCCCCAAACCCCTGGTGGACCTCTCCTTTAGAAGCAATAGCAGTTTTAAAAAAGAACATGAAAGGGGAGTGGGCAACTTATGGAATGGTTCTGGGGAAAAGAAACAATAACATAATCCGGGAAATTTTTTGAAGAAATAAGGACATATCTGACTGATTTCTTACAGTATTTTCAACTAAACAAAAGATTCAGCATAGATGCAGCATTCGGGAGCCAAAAAGTTTGAGAACTAAGCTGTTCAAAAACCAAGCTATGACTGTACAAGTTTTGGCTATCTTGGAATTCAGTATATTTACAGTCCCACTGGACTCCATTCCAAAGGGACTTCCTGTAGTTTTCACTCATAAAAATAGAGAGCTTGCTCAGTTTACCTTTTGATTGTAGGTGGGTGCTGGAGTGATTCTTTTTCAGCTGACCCTGGCATCAGGAAAAGAAATATCTGAAAATACAACACAAACCCATGCAAAATAAAGAGAAGGCAATAAAAGCATACCCACTTCTGTCCCTTCAAATATAATTGGAAGTATATGCGCTAATTAAATTTCCACCTTAATCCTATACATCACCCTTAATGTGTAAAAGGCATTTTATTTAATTGTTCTATTTTTCATGCCCCATTTCTGTGTCTCTGTGGACTACCTCTAGTAGGACCTGGACAATTAGTTAACCTTGTGGCAGCTGGCACAATAGCATTTTTGATCAAATAATGAAATGCAGTTGATGGGTGGTCTCCTGGTTTTAAAGCACTTGTGATTCAATGTTACTCTTCCTCACTTACCTAAGAAAATGCACATAAATCACACAAAGATGAAAATGCTTAATGGAAGTGCAATGAAAATGAAGTGTAAGCCTAGAAAATTGCCATAGAAATAAAGAAAAAAGCACTTCAACATTATCCAAGTGTATTGCATTCATATTCCTAATTTGCTACACTTTGCCGAAAATGACCTCTGATTTCTAGATATGTTAATGATTGATTGTTGCAGATGCTGTCTATATTTTTCTACATTGTAGCTGCTGGGTTTTTTTAAAAATCATTTTTAATGCTCTTCCGTTGTCACTAGCAACTGGAATTCCATTCCTGTTACATAATAACCTCTGTGCCCGCAACTGTACCTTGACAGTGGTGCTAAAACAAGATTAGATTAGAAATTAATTTGAAACACTCCTGCGGTCATAATTGTTTATAATTCTAAAGAATAACATTTCAGTGTTTTAAATCCATTTGTGTAAGATGGTAATAATTTTCTGCATATGCAGCATCTTACTGACAGCTTCAGTTCTGAAGCTTCATTGCTTATTTTCTCAATATTTTCTCAGTGTGGAAGTGGTGTGAGCAAGTAATTGTTGTGTGCTTTGTAAATTCTTATTTTTATCTTTTAAGGCACATTCTTATTCCTAACACCATTACAGAATAAGAAAGAAAGGTAGCAAGGATGTTGATTCTATTCAACATAAAGCTAATAGATACTTCTGGTATTGACTATCTCTGGTTAGTATGTACAATTATGTCAAAGAGTCTTTTCAATGCCCATTAGTGAAGGCCAAGACTGCAATTCCCATTTTTGGAAACAGCGGGAAGATTTCAGTGGCATATTCTTCTGATTGTTCCATCAGCAGAAGCATTCCCCTTGCTAGATGGAACAGTCCCACTCCCTTTCCTCCCCCCTGTGTACAGTTTCAAGGTTTCTCCTGACCCTCCGGAGCAGGTTTGGGGGAGGTATGTAGGGAGGAGACGGGCGAAAACCCTGTTGTGCTAACAGGATCCCTTGAGGTGGCTTCTGCAAGTACCAGATTAGTTGAATCTGAGTCACTGGGTGGTATTCTACAAAGTTTTATTGAGAGCAGACCCATTGAAATTAATGAACATGATTACGTTAGATTCATTAATTTCAGTGGGTCTGTTGTGAGTAAAATGTTGTTGGTACTACCCAAGCTTATCCAGGGTTTCTTCTTTAATAAGAAAATCAGTAATGACAGGAAAGGTCCCTTGCTTTATAATGCTCAGCCTCAAATGTGTGTTATTTAGGTAAAGGGGGCCCCTGACCATCCAGTCCAGTCGTGTCTGACTCTGGGGTTGTGGCGCTCATCTCACTCTATAGGCCGAGGGAGCCGGCGTTTGTCCACAGACAGCTTCCGGGTCATGTGGCCAGCATGAAAAAGCTGCTTCTGGCGAACCAGAGCAGCACACGGAAACGCCGTTTACCGTCCCCGCTGGAGCGGTCCCTATTTATCTACTTGCACTTTGATGTGCTTTCGAACTGCTAGGTGGGCAGGAGCTGGGACCGAGCAACGGGAGCTCACCCCATTGCAGGGATTCGAACCGCCGACCTTCTGATCAGCAAGCCCTAGACTCTGGTTTAACCACAGCACCACCTGGGTGTTATTTAGAGATCTGCAAATATCAGCTTAGCATACTAGCCACTCTCCTATCCCATGTCTTCTGATGCGCAGTGGACTCTGGGTGGTGGCAATAGTCCAGGGAAGTGATTGGATGACAAGGGACCCAAAGGTGTGCTAAAGGAGGAAAAAGAGATTACAGAGAAGCTGAAGAAATTCCTTGCATCTGTCTTCACAGCAAATGATATCAGGCAGATCCTAGTGCCTGAACTAACTTTTGCTGGAAAGGAGTCTGGGGAACTGAGACAGATAATGGTGACACTATTTTCACTATTTCTAACCTCCAAAGTGCTGTGTAAGTGAGGGAGAACATGAATATTTCCCCTTGGCATGCAAACAATTGAAACTGTAGGTGCCTGATGATCAAGTGCAGGGATCGAAAGCTTGTGGCCCTCCAGATTTTGCTGGACTCCCTGTTCTCACCAGCTCCATCCAATGTGAATAATGGTCAGGGATGATGGGAGTTGTAGACCAACATCATCTGGAGGGCCATAAGTTCCACATCCCTGAAGTTGTCTCTGTGCACAATTCCTGAAGCATAATTGTGCGGCCTAAAAGCAAAGATGCTGATGTAGAAAACATTCCCTGAAAAGTGGAAGGTTTTTGAAAACCACTTTAATGTATTACCACATTGTGGTCTGATTTAAAAACCTCCTTGAGGCATCTGGTGAAGAGTAACAGCTAAGCTAGATGGACAACATTTTCTCATTCAGCAGCCACAACAAAAAGTCTGTCAAGGCCTGAGGGCCACATTCCCATGAGACTGGCTCTCATCTCCCCAATTAAGATATGCTTCAGATGACCTGCTTCAAGTTACATCAGTCAGGGAGGTCAAGACAGTCTCAGCAAGGATCATGGCCTCTTTGGTAACCAGCCTAGAATTGTTAAATGGCTTTATGAAGGATGCTCACTTTTGCGGATGTCCTTGAGCACTGCCTGCAAGACTTAATTTCATCAGTTCCCAAATGCCCAAAGTCCTATTGATGCTGCTGGTTTGGGATGTTGTTGTTTTTTGTTATTGAAGTAAGTGTTAGCCTTGTTGCAATTTTCATTATAGTTGTGAGGTGGTATGAGTGTAGGATGAAGCAGATATAAATGTTTTAAACAAGTAGTCAAGTAACATAAGCTTGCTTTTTCTCTAATTCTTTTTCTAATTTTGTAGATTCAAAGTCCACTCTCAACACCCATGTCCACAACATTATAAAGTCATTGTTGAGATAGATAGAGATAGAGATAGATAGGGAGATAAGATACAGAAACGAGTTTATTTATAAGATTTCTTACCTGCCCTTCCACCATAAGGTCTCAGGATGGGTTGCAACAATATAACATACAATTGTAAAAAAAGAAAAAAGAAAAGATAAAGTATCAAACAACTAAACTGTCCCAAATGAAACAGAACAGTATAGAATTTGGTATTTACTTTTTTACATTTAGTACCCCCATTTGAGTTAGCTGTTTTTATTCCTTTTTATGAATAACTACATTTTGGGGGGAGGCAGCTGTTGTTCCTTATATAAAATGTGGGCAAGGAATCAGAGAACAGAGCAGAGCTTCTGCCCACCTCATCAATATCTCAAATATCCACCTAGCCAGCCTTCATGCATGGCACCCTTTTGTGTGTTTGTCTTCCTGCTTCCTCCTGTTTCATCTATCCTCTCAGCCTTGGTCTCAACTCCATGGAAGGGTGGTTGAAGTGGAGAAAATGAACCAGAGAACAGGGCAGCTATGAGTGACATCTTTTGATCTACAAAGGAAACTAAATACACGGGGATACATTCAAACAGGCTGTGCAGAATGGGGTCCATTTACTCCTTAGAAATAGCAGACTGGATTGTTTCAAAATAACTAAACCTTAAAAATGTAGCCATTTGCCAACAATTTGTGGTTTTAATATAGCTGGTTTAGAAAACTATTTGTGTGTTTATCCTGAAATTCTCAGCTGTGCTGTACATTTAACGGGGAAGTTTTGCCGTTGTGAACTCTTGTGATCTTTGAGCCAGAATGTGCTTTATCTGTGGGAGCTATGCAATTAAATGTGCTGAGGAGGTTGTAGTATAGGGCACGCACTGACATTCTGCTAACCCTTCAGGAGATATCCAACCACGAGAATGAGTTAATAAAGATGTATCTTGGAACTACAAGTTTGTTTTCTGTCTTTGTGCTGTATCTATATACCCAGCATATATTAAGCAGGAAGATTTCAGGGACACTGAATAAATTGCACTATAGGGGAAGAATTTATTTGACAGGGTGATGGATTTAGGCTTGCAAAACTATTTTTAAATTATTAAAACATATGTTGGCTGCTTCACAACGGGGAGGCCCTCTTCTCTTGCAGATGTACAAACTTCCAAGCTTGAACGTTTTTCTAAAGCTTTCTGTAAAATGTTGCCATTTAGATCAGCTTTTAGCTGCTCTTGTTAAAACCGATATGGTAATTTTACTTTTTGAATGCCCTTTATTTTATCCCATTGGGGCTTTTGGTTGTTTGTTTTAAACGTTGTTATTCATCAGCCATCCAGAAGTTCTCAAGATGAGAGAGGCTAAAAATCTTAACATCAATTACATCATGAGTGCCAGGAGAAACAGCTGCTGTTATAATTCATAATAATTTCAAAACACACAACTCTTTCTCCAGACCTCTTCCAATTCCATCAGTAAAATCATTTTTCATCATTTCTCTGTAGTACTATTTTATTAGTGTGCATCTTAAATTTCTATCGTCTGTTAAAGAAAGTATATTGATGGCTACAACTTTAAACACTGAAAAGCTTTGGGGTATATTTATTTAAATTCCAGGTCAAAAAAACAAAACACTGTTCACAATGTTGAGTCTATTGGTGATAGAGTTGCCAGGTCATAAATTTCTCAGATCTTGATTTCAGGGCTGAAACCTGAGACCTAGGGGCAGGCTCCTGAGATGTCTTTAAGCAAAGCACACCAAGCACTAACCGCAGTCACTGAGGGCATGCCATTCAAATAACAAACAAGGACAACATATGAGCGAATATGGTACTGGTTGTAAATTAAGGAGGACACCTTAGCTAAAGGGTTTGTCACTACAGTATGCTCATTGTGAACTGCTCTTGTGAACAGCCAGTGTTAATGATGCAATCACCAGTCAGTACTATATACATTTAATTTCCTTCTGACCTCATTATCTACACTCCCCTCTCCAACACATATGCTATTATACAATGTGTTACTCTTTAAGGTGCCACAATACATTCCTTGTTACTCTTTAAGGTGCCACAATACATTCCTTGTTCAGGACACGCCCACATACCCATATCTAATACAGTCATAACTCAGTTTAAGTACGCCTCGGTTTTAGTATTTTCAGTTTAAGCACTCCGCGGACCTGTCTGGAACGGATTAATCCACTTGCCATTACTTTCAATGGGAAAGTTCGTTTCAGGTTAAGTACGGTACGCTTCAGGTTAAGTATGGACTTCTGGAACCAATTACACTCATACCTCGGGTTAAGTATGCTTCAGGTTGAGTGCTCCGCGGTCCCGTCTGAAACAGATTAATCCACTTTCCATTACTTTCAATGGGAAAGTTCGCTTCAGGTTAAGTACAGACTTCCGGAACCAATTGTGTTTGTAAACCGAGGTACCACTGTAGTTCATAGAAACATATGACACACAGCATCAACCATATAGGTCTACCTGTCTGGCATATAAGGCATTTTGGCAGAAGTGGGGAGCAATCTGGCAGGAATAGGGCCACTAGCACAGAGCAGATTCACTTTCCCAGCCTTTGTTTTAAACACACACAGACACACACAGACACACACACACACACACACACACACACACCTTTATTCCCCAAGTTCTGTGTTTAAGACACTGGATGTGATGGGATTTCTAGTCCACCAAGGATCCTCTTTTCACACCAAGAACAGGCCTTTTCAAACTTCTTTATTACACTCAAACATAACACTTATGCCCCAAGCTCTGTGTTAATTCACGGGGCAGGGAGAGGGGAAGCAAAAAATACTACTGGGCTAGCAGAAGCCCCTGTTGTGAATCAATATAGCTCTTGTCTCTAATTCAGGTTTTAGTTTGGAAGATTTATCACACCATTCCTTTCCATATCCAGAGTGATTTCTTATGCCCATTCCAAGGATTCCCAGTTGGTTCCCACACTTTTAGGGGAAAGCAGAGGGGGGGACTACTCTAGAAGTAGAAGGAAATAACACACTTTAAATGGGATTGGGAACATCTCAATCCAGCATTTATTTTCTTCTGTCTCAGAAGCGGCCCTGCCCCACTCCCCCCACCCCACTTCAAATGAAAATAATAAGCACCTCCTTTAGACTGCAGTCTCCATTCCTGTCTCTCACCACTCCAGTCTCCTTCAGTCCGTCTTCATCCTCATCTCCTCAAGAAGATCAAAAGGCCATCCAGGACTTGCTGCAGGCCATGAAGACAGCATAACTTGGCTCCTCCTTCACATGTTCTGCTTGTTCTGCAGACCTACACCTTGTGCCAGGGGTGCATGCACACTCCTTGGGTTGCCATATTTCTAGAAGTAAAATTCAGGGTGCAGAACTTGTTGAGCTTTCTTCCAGGACATTCTGCCGACTTTCCGAAATTGTCCCCAGACGCTGGGTGTATGGCAACCCTGTCATAGTCCCATCCTCCTCCTTTTGAGCCCAGCCCAGTTCTTTTCCTTACTCTGCGTTCCCTCCCACCACTCAGCCTTGGAGACAGAGGTTAATGGGGAGAGGAGAAGAGGGCAAATTATATGGAAAATCTATACAATAATTTGCAGTGATGGAGGTTAATTGGTAGATAGATGAAGGGATTGGAGAAGGGCAGGCCCTGCCTGAGTGTCTATGCAATAATTTGCACCTGGCTCCTGTTAAGCTGAAGCTTGCAAGTTGCACAATCTTAATAAAAAAATATAAACGTGTAAAGGTGCTCTTTCCTACCTGGAGATTCAAGCCCTCCACCTGCCACCTGGAGGGAATAGGCAAACCTGGGAACATGGTAGAAACATGAAAGCAAATTATATGAATAATTCATATTCTGATACGAATCTAGTTCCTTTTTGTGCCTATCATGGGTTTTTAATATGAAAAAGTCAAGGCTCTTTAAAAAAATTGTTTGGTTCAGATAAGTCTGCAGACTTGCATTTTGGAATATTTGCTATCTGCATCTTCTCAGACTTCATAAGGTAATTTCTGTTTGCTTATAAGGGTAATTTGACTTTTATTTCTGTTCAAGTAAGTGTGATACATATGCATTTCTTCCACTTAATTGTTTTTTTCATCTGTTTGTTTTAAAGAGGTGATTTCATTTGGTAGTAGTGACCACTAAGCCCATTAAGGCTAGTTTTATGGTTCCATTATCTAACTCCAGATAGATTGTATAGCATGACTGGTAGCCACAAAACTGCTAGGAATGAAAGGTTGTTGTGCTAGTGCAGATAAACTTCAATAATCAAAATGAGCTCATTAGTGAGCTTTCTTTTCTTTTCTTTTTTAAAGCAGCTAATAGCAATTCCAACAGAAGTTGTGCATTCTTCCAAATTATTAATCTTGTTAAACCACTCTTGATGCCTATTTTTAGATCCTTTATGCTCTTGGGGAAAGTGCAATATGGTTTGACATGGAATGTAGCATTGCCACAGAGCAATTAAGCGAGCTGAAAGGCAATTAGAAACTGTGGTTTGTGGAAAGTTATTGAAGCCTTAATGAAAAATAAGTATAAAATGCTAATGGTTGGAAGAAATACTCTAATCAGAAATCTGTTTGGACTTAAACTGGAAATGCCAAGATAAGAGATTTTATAGGTGAACTCCATTGATTTTAATAGGACTACTCTGAATAAAAAATGTAATAAGAATATTACTTGTTTGGATATTTGCCCTATAACATTTTGGAGATTAATTAATAGTAGATGTGTGGTGAACACGAATCTGTTCAAAACATGTATTAACAAATACGTGGGAAGACTGTCACTGTTAATCTCCCAAATAACTAGGTTAGTAAAGAAAAACTGATCTTATTTCTGCAGTTTATGGTCTCCAGTTAACACTGTCCAAAATCTAGCCCCAGGAGAAGATGGGATCTAAATTGAATTATTCAAAAACATCATTCAGTGACTGGTTCCTGTGAACTTATGAATTACTAGACGTAAGAAGTAGTAAGAAGTAAGAAGTAGAAGTAGAAGTGTGCATGCACACGAAAGCTCATACCAAAATAAAAACTTAGTTGGTCTTTAAGGTGCTACTGAAGGAATTTTTTTATTTTACTTCGACCCAGACCAACACGGCTACCTACCTGTAACTAGACGTTCTTAATTTCAGAAAAGGAAAAAGAAACAGTCCAGCAACCACAATCCATAAATGGCTAAAATGAGGTCTTTGCCCAATATATTTGAGGGGTCTGGGCCTGTACTGTCTTCAGATCCTTTTGTGAAGGTGAAATTTGGTGGTTTCCAATACCATATTTAGGAATTGCATTGATTGTCGCGTGCTTGAAGGTACAATTCAGCAACCAAGTTTAGAGAAACTGTTCACTCAAGATCTGCTCACTTGGGGGCAATACCTGTAATTGCCACACATAAATCAGTATTTTAAAAATAGAACAGAAAAATCTTCCCAAGACCAATTTATTAGAATTTCAGTACTTCTAAATATCAGCATAACTAGGGATCACTCATATTTGCTCTTGCACACTTGGAAGGAAAAGAAACTCTCCTGGAGTGGAAAGGGGGAGCAGAGTAATTGAATAGAGTGGTTGAGGGGAAGAATAAAACAATGTAGCACAAATACTATATTCCAGGGGTGGCCAACTTCCAAGAGACTGCGATCTACTCACAGAGTTATAAACTGGCAGTGATCTATCCCCTTTTTGGGGGTTCAGGTTCAAGTTGTTGAGCTTCTTTAGGGAGGAGGAAAGCGATGCTGAGCTTTTTTTAGGAAGGAAAAACCTGTTTTTGGTGGTTCAGGTCAAAATTGTTGAGCTTTTTTTCAGGAAGCCCTGTTTTTTCAGGGTGCAGGGCAAAGATGTTAAGCTTTTTTCAGGGAGCCAAAGTTTTTTAGCTTCTTTGGGGGGAGCCACTGATCTACCGGTGATCTACCACAGACACCCAGCGATCTACTGGTAGATCATGATCTATCTGTTGGACATGCCTGCATTCTGTCAAGAACTGCCCTCTGGCATGGATGGGAAAGTGAAGAATGCCCTATGAAAAATTAAGATGAAAAGGTTTGTGTGGACAGTTGTGTGCCAATTGTCCACATGAGGCAGGGGAGGGGGGGGATAATAAGCAGCATAAAGCCCCCACCTGGTAGCACCCTAAATCAGTTCGCAATCTCCTTCATCAAAATAGGTCCAAATGCAGACCTCAAGGTTTGGAGATCCAGCCTGTTTCCCCCCTCCCCATCCACCCCAACCTGCTTTACAGAACAACTCAGATGATACAGAGGTCTTGATAACTTGAAACACTATTTTGTGACATTTTGGTTGGCCCTGAATGTTTTTTGTTCTTAAAGAAATTCAAGAAAGAAACCGTCTGTGAAAGTGGATTACCTCCGTAGAGAACCAAAGGATAATTGTGAAGCTGAAGGCTTTACACATGTATAGCTCATTGAAAGTCCACTCCACAGTCACTGAAATGTAAACACAGGCACCAAAGAGTAATAGATACTTAATCCATAGCAATGTTTGTATTTCTAATGAGGTGTGACATATTTCTTGATACTGGGGGGTGGGAGGCAAATTGTATTTACATGAGGATGTCTTTAATGGACCCCTGATGTCTCTTTTTTTAGAAAAAGAAAAAATAGAAAAGCAACTTCTGGAGGGAAAGGGAATAACTCTTCTCCGTCTTTAAAACATTGCCACAAGCAGCTTCTCCCCATGGAAGGTTCAAAATTTGCATTTTGAATCCTGTATGGTGGGGGACCGAGGGATATTTTGATAAGAAAAACATTCAAAATAACCCCCCTCCTGGTTGCTTTAAAAATAGCCAAGTACAGTGGAACCTCGGTTTATGAACACCTCGGTTTATGAATTTTCGGTTTATGAACGCTGCAGACCCATCTGGAACGGATTAATTCATTTTCCATTACTTTCAATGGGAAAGTTCGCTTCAGTTTATGAACGCTTCAGTTTATGAACAGACTTCCAGAACCAATTACACCCATGCTTCAGTTTATGAACATTTCAGTTTAAGTACTCCGCGGACCCATCTGGAACGGATTAATCCACTTTCCATTACTTTCAATGGGAAAGTTTGCTTCAGTTTATGAACGCTTCAGTTTAAGTACTCCACGGACCGTCTGGAACGGATTAATCCACTTTCCATTACTTTCAATGGGAAAGTTCGCTTCAGTTTATGAACGCTTCAGTTTATGAACAGACTTCCGGAACCAATTGTGTTCATAAACCGAGGTACCACTGTATTGGGATGTGTTTCTGTGCTTCTGAATATAATATGCAGTTGGTTGTGCTGAATTCTACAGCGATTTGAGTGTGTTTTCTGTCCACTCGTTACTCCCCTACAGGATCAATGTTGCACTAGAAGAGTTAGGTCTAATTTGTTTGTGTTCTCTGTAATGCAACATTATGGGGTGCTAAGGAGAACTTGCAGAGCCATGAGGAGTCAACTTGGTTAAAAATAATACTTTAGCCCAGTGGTTCCCAACTGGTGGTCCGTGGACCTTAGGGGGTCCACATAACCCACCCAGGGTTAACAAAAACTACCATAGATATATCAAAATTTTCAAAAGTAGGGAGTCCATGGCTTGGCTTTTGAAAAATGGGGGGTTCCGCAGTACTTACCTAATTGGGAACTACTGCTTTAGCCTTCTGCAAAGGCAGAAGGTAGTTTCACAACCAAAAGATGTGTAACAGAACACATAGAATCATAGAATCATAGAGTTGGAAGAGACCACAAGGGCCATCCAGTCCAACCCCCTGCCAAGCAGGAAACACCATCAAAGCATTCCTGACAGATGGCTGTCAAGCCTCTGCTTAAAGACCTCCAAAGAAGGAGACTCCACCACACTCCTTGGCAGCAAATTCCACTGCCGAACAGCTCTTACTGTCATGTATTAGATAAATGTGTGCATTAAAATGCATATGAAAATAACATTCAGCTGCAATTTGTTAGGAAAAATTGCTTCCTAAGATGTGCATATTAGGCACGTTTGCTTGCAAGCATGTGTGTGCACTATTTTAAAAAAATAAACAAATGGAGAAATGTGACAAACTGATTTTAAGTCTGGAAGAATGAGAAACTGAGGGGAACCAAAACTGATTTGTCCATCCCTAGCTGTGAGGTCGGTTATGCTAGAAGATAGTGATTGGGTCCAGGGCCATCCAGTGAGTTTTATGGCAGTGAGACTTTGAATACAAGGCTGAAGAGTTATCTACAGAGCAGATTTTGGGGGCAAAGTGGGAGAAGAGAGAATGGGGAAGCTATATTGCACAGCTAAAAGTCATTGCTATGTAACTATTTAGTTGGATACCACCTTAAAGTTCCCACTAGTTCTTCCTTAACTATAGAGGGAACTAAGTGAACAGTTTGCCTAACCTTACCATAGCTGCCAAGTTTTCCCTTTTCTCGCGAGGAAGCTTATTCGGCATAAGGGAAAATCCCTGTAAAAAAGGGATAACTTGGCAGCTATGAACCTTACATCAATAAAAGTTAGTCCACTGAAATATATTCCTTTAACCATTTTGTAATTCAAAATGCAGCAGCAGCAGCTACGCCAAAGCATTTTGAGGATAACTTCTGTGCATAACATAATCAGCAAACATTTGTTTTGAATTACGCAACTTGCTGTGAATTTCCTTTGCCAAAAATGAGAAGAAAGTCTTAAGAACTTGCTTAGATATCACTTTCCACTAATTTAGCCACGTTTATTCAGAACATCAAAAAGGAAACGATAAAGTTCCTCTCCTTTATTCATAAAGGCCAGGAAAACATTTTTCAGACATACTAATGTCTGATGGAGAGTGATGCTTATCCTGTTAAATTGAACTCATACTCCTAAAGAAGCAGCTAAATAAAAAGCTCAGTTCTCATTTTTTGGCAACTTTTTAATGGATTGTTAAATAAATGCTTCTTTTTTATTGCAGAAAATAATGGAATTTATGCCCTTTCACATCAGAAGTTGAAAGATGCTCTTGGATTGTGACACAGAGACCATTCTTTATGATTAGGGCATGAGATACTAATACATTTTCTTCTTTTTAATGAGTTTGCGTTTATAACAGTTGCTTCAGGCCACAGTAATTTCAAACTCTTAATGGCCTTCAAAGGAGACTTGAATACTTACTTTCATATCGCTAAAGGCCTGTGTAAGCTGTCTAATATATTGATTTCAGAATAATCTAAGAGAATAAGGTTTGTAAGATAAAAGTCTGTTCTTTCACAACTTCAAGCAACTTCTACATCAATGTTTTATACAGAGACTCATTAGGAAAACAACGTCATATAATCCTAGCCAAGGCTGTTTTTTAGAGGTCAGTAGTTTGAGGGGGAAGGGACGTGGGTGGTGCTGTGGTCTAAACCACTGAGCCTAGGGCTTGCCGATCAGAAGGTCGGCGGTTCGAATCCCCATGACGGGCTGAGCTCCTGTTGCTCGGTCCCAGCTCCTGCCAACCTAGCAGTTTGAAAGCACGTCAAAGTGCAAGTAGATAAATAGGTACCGCTCTGACAGGAAGGTAAACGGCATTTCCGTGCACTGCTCTGGTTTCGCCAGAAGCGGCTTAGTCATGCTGACCACATGACCCAGAAAAACTGTCTGCGGACAAACGTCGGCTCCCTCGGCCAGTAAAGCGAGATGAGTGCCGCAACCCGAGTTGTTCGTGACTGGACTTAACTGTCAGGGGTCCTTTACCTTTACCTTTTTTTTAGTTTGAGGGGGGAAATATAATATGTAACCAGAAGCCATAAAACATATATCTTTTTATAGAAATATTTCAAAATTATTTCGTGTACTTAAACATATCCCACCTAGCCATTATAGTGACTTTCCACTGATGGAAGGGAATTCTGATGGAAGGAAATAGGGAGGAGGACAGTTTTCAGTTATCCTATTTTGTATCTGATCCAAAGGGTTAGGGGAGACCACCCCAAGAGCTGATTCAAATATGGGAGGTGCTGTGCAGAGGGTGCAGAAGAGAGTCATCAAACGTTGCAGTGCTCTCCGTTCTACTGATGGATTCCTTTCCATCAGCAGACAGTCACCACTGGATTATCATTCATTAATTTAGAATGCTGCATGTTCTGACCTCAGCAAACCACTTAGCGTCTTCCTAAGAAGAGATTCTAGCCACACATGATGTGTCCCCTAAAAGCTAGTAAACTATAGTGTATATAATGTGACAAGACCTACCCTGCAATCATAGAGTTCCTTTAGATACACACTTTCTCAAGTCCACCATTCTGCCAAAGCAGCCAGGTCACGTAACACTTGCCACTTCTGAATCTTTGAGACCTCCTTTTGAATTATGCCGCCTTGACAGGAAAGACCAGAGAGTCTGCTTTGCAAACACATTGATTGCCCCATCTTTTTGCTCTCAAATGGTGTTAACAAATGTCTCCTGCCTACAACTTTGCCAGTTAACCTGTCAATCAAAGCAACCTGGCTGAAAATACCATAAATGTCAAATGTGGTTCCTATAGCCCTTGGTCCCCAGAACTGATCATCTAACAGTTGATCTCCAACAGTCTTACATTGTTTACAGGTAGGTAGCCGTGTTGGTCTGACGTAGTCAAAACAAAAAATAAAAATAAAATTCCTTCCAGTAGCACCTTAGAGACCAACTAAGTTTGTCATTGGTATGAGCTTTCGTGTGCATGCACACTTCTTCAGATACTTCTTCAGGTATCTGAAGAAGTATGCATGTACACGAAAGCTCATACCAATGACAAACTTAGTTGGTCTCTAAGGTGCTACTGGAAAGTCTTACATTGGTTAGTTAGCTCTTAAAAAACCACACACACATTAAACTACCATTCTGCTTTTTTAATGTCTCTTGGTCCTGGAATACATAAAGAGTTTTTCAGATTTAGTTTTAACTGAAAATGCTAGGGAATACCTTCAGCAACAGGAAAGGACCTTTGCTGAAACCCTGGAGAGCTGCTGCCAGAGTAGATAGTTTTGGGCAGATAGACCAGTGGTCCAAACCATTATAAAGTGGCTTTTTATCTCTGTAATTAATTTATTTAGACCATATGTTCACTGGCCAATCAATAAAAGTCCTCTGCGCAGTTCACACAGTTCAAACAATTAAAACATTAAAATACTTAATTGGAACATTTACATTAATCAATCCATTTCCTGCCTAAAGACCAGAACAAGGAGCATTGAAACCACAGCATAAAAAAATGTATTCCAAGGGCAAACATTCTAAAAGGTCTAAGACTTTGCAAAGTCTTCACCAGGTATGGAAAAGTTCTGGAATGTCTCACTGGAGAGGGCATTCTACCCTTCTTTTTAATAACCACACACTCGGTGGCAATACCAAGGGGTGGGAATTGGGGAGGGCACAGAAAGAGCAAAATATATTTCTAGGTTGGTGAGAAAGAAAAGTAGCAGATGTTAATGACATGAGTTCAGAAATAGGAGGGGGGCAAGGGGGTGCTCCCCCCCCCAGCACCCACCTCACCTTTCAAGGCAGAAGAGCCTGGAGAAGGTCCTTCAGTCACGATTTCAAGGTTTGAGCAGGTATATAAAGCCAATAGATAATCTGTGTAAGGCAGCTAGATGATTTCACAATTCAGAAGCAATTTGGTGGATTCAGCCCCTCAGGCAATAAGGGTTAAGAGAAGCATTGCTTACAGCTCTATATCAAACTGCATTATGAGGGAGCATAATATTCAACTCGGATAGCTTTGGATATAATTCCTGTTCCTGAAGCCTTTCAGCTCTTGTGTTCTTATGAGCTGGCACCAAGGAACGTGGGGGAGGGATGAATCAAAGCATTATTAGGCTCTGTGTTTTGCTTAGAAATGTTTTTCTTTCGTGAATTTACTTCCAGGCCTGTGTGCGCCTTTTGTTAACATCTGAGTCCTAATAATGGCAATATGGCAATATTTTGTTTTAAATGGAGAGGGAAATGCCAGTGACAAAAGGCAAACCATACAGGCATTGGGTTTTGTGTTTGTTTGTTTATTAATTTGTTTGTTTGCTTGCTCATCAGTAACACTGTGTTAAAGAGCAAACTATGACAAACGAATACATTATTGATACTGTCGTGGAAATGCCTCTTGGGCAATAGCAGCTACCAAAGCAGTATTATGGAAAGCACTAAAATAAAAATATATAATGAAGTCTCACCCCAAACCTTAAAACATCCTATGAAATATTCTGTGTAGCCAACTAACTCATAATAATTGAAATCACTGGGCTTTATGATTGTATTCAACTGAGTGTTACTTAGGTCTGTTAATTTCAGTGAGCGAACCCCCGGAACAGCACACAAAGGAATTTCATCTGGCATCGAACAACTTTGAATTCCACTCAAAGGGTCTACTTTGAGTAAAAGTTAGTTGACTTACTATATGTAAATTTGTAATGTAAGTACTCTTGTGCTGATACTTAAACGCTTTTAGATTTATACAGTACTAGTAAGATATGGCCCTGTATAGTTATGACAACAGAAGTGTAGTTTTGCTAATGGTTTAGAAAAGCAGTATCAGCATTTTGGCCTTTCCCTAATGGAGGGCAAAACTGTGGCTCAGCTGAATCAGTTTAAAAGCCATTTTTTCAAAAACCAGGTGTTTCTGCTAATGCATTCTCTCCCCTTTTTTGATAGTTTGCAGGGGGGGATTTATGCTATTTTAATTCAGTGGTGCTTCAAACAGAGGAGATATCATCAGCTGATACGCATGGGTCATGTTAACACTTCAGTTACTGGGAACGTTGAATGAAAAAAACGGGATCAGCTCTTGGAGAGGAAATGCTGCTGGAGACGCAGCTGGGATATGTATATAAATAAGAGGCTGAAGGGTATCAGGGAGGAGGAAGTTGGATACAGAGCTGTAAATGGATGGGGGACCCAAGCAGTGAAGGGTGCTCATTCATGGGAGGCATTTACGAGGTCATAAATTATGTCTTGGGCTATTACTGAGTATGTTTGTTTGATGGTCCTAATATAGTGGTGGTATTTGGAAGCTCTTGTATTGATTTAGTTTAGCCCATTAAAAAAGGCCTTTTATTTCCTGGCTTCTTCTCCACAGCTTCAGAATAAGAATGGCTTGAAAAGCACACAAAATAATTAAGAAGAGGCATGCATGGGCTCCGGTGCTTCCCATCTGCCACTGCTTTCCCCCGTCTACCCCAATACTTATTTTGCTCAGCCTGGCCCTTTTACTCTCTCTCCATTTTCTCCTCCAACTTCTACCTTTTGCCATTGTAAGAGGAGGAGGACGACGAAGAATGAGTGTCCTGTATATGAGAGGTCTATTCTTCTCCCCCACAGCCTTGCTTGTAACCAACAGCTTGCAAAGTCAGGTCTCTTGTAATGGTAAGGGTGCCAAAGAAAAACAAGTGGCCCTTTTAGCTCCTTAGGTTGACTGAGTCTTGCTGAAAAGAAACTTGACAGAACCAGCAGAATTCTATATTTGGAGTTCTATATTTTTAATCACTTAGGTTCTAATCCAATTTAGTACCACTATTGGCATGGAAAATGGGTGGTGGTGGTTTTCTTTTTAAATGTGGTGCCTGAAAATGTTCTAACAGTTTAAAGGTGAGGGGTTGTTTACCATGGCAGCTAGTAGTATTTTTATATTATTTTATTCAAATGCATGTATTAGTGAAAACAACATACACAAATGCATTATATTAGAGGAAATTGCTATGCAAAAATGAGTATAGTAAGCAAAATTGCATACCAAAAAATGTGTCTATTAGGAGAAATTCCCACCAAAATGCTGATGAATAAAATATATTTGCAATGAAGTAAGTAGACTCCAGAGCATTGCATATCATACTGCAAAGGTTCTGAAGATGTCCAGGTTTCTGTTGTTCCTGAAAACTGAAAAATCACTTTAGGTGTAAGTGCAGAATTGAATGCATTCCTTTTCATAGTGCTTGATGTCACAGCAAATCCTTCACCACAAATAATTATTGAACTAGATATATATTTAGGAACATTTCATAATATTCAATATTTTATATTCATCTGCTTAATTGTTTGACTAGGAAGAAAGGATGAAGATGAGATGACTATGTTGTAGAAGGACCCATAGATTCTTTTGAGACTTTCCATTACAAGAGCCAGAAATATTTTGCATAATTCATCTTATTTCCTTCCCCCCACTTTGTTTCTAGTCAATTGCTTTCCCGATATTAATTTACACCCTTTGCATTGAATACATGTAATAGCAGTTTTGCTGCCTGAGTTCCCACAATACCAGCAAATGATCTTATTTCAGGGGTAGCTAAGTTCTTTTCACCATCATCATAGAACTATCATTGATTTATCAGAAGCAGAAGCAGCTGCATGCCCCTTGGGAAAGTTCACAGCTGTCTGCAGCTGCTGCGGTAAATTTCTCTCATAAGGATCCAATGCGAGAAAGGAAAGAAACTTCAGGAAATAATGTTAACTCTGTGTTTTGTGCATGGCTGTAGTGATGAAAAGCATTACAGGCAACTGATTAAAATATTGGTCTCCTTCCCTCCCCCCCCCCCCCGGCCACTGCAATTTTCACTTCATTCATTACAGTAATATATTCCAACAAATGATCAAACTGCACCATACATAGAAATGAATACCGTATTAGTATTTAGATCTTCCCTGAATAAGTGATATTTCTCTTCAATCATAGTTTTAATTAAAGAGCAGAGGCAATTTGTGTTGAGCGTCCAAAATGATAAATAAAATCTCATTGTTTCAGTAGACAATCCGATTGTAAGATTAAGCATTCCTCATTTGTCCATATTTCATAGCAGGTCCTGTCTCATTGCTCATACTGTTTACATACGTAACATAGTCGTACCAAGTTGTTGTTTTTTAAACCTTAGATACATTTATTTTATACCTATAGCTCTGCTAGTCACTAGCTGCATACCCCAGTTGCTACATTATTTTACTAGTGCAATAGCCTGTCTAACCTCGGTGGCCAAAGGTTTTCCGCTCAATTCTCTTGCGTATCATAGGTGCTTTTCCCACTACCGTCCTGACAAAGAAAGAGGGTTGGATCCCAGCACTCGGAGCAAATGTAACTGGAGCTTGATCCAAGATACCAGGAAGTTGGAAATGCTGGTAGAAGTGGACCAAGAATAGTTCACAGCCTAAAATCAAAAAGCTGCTCATTATAGCTAACGAATGAAGATGTTAATTCAGGTAAGCCTGGAGATTTCCCTCTTCAGCCCTTTCTTAAAATAATAATAATAATAATAATAATAATAATAATAATAATAATAATAAATAATGATAAATAAATAAATATATATTTTTATTTATACCCGCCCTCCCCAGTCAAAACCAAGCTCAGGGCGGCTAACACCAATAAAATTACAATAAGACATAAAAGAAAAGAAAAGAATTAATTAAAATACAGATTAAAATACATCATTAAAATTTAAAATACAGCCTCATTTTAAGTAGCCCATAAATCAAAACCATGAGGGAGGAAAACACGGGGGTCAGACTGAATCAAACCCAAAGGCCAGGCGGAACAGCTCTGTCTTGCAGGCCCTGCAGAAAAATGGCAAATCCCGCAGGGCCCTGGTCTCCTGTGAAAGAGCGTTCCACCAAGTTGGGGCCAGTACTGAAAAGGCCCCTGGCCCTAGTCGAGGCCAATCTAACCACCTTATGGCTCGGAATCTCCAGAATGTTATTTGTGGACCTTAAGGTCCTCCGTGGGACATACCATAGATAACAGGTTCATCCAAATGGGGATTAATGCTCCGCATGCATGCATTCCCCCCCCCCCCGAGTCTACATAACTTGCCAGTTCATATTCCCCCCACCCAACTGAATCTGTAAGTACCTTTTGTGGGAGGGGGAATCTGGTATTATTATTTAAAAATTTATTACCTGTTGCCATTGTCCCATTTGTGATATCTCAATAACCCCCATCCAGAAGCAGCCATTTTTGTTGTGTGTTCTGTTTCCAGTTCTTGGTTGTTAAGGAAAAATATAACTACTTTAACACCATGATTTTTGAGGAAGGGCAGTAGCTCAGTACTAAAGCATCTGCTTTGCATTAAGAAAATTCCAGGTTCAATCTTCATCATTTCCAGGTATAGCTGGGAAGAGATTCTGATCGGAAATTCTTTAGAGCCGCTGCCAATCAGTGCAGTCAATTTTGAGCTAGAATTGGTTTGATTCAGTATAAGGAGCTCCCTATCCATAGTTAATGTACGAATGAGTAATCTGTAGCCCTCCAAGATGTTATTGAACTCCCAACTTCTATCAGCCCAGCCAGCATGACCATTGGTCAAGAATAGAGAGAGTTGTGGTACAACAACATCTAGAGGGCCATAGGTTCCCCATCCCTAGTCTAATGCTGAATATTTCATTAATCACCTCCAAAACAGATGTCAACACCTTTGAAGTTCTACAGCAAGCATATTTTGAAATTCAGCAGTTTCCAGACATTAATGGAACACAGACCACTTTCAAAAGGGATCTATAGGTGGACAAAAAACATTGCTGCTGTTTCACAAAAAGAACGCGAGATTGGTGATTTCTTTTTTAAGCTTCTCTTTTTCCTAATTACTTTGCCTAGTGTTGTCACTGGAATGGCAACAAGATGTCAGTCTTTCCTCTTTGTATTTTTATAGGGGGAATCTTACGATTAATTATCTGTTAATGTGCAGCCATATTGCATGGTTTCCCTTTCTGGTAGATGGGCATAATTTTAGTTTCATGAATATTTAATTTCCAAAGTCTTCCATTATGCTGACATCTAGTGACTTGGCATATTATTTGACATGCTTTTTAATCAGATTTGGCATGTCAGAAAAGTGTTTTTATTACGATTCCCTTGTGTTTTGAGAGCTTAGCAATTTCATTTAGCTAAATGAAATATTCTGCATAATTCAAACTATATCTAGGGATTTCTTATTACTCGGTCATGACAACATGGTAAAATGATTGGTTTTTGTCATTTTCCTAGCCATATTACTTTAAATGCATGTGAAAGTTGCAAGTATGGAGGAGGGGGGAGGCATGATTGGAAATCTAATTAAGAAATGAAAATAACAGCGTGAAAGACCACTAAGCCTGTCAGTTATTTCATCTTCTTAAATGAGGCACATTCATGGTATGACAGGCAGTTCAAGATGTCCAACAACTGAAATACTTACTAGAAATGTGCATATTTATTCTACTATTCATTGCATTTCCCCCCATATGTAGTCATTAACAAGTGGTGTGGGTGAATACAGCTAGAGGGACAGTAATCAATGGTGCATCTAAGGCTCTGTTGCATTGCCACCGTTGGCTTCAATGGGAGGAAGGACATAAAATAAATTTAATAAACAATAAGCAATTTATTTGTCCCTTTCATAAAAAAGGAAAACAAATGTTTAAAAGCCTATTTTCAATAAGTATGCACTTGGAATCTTTAATCAGTGGCCTACTAGGCTCCAGTTTTGAACCCTTCCTTCAAATGCCTATCCAGAATAAGCAAAAGCAATAGGATTTCATGCATGCTTCGTGTGGGCAGTGGGTGCAATAGGTGGGAACCCTCAATTCATCTTGGAGGAACTTGTGAGGGGTAATACTGAAATGAATGTGGAGGACATACAATATTGCTATTAGGTTAATCAGACCTTGCTTTTCAATGAAACATCAGATTCTTATAAGCTTTCCAATATTTTGCTGGCTATCATCGCTGCAAGTCTTAACAATGGCTATCATTCTGTTGAGGTTTACATCAGCTACAAATTGCTTCATGCAAATTACAAGAGGCATGCACATCAAAGCAAGGAATAAAATAAAGGCCTAGGATTGAGGATTTGTTGTTGTTTAGTCGTGTCCGACTCTTTGTGAGCCCATGGACCAGAGCATGCCAGGCACTCCTGTCTTGCACTGCCTCCCGCAGTTTGATCAGGATTGAGGATACTATACTCTAATTTGGTTTCTGGGTTGACACTTTTTCAGTTGAGCTCCATGTATTCTTGTGTCCACATCACAACACCTCTATATTCAACCAAATTATCAAAGCTATTTCAGGGCTACAGTTGGGCTATTTCAGGGCTCCATACTAGTTTGCGTGATCAGGACATGTGTTCAAGAGTCTACAAGATTAGCTGAACGTATGAAAAACCATTGAGAGTTTTATTGCTTTCAAGTTTCAGCTCTGCTAGGGGGAAGACAATTGTAATTTGCATGACACTTCCTCATGCAACCACCTCTGCACCTGATGTTGCAGGAAAAGGCATCACTGGTATTGGCTTTAGAGCTACAGCAGGGTGGTTGTGTGAATCTGCTCCATCCACTGAGTTTGCTCTTGGTTTGTTACTATCAATATCTGGAAAAAAAAATATTTGGGCTGAAAAGGCTGAGAGTCATCTTGGGCAAGACTTTTATTGCTACCTGGGGCTCCATGAACTTTCCAGTACAGTCGTACCTCAGAAGTCAAACGCCTTGCAAGTAAAACGTTTTGGCTCTCGGACGCCGCAAACCCGGAAGTCCGATGCGGGTTCCGCTTGGCTGCAGGAGCTTCCTCCAGTTCATCGGAAGCCACGCCTTAGTTTCCGAATGTTTTGGAAGTTGAACAGACTTCCAGAACGTATTCTGTTCGATTTCCAATGTATGACTGTAATTGTTCCTAAACAGCATACTTCTTTGAGAGGCAAGGTAGCCCCCATGGGCGTACCCAGGATCAAAACTAGGGGGGGGCAAGGGGAGGGGCCAAGGCACGGAAGGGGAGGGGCCACAAAGTGGGCGGGAATGGTGAACTCGCACTCCGCCGGGCTGTGCCCCTCCCTAGAAGCAGGGCTGGTGGGCGGAGGCGGAGCCCAGCCCAGCGGAGCGCGAGTTCAGCGTTCCCGCCCGCCGCGCCGCGCTCTCTGGTTCCCCGCTGCGCTTGGCCTTGCCAGAGGGCGCGACGGGGAGCTGGAGGGAGGGCGCAGCACGGCGGGCGGGAACGGCGAACTCGCGCTCCGCCGGGCTGTGCCCCTCCCTAGAAGCAGGGCTGGTGGGCGGAGGCGGAGCCCAGCCCAGCGGAGCGCGAGTTCAGCGTTCCCGCCCGCCGCGCCGCGCTCTCTGGTTCCCCGCTGCGCTTGGCCTTGCCTGAGGGCACGCCGGGGAGCTGGAGGGAGGGTGCGGCGCGGCGAGAATGGCGAACTCGCGCTCCGCCGGGCTGTGCTCCGCCTCTGCCCACCAGCCCTGCTTCTAGAGTAGGGCAGCTGCCCTAACTTGCCCCGTGGTGGGTACGCCCTTGGTAGCCCCTGCTGCTGTTGTTGTTTAGTCGTTTAGCCGTGTCCGACTCTTCGTGACCCCATGGACCAGAGTATGCCAGGCACTCCTGTCTTGCACTGCCTCCCGCAGTTTGGTCAAACTCATGTTCGTAGCTTCGAGAACACTGTCCAACCATCTCATTCTCTGTCGTCCCCTTCTCCTTGTGCCCTCAATCTTTCCCAACATCTTTTCCAGGGAGTCTTCTCTTCTCATGAGGTGGCCCCTGCTAGATACAGGCAAAATCTCCAGTTCCCAGAACTGGGAGCTACTCGTCAGCAGTGTGTCTGCCTCAGGAGAATTCAGCTCCACTTTATTGTTCCTCATCTGGGCCACTTCTATGTCCATATGGATATATTCAATAACGCTTAGTTGAATTAAAGGTTATTCTGGGTCTGGATTCATAGTAATTCACTGTACCTACGTGACGTAAGATGTGCTTTTGATAGGTAATATTTCATTTTTATGTTATTAACTGCAATAAGATGGATCCAAAACAGCTGATGTTCTGCAGTCTTCAAGATCACGTCAGCTGCTCTGGCACATTAAACCTCGAGCTACATTTGAGAATAAAGTGCTGCACTACCTTGATGCAGTTTGACCTTAAAAAAAAAGAGAAAAACTAGCTCTGCTTTGCCTCAAGCAATAAATGTTTTTAAAAACCTTCATAAGATTTATGTGTTATTTCCCTTTTGCCATTTATTGGATCGTACAAGTAGCATTACATGTACTGAATGTACATACAGTGCTGGCCTTGTAGAATTACCTGGTTTTACTCATTTTTAGAATAAATATTGAAGCAGGATTTTAAAGGAGTAAAAGGGCCCACAATCTTCTATCAGTCAGGCAGCACAGGCCATTTCCTCTAGGCCATAGCTCTTCATTTTTATATAGTTAATATGTTGTTATAATGAGTAGGAACATGACAAAATTTTATCATGGACATTGTCAGTCTCAATCTGTTCGAAACTCATTTGGGGAAAACAAAAGGGCCTCCACTGAGTTTGTGAGTGAGTTGCCATTTAATAAGTGTGGCAAACATAATTACTGCATTGGGATGCGTCATCTGGGAATTGTATTGACTGTGTCGTTGTGTCAGACTTGTGCAGTTGGGGGGGATCCTGCAAAATTAATGTATATGGCACTCAACTCATCTGTTTCATATTAAGGGTGCATTCAGTTGTCTGAAGTTACACTTGGAAGAACTTTGGCTGATTTCCTGTGACCCTTGCTGGATACAGCCAATGGTCCACCTGATACAACATTCTGTCTATACAAGTGGCTAGCCAAAATGCCCCTGGGAAACACTCAAGTAGGGCATGATGGCGAATAGCCATCGTCTATTTATCTGTAGCATCTGGTTGCTCTCCATCAGCCTCTGGCAGTCTTTGAAGGAAAATGTAGGATGGTCCAGATATGGTCAAGTAGCCGCCACTGCATGGGTTTAATCAAATACAAGTGCTGCCAGACAGCATAAAATCAGAATGGGCTATGTACAGAAAGGTTTGGTTTTTTAAAAACCATTCCTTTCATTGGAAGACACACAGGTATCTTTCCAGCACTATCTGGAAGGATATTTAATTTAATAGTATACTATATGGCTCTTTGGTGAAATATTATTGATAGCAGAGGGACTGATTAGCCTTTAAACCACATGTTTATATCATTTTAATATTTTTATCATTTAGGTGCTCTAATGCACGGCAGATCATTGCACCAATATGATCACTGCACAGCAGGCATTCCGTATCCTCAGAATCATTTTGCATTTTCTTGAAATTAGTCTCCTTGCTTTGAAGAAGCAAAGTGAGCCCCCAGTCACCCAAAGATTTATTCATCCGCTATCATCACACAAATCCCACTTCAAACTCTTGCTCTGTCATTCATAATACAAGTTCTCAATTCCCGAAGCCCAGTCTCTGTTCAAAGGCCAAATCTGTTTTAAAACAGAGAGTAGCCGAAAGATTTATCCACACTCAGCTGACAATCTGTGAGATTTTCTTCTTGCTCTTTTGTTTTGCTCTTGATGGCTTGAAGCAGACTTTCCATACCCAGAAAATGGATGTTCCAGATGTTTGCTTTCACATCCAGTCACTTAGAAAGTATAAAGCCAGTTGATGCATTCCATTGTTAAATCTAAGCTATTGAATAATAATTTAAAAAATCATATTCTTTTGCTGCCAATTTAATAATGATGACTGGTACTGAGGAAGGGGACGCACTAAAATATACTAGCGATTTCCTGTCATCCGTTCTCACCCCTAGTTAGATTGCTTTGAAAGGAGGAGGAGGCAAAAGTCCAGAGCTGTACATGAGAGGAGTGTCTTTGTGATACTATTCATTCTGTGTTCTGACAGAGAAGGCATTGTTTGCTCACTGTAATAGGCTTGGCAGCCAAATAAGGTAGGGATCTGTGCTGCGCATACAGATTCAGAAAGTAGCAGAGCGGGCAAGAATCTGAAAATTCCAAGAACCAGATCACTGGGAAGGACTTCATAGCATGCTGCACATATAGCTTGTTTGGTATTGCCCTTGCATGGCAATCTGTACAGTTCTGAATGAAGAAGCATGTAAGAATAAAGGTAATTTTTAAAAATTGTTTTGCTTTTATAGTGATTAATTAAATCTGCTAATAAGCCATCACCTTAACACAGAAATTTAAACATTGAACATCTGCAGCCTTATTTTGACTCTGAGGATCATTTAAGTTCAGCGCTGGTGCCTCCCCACTGTGCTTATGTCGACTGGATTAACATTTAATGAGAGAACTTGTGTGAAGAAGAAAAGGCCATTTAGGCTGCTTTAGCTGTTGCATTCTAGCCAGCAGCTAATGTTTATATGCAGTGTGGTTTGGGGATCTTGCTAATAGGAATGCATTTCTGTCAACCACTAGATGAGGTTAAATAGCTTTGCACGCTTATATAGTTCCATGCCTCTTGGTCACTTCTTGTAGCAAAAGCTGCTGTGAACAATATTGTGAAGCTAATCTTATTTCCACATCATACAACAAAATGGAAAAAGCATGCATTACTAAATATTATTAAGCAATATTTATTAAAGCATTTTGAGTAATGGATTGCAAACTGTGTCAAAGCTGACATTTAAGTAGTAATTCATGTGTTTGCCCTGGTCACCTCAGCGATTATTCCTTCATAACATCTATCCTTTATTTTGTCTCATTTCTTTCTTTCTTTTTTAAAAAAGGAAAAGCACGAATGTTTTACACATGCAGAAACAGGCACACATTTGAGTGCTTATCAGACTTCTGGCTGTTTTAATTGCTGCTGTGCTCTGAAAAATATTCAGGGTTCAACAGCCATTATTAGTGAACTATAAATGAGAGGGGGGGTTTCCCCCTGAGAAGTAATCTAAAAATATCTAATCTTTTGAGGAGGGAGCTGGATGGCTTTGCTTGTTTAACTTCTCCCAAGGTTTTGGTGTTTTGTTTTGATTTGTGGGAGGCTGAAAATGGAACATTTTAGAAACCATGCTCACAATTTACCTAAAGGGAGGCAGAAATTGGAGCGATCCATGGCATCAAAGTAGCTCCCAGTTGAGCACCGAGGCTTTTATTCCAGAGAACCCTGCTCTTGCTTTCTGTGGATCTGCTCACAAGTTCTGATCTTGTGGGGCTTTTGCTACTTTTTACTCCTGAGGTGTCTTAATCCCCAGGGAGCAACTGCTCTAAGAAGCAAAACACACCCTGTGTTGTGTATGTGACTCTGGAAACATGCTGCATGACAACAGCAGCTCTTGCCTATCTCGTTTAAAAACTGCTATCTGATTAAGAGCAGCAGCAAGCTGACCAGCTGCATTTCAACTGTCATTTTTGGTGAACAAGTAAAGATGTTTCCTGGCCTAAATCAATCGGTTCAGATCTGTGTTATGGGCTGCTTAGAGATTACTTTGTGCCAGAAGACATTTAAAGCCTATTTACATGTTACCTTTGCAGTATTACATGAGATTTGTGTTGTTGTTTTTTTAAATTCACCTAAATGCAAAAGCCTCCCGTTCTCACAGTGGCCGACCAGATGCCATGGGGAAGCCTGCAAGCTGGAGATGAGTTGCAGCAGTATTTCCCCAGCAACTGGTGTTCAGAGGCAATACAGTGGAGGCAGGACATAGCCATCGTGGCTAATGGCCATTGATAGCCTTGCCCTCCATGAATTTGTCTGATCTTCTTTAAAAGCCAAACAAGTTAGCGGCCATCACTGCCGTCTTTGGGAGCAAGCTTATATTATCTGTCCTGAATCTGCCAACATTCAGCTTCAGTTGGATGTACACTAGTTCTAGTGTTACAAAAGAGGGAGAAAAACGTTTTGCACCATTTCATCATGTCACTTCTTAGCTTGCCTTTTCTCTAAACTAAAGAGTTCCAAATTCTGTGATGTTTCCTCATAGGAGAGTTGATCTGTTCCCTTGATTATTTTCGTTGCCCTTTTCTGAAGCTTTTCCAACTTGTTTGATGTGACCAGAACTATACAAAGTATTCCAAATGTGGTCACACCATAGATTTGTATAATGGTGTTCTGATACCGGCAGTTTTATTTTCAATTCCTTTCCTACTGATCTTTAGGAACATTCCCTTTTCACAGCTGGGTCTACATCTTCATCAAGCTATCTGGTACAACCCCAAGGTCTTTTTCCAGGTCAGTCACCAACAATTCATACCCCCATGGATATATATGTGAAAGTAAGAATTTTTGTTCCAGCATGCATCACTTTAGAAGGCTGAGTTAGAGGTATTAAATGCACTGGCTTTATTCCATTCCCACCTGTGAATTTCAGAGCAGCAAATTCTAAATTATATTAATTTCAGTCCCCTAATAGCTCTCAAAATAGGGGAGGGGTATTATGGGGCATATACACAGAAACATATGGTTTCTAAGCTATCTGAATTGTGTCTAATACAGCACCTGCATTTTGAATTAAAGCAAGAGCTTGTTGCCTTTTGAGAGCTGGTAAAGGTGAAATAGGAACCTCACCAAGACTTAATTGCCTTTGCATTCATATGGGGAGAAGTGATCAAAATATACTAATGTAAGTTGAGAGTAGCTGTACACATGCCCTAGATACATGTTCAGCTAGTCAGTTTCTAGTAGACTCACTAAGCGCACATCTGATTATCTGAGATTACAAAACCACTTCCTTCTTGTATCTTTCTCTCCATGTTAACTTGAAATGTAACTTCCCTGTGCTTAAGAAGATTTAGAAATGTGAGTTGTTAAGATGCTATGTGTTTTCCATGTAAGCTCTTGTGCCCTAAGGGTGAGGTGTCCTGGAAATACCCCGAATGCCTGATTAAACATTCCCATAGATATGCTGCTTTATTTATTAAAACACATGGGCCGCAATCGGCATACAGCTGTTTCCACAGAAGCCCAACTGAACTTAATGTAATTGATTCAAGGGCAACAGTAGGAGGGATTGCAAGCCATATGACCTACAATATATATTTTAGCTGTTAACAGTTGAACTACGCATGTCCTGATATCCAAAATAATTGGAAGAATTGGGCGTGCAAGTTGCGATGTAAAAGCAGAAATATATTATATGCAGCAGAGGCGGAATTCCAAAATCCCTGTTTGCTACTCAATACTAAAGTGGTGGGGGGAGCAATCAACTGCAGGGGGGGGGGTCAGCAGGACATTTAGGGGATAAAAGACCATTGGGGTAGTGGTGTCATCACCCAAGATGGATGCCTAATTTGATCTTGCCCCTTAACCCAGATAATTCTCCGACACACAACCACTCATTTTTATGTCTACATTTGAACTCCCCCCTAACATCGAGTGGAATATGACCCAGATCCCTCGTGGATTAAGAAACACTATCATTTAATAAATATTTTGACACCAGACACTAACTTCTAACACTGGTGACAGCCACGAAGGGCCCACAATTTAGTTCTTAAACCATTTGGCCAAAAATATGTTTGAAGAAGCTAGTGCAGCAACAGCCCAACAAATTCCTATGAACTCTCAAATGGCATTACTTTCCATTTTTAGTGGAGAAGGACTTGAATTAACTCATAGGGATCTGCTTCTGTTTCTACTTACAGCTGTAAGATTGACTGTTGCCAAGTTCTGGGAAACCCCAACTTCCAAGTGTTTGAAAACTGGTACCAAAAATTGGTTCTTGGCACTAATGGGACAGTTGACTGCACAAAGAACAGTACAAATATATAATGCTCAGACAGACAATTTTAATGATGTTTGGTATAGTTTTATGGTATATAGAGAGCCACAAAGGAACACAATTACCAATCTCCCTCCACACATGGATTTTTATGGCAGGGCACTGAGATAAGATATTCTTCAGAACTGGTATCATCATGTCAAAGACAGAGTCTTGAAAAACAGACCTTTCCTCGGATGCGTATTTCCCTTGTTGTATTTGTTTTGTTACATATAAATATCAATAAAACACATATCATAAAAAGGCTATCAGGAACCTGGGTCAAGGTTAAGCTTGCTGCCTCCCACCTACTGTTCCGCTCTGATGACTTCCAAATAGGTAAAGGACCCCTGACAGTTAAGTCCAGTTGCGAACGACTATGGGGTTGTGGCGCTCATCTCGCTTTACTGGCCAAGGGAGTCAACATTTGTCCACAGACAGTTTTTCCGGGTCATGTGGCCAGCATGACTAAGCCGCTTCTGGCAAAACCAGAGCAGCACATGGAAACACCATTTACCTTCCCGTCGGAGCGGTAACTATTTATCTACTTGCACTTGGGCGTGCTTTCGAACTGCTAGGTGGGCAGGAGCTGGGACCGAGCAATGGGAGCTCACCCCGTTGCGGAGATTCGAACCGCCAACCTTCTGATCGGCAAGCCCTAGGCTCCGTGGTTTAACCCACAGCGCCACCCGTGACTTCCAAATACCACACTACTATTTGCAAAGTAACATGTAGCTACACCTTAATCTTCTGCTTTGAAGTTACCAGGATGCCTTTCTCATCACAGGGTCTGCTTAATTTTACCCTGCTTCCACATCATCTTTGTATTTAAGGTGCAACTGAGGTGGAAAGGGTCAAACCCTCTTGATCCTATTTCATTCATAAAATTGTTCCAATACATTGATTCAATTTGGTCAACCAAATGCATATATACGTTTCTTTACTACTTTTTGGTAAAAGGCATAGTTGTTTTTAAATGTGTTATGTTTAATCTAATTGCTGGATCTGCCACATTCATATATGCTACATTAAATGCAGAGTTTGATGAATGATGCTTTCCGAGGTTATAAAATAGTGGGCATTTCCTTGTGAAATTAGTGGTTTACCCTGATGTATCAGGTGCAAAATGCATGTCTCTGGCATTTTTTAGGCTAGGAAGCACATGGTATTTGCCCATCGTCCAAGTTCCCTTTAAAAAAATGCATGCATCTTGCTGCTTCCTCACTGAAACTGCATGACATCAGCTAGTGCAGGGGTTAGCAACCTTTTTCAGCCGTGGGCCGGTCCACCGTCCCTCAGACTATGTGGTGGGCCGGACTATATTTTTTGGGGGGAAATATGAACGAATTCCTATGCCCCACAAATAACCCAGAGATGCATTTTAAATAAAAGCACACATTCTACTCATGTAAAAACACCAGGCAGGCCCCACAAATAACCCAGAAATGCATTTTAAATAAAAGGGCACATTCTACTCATGTAAAAACATGCTGATTCCCAGACCGTCCACGGATTTAGAAAGCGATTGGGCCGCATCTGGCCCCCGGGCCTTAGGTTCCACATCATAGAATCACAGAATTGGAAGGGACCCTGAGGGTCATGTAGTCCAACCCTCTGCAATGCAGGAATCCTGCCCCAACCACCAATGTTCTGGTTAACACCCAGCACAAGTATATAATATCTGTTCCGTTACTTTTCTTGCATGCTCACATGAAATGATGTTGTACTGCGACTAGTATTGTCCATTCAATATTTCCTAATGAGCTAATGCAGGCACCCCCAAACTGTGGCCCTCCAGATGTTTTGGCCTACAACAGGACCAGTGGTTGGGGAAGATGGGAACTGTAGTCCAAAACATCTGGAGGGCCGAAGATTGGGGATGCCTGAGCTAATGCAAACTCTACACTCAAGATGCGCTGATGACCACTCCTTTAGCTTTACTGTACAAAAGAGTAGATAAAAACTCAGCTAAATAAATGGAGTGGGATCTCTGGGTCAGCCTTGTAAAAAGTCTGTGAACATTATTACCTGCAAAAGTGTTTCTTAGCCTCCTGAGCAGTGGAGCAGAGCTGGCCATACCATGAAGTAGAGTGAGGAGAGCTATAATGCAACAGGTCCTGCTCCCTCTAAGCTAACCCTCAAGTGCAATGGAAATCTCTCTTCCGTTACCTGTGTCGAGGTAAGATTCAGGTGGCAGTCTAGACACTTTTGTCCATGGAGCTATCTTGTACTTTACCTCAGACAGCAAAATGTCTTGGGCCGACCATGCTGTAGAACAGGCATCCCCAATCTTCGGCCCTCCAGATGTTTTGGACTACAATTCCCATCTTCCCAGACCAATGGTCCTGTTAGCTAGGGATCATGGGAGTTGTAGACCAAAACATCTGGAGGGCCGCAGTTTGGGGATGCCTGCTGTAGAAAGACAAAGAGCTCTTTCCTCCCTGCATTTCTATTCTGGATGTGGAGGAAGGTTCTTATCTCCCCTGGAAACCAGCTTGTTTTCTGGTCAGGTATATCCATCTGTCTTCTGTAATCCTACTCATTCACTCATATGGAATTCCATGCACTCACCTGCATGCAGTCCCTTTTTGCCTATGGGTACCAGGCGAACGGCTACATCCAAAGCGGCTCTGTGTGCAAAAACAATGTAATTTTGATTTATAGAGAAGGACAAATCTGTCGGTTACAGTTTCTCAGTTTCCCATACTTTCCACATTTGCCACATCCTCTTGAAAATTTGTTTTGTACACAATTCTCATAATATGCACATTTGGATGCAGTTTTGCATTTTGAAAGCAATTGACCTATGCACCTGCCATTTGCATAGAATGCCACTTCTATGCAATATTTCCCTAAACATTTCCATACAGTAGCATTGTCTGTTGCTATTGTGACATCACTCTATTTTTTTGCTATTAAAAAGAAAAAGAAAATAACTAAAAATCACAGGTGATGTTTTTGTGTTTCATCAATTGCTACATTTAAAGGACTCCTTGCATAGGACTAATGTTCTTTTGTCCATTGATAGGCTCTGCTGATCTTTCCTTCTGGCTGCTGCTTGGGAAGGTTCCCTAACCTTCAAAGAGTTCTATTTTGGAAATGTCCCAGTTGCTTGGATCCCATCTGTATTGCACAGTTTCTCACTTGCTTCTCTCTCTTCCACTTTGATGGATCTTTAAATTCTCAGCAGTGTTAATTGATTCTCCAGGTTTTCTGTCCTTTCGTTTCCAAATATGTTGCTCCATCTTATTATTACAGTCTTGAAAGCAGGAGAACTCAAAACAAATAGCTTTCTGAAAATACTCTTTTGCTGTTCCTTTGACATTGTCCTCTAATGCTGGTATATTTCGGCGCTAGGCAAACTGCAAGGCAACAGCATTAAATAATGTTTTGAGCTGCACTCATCATTCTTTTCCCCTCTGTCCTCCAGCCAGTTGGCATGCTAGAATCTCTTCATTTGCAGAAAGAAGCATGGTTCAGATAGTGTAGTTTTCCTCCAAGTCCCCTGTTACCTGATCACCCACTTTGGCAGATTGTAAAGAACATTAAATATACTGTGGAATGTCTGCATTTTTCCCTTTCCCAACTTTCCTACTTAACTCCATTCCGAGTCATAAGAGCTGTTAAGTCAATTCTCCTATACCACTTTTAAAGCAATTAACTTACAAAATGTTAGTGCTAAAATACACTCCCCCAAGACTCCAGTGATTTGTTTAAACAGGGGTTGCAAAGCTTTCATTTATTTTAAACCATGCTTGCTCTGCCTAGTTTTCAGTGTCGTATTAGTGTAGCTTGAAGTGTTCACAGAGGATAATCAAATGAGAGATAAAAGACATGCCACTCTGAGCAACTTTCAAGATAATAATTAAATAAATACATATTCCAAATGTATGTTAAGAACAAGAACTTTAAGGTGTTTGCTATTAATCTACTTGTTCCAAAGAAATTAAACTTACAAAGAAAGCCTATGAATGTTTACTTGAAAGTCCCACTGTGTTCAGTGAGGCATACTCTCTAGTAAATGTGCTTAGAGTTTTATTACAGTATTAGGGTGTTCTTGTTTGGCTGTGTGATTCCATTATACTTTAATGGAATTGCACCTCAGTTGTTGAAACTTATCCAGAGGTTACTGGAATATCTCTATCATCTGGTTAGAATTTCATTACAAAAGAGCAGAAATGGACAAGCCTGTCAGTTTTCCACTCTTAAGTTCAATTGTCCACAGCAGTTTGTAATTTTTAAAAACATCATTATGAAATTTCTCCTAATTCTCTTGAATGTAGTTTTGTTTAGGGAGGCCTTTAATGTTTAATAGATTATTTTGTTTTATTTTTCTGTTGGAAGCCGCCCAGAGTGGCTGGGGAAACCCAGCCAGATGGGCGGGGTATAAATAATAAATTATTATTATTATTATTATTATTATTATTATTATTATTATTATTATTATTGCCTAATATGCCTAATTTTGCAAAGCCATTTTTACACTTTGCCCTGGAATATACATTTTTATACACAATGTTATACCCATTGCTTGGCTGCAGAACTGTATTGCAAAAGTCAGAGAGATACAAATTTCAAAGGATGGGTGTGTTTCCGTCCACCTATTGTTTTGGAAAATATTGAATAGGCAGGTCCACCTTTAAATGAAAACCTAATTGAAAATCTTCCCCATATATAAGTGGTAGTAAAGAAAATAGCATCGGGATATATTCCTCCCTCCCCCCTGTTAATATATAAATAGAGTGATTTCATTTATTCTATGCTTCTCAGATTTATTGCCAAGTACATATAACTTGGCTGAAATAACTAAGGGAAATCAGAATGGAGATCTTGCTCTTATTACCCAAGAGAGACACTGCCGTCTGCCTGGGTTTTCATAGCTGTAGTTGTTTGTATTCACTTAATCATAAAACAAGAAATTCCCAGGGAAAAGAAATACCAGGTTTTGTCATTCTCCTTGTAGGAGAAGGGAAGAGTTAAAATTGGTGAACATGGGACAAAAGAAAGATTAGTTGTCTTTGATAAATGTCAGGTTTTTCATATTTACAGCCAGTTTTAAAATGATTGATTGATTTCATTTATTATATTTCTATGCCTCTTTTCATTGACACAAATTGCAAAGTGGATTACAAACAATAAATAACAATAACATACAGTAATAGAACATCACAAATACAGCATAAATCATATGGAATAATTAACAAATTATCAGTAAAACAATTAAAGTCTACAAAACACTATTAACAAAACAAATAAGCTAAACAGCACAAATAAGCTAAAAGTACTGCAGCAGTCATAATTTATAAAACTATATTAACAACATTAACAAAATAGCAACCAAAAAATAAACTAAGCACTGTTGAATTCATGCGCACATTCTCCCCGTCCCCATGACTCATGACCTTCTTTTAAATGAATATGATTGCTATCACGGGGTGGGGTGGGGTGGGGGTGGAACTACACTGAACTAAAGGGATTGCTTAATGTATAATAATTCTGTGCCCTGGGTTACTGTGATGTCTTATATACCCCAGGGGATAGTAATGTAAAGCAAAGATGGGGAAAAGGGAAACTTTTGAAACAATCCTTCCTCTATTTTACACAACGGAAAGTTTTAAAGGAAGTTTCAGAGAGATCTGATTCTAAAATAACATAAAATTGCACAATTGATGACACAATCTGTAAATTTAGCGGCTTTGAAATTCTATTACCGTAGTACATCATATAAGAAATATTGGGATAGACGGAGCAAGGCAGCTTGTGTAGTCAAAATGGTGCCATCCAGGCACAAGAGATGTATTAGCAGGCATGCTAGAGGGGAGTCCCAAGGTTATTAGGAGTAACAAGCAATTTTAGAGTAGGAAAACCCTACGGTGAGGAGCAATACCCAAACCAGCCCAATGTGTACTAAGCATGCTCAGTGGGTGTGGAATGACTTTGTGGGGCAGGGGGCGGGGACAGAAAAACATCTAGAGGGGGAATGACTTTCAAGTATTCTGGAAGAAGGTATGGCTGGCTGGCTGGAACTTGAACAGGAACACTTAGCAATGAGCACTTTGTTATGGGTCCCAGGGGTATTATATTAATCGTTAGAAAGGTTGCCCGGAAATATCACTGCAAAACGAATGTGAACCTTCATTTCCTCTGAGAAACATGATTAGCTTCATGAAAACCCATTTTGTCCAATGTAATTCAAGTACAAATTTCAGCTGATGAATTTGGCCAAATTGGAAAGACAGTAAGTTTTGTGATGCAAATAAGTGATCCAGAGAATAAATTCAGGTACATGTAGGAACGTCCATGAACTCAGCTGAACTTGCACCATTTATTTGCTTGTGGTTTTTTTTTTTTTACCCCATGGAACAGCTGCTCCCTAACGTGCTGCTTTGGAATCTCTCTTGTGCTTCAAATGTGACTTGCAATCTAACATGACGCACTGCTGACTTGCGAGGGCCATAGCATCTGCTTTGCATGCAGAATGTCCCAAGCTCAACTCCTGGGCATCACCAGACAGGGCTGAAAAATACTCTTTTCATAAACCCTGGAAAATCACTACCAGCTAGTGCACACACTACACAGCTAGATGGACTCATCTTCTGGCGGCATAAGACAGGTTCTCGTGTTTCTATGATTTAATTAAAGGAAACATAGCGGCGTAGCTAGCGGCGTGGGTGCCGGATGTGGCGCACACGTCCTGCAGCCCGGGGTGGGGCGAGCCACCCATGTGGGCAGGGCGCACTGCGTGGAGCCTCCCCCTCAGCTGTAGGGCATCTGAGGGAGAGGCGGAGGGCAGACGCAAGTCCCACACTGCCCTTTCAGGTAGTGCGGAGCCTGCAGGAGCCTAAGCCACCACGTCACTCCCAGGAGAGATGCGTGGCTCGGGCACGCTGCAGGGCACGCTGTAAGTCCTGGCCCCACGGTGTGGCACCCAGTGCCAGCCGCATTTTGTTACATTTGTTGACTGAACTAAAAAGTTCAGTGAGCCCAATTTTTTTAATAAAAAAACCAACTCATATTTTTGTCATTTTGTCGCACACACACCCCAGTGATGACACCACATACCCCGCAATCCCCTTCCTCCGCCACTGAGGAAACTTACCAATTTACTCATAGGGTCTTCTTTTCATTTTGAAAGGCTTCTCACTTTGCAGTAAATAAATTACTTTACAATCTCCTGTTCAAGAAAGAGATGCTGCTCAGTAGTGATACAAAAGACACCCCCCACAATCTTTTGACTACTCTTTCTTGTTCTTGTTGCGGTCCAGAAACAATTGCACATGTTTAAACTCTATTATGATCACTGTGACTTAAGTGTATTGGATGGACTGTGCTGTGTGTTTAAGAAGATTAATGGAAGATATTCCGTTCAGAATTACGATAGAGGGTTTTGGGTTTTTTTTTAATGCAACTGAAAGCAGGAAGGGTGGAGGAGGGTAGTAGGAGTGGCAAAATAACCACAAACAGATGTGAAGCCATCATCCTGCATATTTTGCACACAGTTAAATGATGTATAATACATGAGTCACATTGTAAGCTACTTTACAATAAGCAGACATCCTTTATTATTTATTTTTGTGTGTGCAGATATAGTTAATTACAAAGTCAGGGAATAAAACAGTTGGTGAGCTTTATAAATAAATAAATAAATAAATAAATAAATAAATAAATAAATAAATAAATAAATAAATGACTAAATAAAGCCACAAAGTGAGACCCTAAAAGGATAATCCTCTTATTCCTGTGAGTTGCTTTTATTATATGTTACAGTGGAATAATAGAAATGGGATGGCAATCTCTCTAGATATTTGCTCCTGGAAGACTTAAAAACACTGTTGGTATTTTTATAGAGGCCTTTGACAGTGTTGTTTGGATTACTCACCACACGGAAGTATTTTAAAGGCAGGAATCAAGTGTGCATTTTATATTTATTTTGTCCACCGTTAGGAGTACTGCTAGACTTCATTTAAATTCATAATCCATTTTATGCATGTCTGAGGCTCAAGACATGGTAATGGGAGGTCTAGACAGGGATTTAACAATATTTTGAATAACTGGCAGCATAGTTATAAGTGAAGAGATCTCTCTTTCTAAAATATCCATACTTCAAAGGCATTCTTCAATACACAGATCACAATAATGATGAGTTTTACAACAATAGAAGTATGGTTGTTATCTGTGAGGTTATTTAGGGATACGCAGAAACCTCTAGCTAAAGCAGCTGCCAGTGCCTCAGGCTTTGAAGTTAGTGCTTTGGGTTTGCTCATCCTGAAAAAGCAGCATTCGGAAGGCTGCTAGCTATCTCATGCAAGTACACAGGGCTGAGGTTTTTTAGGGTGAATGTTATCCGACAGAAACTTTACTGCAGGTCTCCTAGTGCCTTAGGAGGAGTGCCTTAGTTCTAAGCCCCTGTTCCTGCACTCTGAATTAAGGCCTTAGACTAACCATATGTTTTTGCTAACGGAAGTGGATCAGTGGAGAGTGTTTGTTTCAGAGCTCAAACGATGAAATTCAAACCCCATAGCAGCTATGACTACAAGGCAGGTTCGCTTCCCCTTTTCAGCCACTCCACAAATTGATTTATTCATATGACTGTGGATAGTAAAGCACTTTGCATGCAGGAGTTTCATTAAAGTCAGACCATTGGGCCATCTAGCTCAGAATTGTCTACACTGACTGGCAGTGGCTCTCCAGGGTTTTTTGGGTAAGCGTCTTTCCCAGCCCTTCCTTGAGATCACTTTCTTGGGTCACACTTGAGATCTTGCAAGGCATGTTCTCTACTGCTGAGCTGTGACCCTTTCCAATATATAGTGGTACCTCGCAAGACGAATGCCCTGCAAGACGAATTTTTCGCAAGACAAATGCGTCTTGCGATCTGATGGTGACTCGCAAGACAAATTCATTTTGTGAAAAATTCGTCTTGCGAATCGCGGTTTCCCATAGGAATGCATTGAAATTCAATTAATTCATTCCTATGGGCAAAAAAAGAAATTTCAATGCATTCCTATGGGAAACCGTGATTTGCAAGACGATTTTTTCACAAAACGAATTGACTCGCGGAACGAATTAAATTCGTCTTGCGAGGCACCACTGTAATGGATCCATGTTTGTAAGCTTGGGTGTTCACTTTCGCCTTCGGAATGGTTTTGCTGCTCTTGGTGGGAAAGGTACTCTCAAGGGTCAAGTGGTGGAGAGTGAGAGTCCAAAAGCCTGATTTGGTCCATCTACAAGTTTTTCATCTAAGAAGCCCCACCAAGTGCTTCTTCCCCATGGGAACTCCTGGGGAGAAAAGTACGTACAGCAAATTGCATGATGACTTAAGTGTTCACGAGCCATTAAGCCAGTCCTTGTACCTGATTACAACTTCCCCAGTTGACAAGCTGCTGTTGTGTATTACGTTCTGCTAAACAAAAAAAGGTTGCTTGGCAACCAGGTTGCTCTAATCTTAGTGCAAGTTACTTGTGTGTGCTGAAGTCTTTGGCCAGTTTTGCAGCACTTGTAAAACCATAAGCAATGGGGTGAAACATATATAGTAGGGAATATAACCAGTCCGAGTTGATGGGGCTGGCAGTGGCCTGTTGTGTCTCATCATTGCACAATGAGAGCAGAACCTGAGCAGAATCACCAATTCTAACCACTAGAAAACCCCTTAGAGCTTTCAGGAATCCATCAGATTCCATTTGTTTCCAGGACTACCTGAATTCCCCACCACCATCTGCAGAGGTGAGTTGTTGTTGCGAGTTCAAAGCTCACCAGAAACTGGTATGTCATAGAACTGGATCAAAGAACTGTACAGTTGAAGAAATAATAATAATTTATTATTTATACCCTGCCCATCTGGCTGGGTTTCCAAGGCATCCCAAGGCTCATCTAATCCAACACTCTGCAATGCAGGAATCTCAGCTAAAGAATCCCTGACAGAGGACCGTCTGACCTCTGTTTAAAAACCTCCAAGGAAGCAAACTGGATTGTACAACTCTTCCATCCATCCACCCCCCCCCCTCAAATCAGAACACCCATCTCTGCTATTGGAACAAAGATGAAAGCCTGGGTATGGCTTGCTGAATGTGGTGGACCAATAACCACTCGAGTTAGCCCCATGGAAACCATGATGTCCCAAGCCAGCCCTTCAGAGAACATGGAAATCACCCAAGGCTACTTCCCTGGGTAACCTTCCTGGTGTGCAAGCCTGGGCAGTATGTTTTGCCCGCCTCAGACAACAAGACCTCCTCTCAGCCTTGCTGAAGTGGTCCAAAGGAAAACGGAGCAATATGTTTGGCACCAGCTATCTTAGGGACTCCACTCTGGATTTGTGCGGGGTTTCCTCCTTACCCTTTTCTTCTTCAGAAGATATCTCACAAGAAACTTTGCAGGAAACTAAGAACACTGGATGTTTCCTGACACTGAATCAAGCCATTGGTTCACCTAGCTTAGCATTGTCTACATTGACTGGTAATGGAACTCCAGGGTTTCAGACGGGATTCTTTCCCAGCCCTACCTAGAGATGCCTGGGACTGAACCTGGGACCTTCTGCCTGCGAAGCAGCTTTTCTACCACTGAGCTACATCCCTTCCCCGTAGGAAATCCTGCCTTAGCATTATTCCTGGCAGAGTCTTGCTGACTGGGTTTCCCACATTCTGTACACTTACAAATACAGTAATAGCAATCATTTATTATTTATATCTGGGTTTCCACAGCCACTCTGGGGGGCTTCCATCATAATATAAAAACACAATGAGACATCCAACATTTAAAACTTTCCTATACAGGGCTGCCTTCAGATGTCTTCTAAGTGTCTTATAGTATATCTGTTTTACATCTGACTGGAGGGTGTTCCACAGGGCAGGCTCCACTACCAAGAAGACCCTCACTGCCTGGTTCCCTGTAACTTCACTTCTCGCAGGGAGCCACCAGAAGGCCCTTGGAGGTGGACCTCAGTGTCCAGGCTCAACAATGGGGTTGAATACGCTTCTTCAGGTATACAGGGTCGAGGCCGTTTAGGGCTTTAAAGGTCGTCAGCACTGACACTTTGAATTGTGCTTACTCCCAGCCAGCAGTCTAGCAGCCGCATTCTAGATTAGTTGTAGTTTCTGAGTCACCTTAAAAGGTAGCCCTATGTAGAACACATTACAGTAGTCCAAAGATGGGTGCAGCCATGTAGCAAGAGCTATGATGAGCATCTGAGGCAGATCTGACTCTGACAAGGAGTCAGCATGATTCTTCCTGAGTAATAGACGTTTGGCAAAGGGCTTCTCAAAAAGCAGATTTCTTGTCACTCAGTATTTGGAACAGGAACATTGTGTGGCTGCCAAGTTCTTCCCAGCTTTCTTCAGCAGACTGAAACCGACTAGGAGTGACAAATTCAGGGCTGACCTCACCACGATGTAATGTGAAGCACTCTACCTCAGGTGGCAAATTCTAAACAATATGTGTCTTTTTTTTCTTTATTTGGGACATATGTGGGTGTAATTTGTAAAAAGAATTCCAGTCTAGAGCAGAGGAGTGTAGTGTTTTTTTGTTTTGTTTTTTTGCTTGAGGTGTTAAAAAATAGAAAAGAAAACCCTTCAGGACCAACCTCTAATCCCAGTTTCATGTGTGCAACTAGTGTTGTCTCTGTTTCAACCTTCAGATCCAAAAAAAGATGCAGTATTTTATTCTCCCAGCAAAATCACGGTGAACCTTAATTAGTCAGTATTTATACAGCACCGTGTAAATATAAAATGCTTTTGACATTTCAATTATTATAATTACCATGTGAAATTTGTTTGAAGCTCAGATTTGGAAAAGAGCAAAGCTTTCAAACTGCATTTTCCTTGAAATGACTTGTGCGTTCAGAGCTTATCTCTTTTCTCCCTTGAAAATAGAAAATGTTCTTCCACCCTGCCCCGGAAAGGTCAAATCCAACTGTTTGGAGGAGTTCTTCCCCCCCTCCCCAAAAAATCTTTAGTTCTGTGGGTGTGTTTAGTCACAGTGGGTAAATCTGCAAGCGAAGCAGGACACACAGACTCTGAGATCGATTCTGCCTGTTCAGCAGATGGCTTGACACAATATGCTGCACTGCACGCCTGCTGAGTCCTAAAGGCAAATATGCCATAAGTAACCTTGCCATAAGCCTGTTAATGCAAAGGCAATTTTCTATTTTAAACTCTGTAAAGCTCCCCCTTTGTTTGCCGCCTGTCTGTTTACAGAGGCTGCTGTACAAGAGCATAGCAGATTGTTTGCTCTAATAATACGACTAAGCCCTAAGGTCAAACTGCACTTCCATTTATCCCACACAAAATAGTGATACTTGTTGCTTATCACATGACGAGTGTGCTGAGATGTACTGAAAATATCTGAAAGCAGCACATTAGCGCTTGAGCAAATGGGGGGGGGATGACTACTGCCTGCCTTTTATTACAGGGTAGGTTTGTGTGCCACTTAATGGCACAAGAGGCTTCTAAGTGGGTTAACAAAATATAAAAGCCAGTTACACGAAGATTAAAACAGAAACATCCATAATTAAAACACTGCGAACAAGTCACGTCTCCAGGCATCAGCAGAAGCAACTAGTGATTCAGTCCTGAGCATCTTTGACATACAGTTCAGGTTGCTGGACTGCTTTAGATAGCTAAAGTCACTACAGTGGAGCCAGCTTGCCATCCAATTAAAATACGGTGCTTCAAGAGAAGCAAATGTACCATAAAGGTACCTTGCAAGTACCATAAAGTAAAATGGCTTTGAAACTAATCACAGCAGACAGAAGGATATTTTAACTGTCAAGATGATGTTGGAAGTGTCACTTCCAAAATGACAAGTAGTGTTCCAGCTATATAGTGTCAGTATGGATTCCAAGCCTTGCATGCACATTTTTTAATAAAGATGAGCCAAATTTCTGTAAGTTTGCTGTTGCATCTCAAACTTTGGGCAGGATCTTCTGCTAGCAGGTTATGCGAGTTGCGGTACACTTGGGAGGGTGTCCTCTAACTTTTGTCAAAATATTGGATATTTCGGCAACACCGAAAGAGATCTGTATAATACAAGCTGTGCACTCCCTGAGCTAGTCTAAAGCATAGCTGCCAAGTTTTCCCTTTTCTCGCGAGGAAGCCTATTCAGCATAAGGGAAAATCCCTTTAAAAAAGGGATAACTTGGCAGCTATGGTCTAAAAGGACCAAGCTTGGTAGAGCTTCTCAACCATACTGAGAAAAGGTTAACATGAGGAGGTCAGACCATGATAAGAACAGCCTGCTGAATCAAGCCAATGGCTCATCTCATCCAGCATTCTGTTTCCACAGTAGCCAATCAGACACACTTGGGAAGTCTGCAAGCAGGACATGAGCTAAGCAGCACTATGCCCACCTATGATTCAGCAACTGGTATAGTGGAGGTAGAACAGCCACTGTGCCAAGTAGTTCTTTATGCATTCTGTGTAAACCAGCATCTTCCAGGGCACCTAACTATGGGTGAGGACAGGATTGCTAATAGTGCCTTGCAGAACCCTGCTCATCCTGTTCTGAAGGAACACCTGCCATTTTTCTAGCTCTATGTTTTCCTTCCTTGTTTTTATATATATATAAAAATGCAGCGCTTATTTTTGGCTAGCTTACTTGAAAAGTTGGGATATGTAGAAATTTAGCCAATCTGAGCAGAAAAGAACTGAGGGCCTTAGCCATGATGAGTTTGAAACTGGAGTATTAACTGGCTGAAGCTACCCAAGTCAGGGGGCTGTCGTGTCTTGAGTGTTTATAACATTTGTTCATGCTTATTCCCTTTTCCTCCCTCAAATTCTGTGGGGCTAATTTTGTGATTGCAAAATCCCAGACCCTTCTAATCTTGGGCCATCTGAGTCTGACTGTGAGCTAGCAAATGATATATTACTTGGTGATGTGCATACTTATCAGGAGACCTTATCCAAACAGAAGTCTTAAGTGCAGTTCCATGTAAGATTCGATCAGCTTCTAAGAAAGTATGACAGGATATGTGTGTGGCTGCTATTTTGGGTTTATCAGATTTGGAAACTAACTTGCCATGTAAAATGTTATGAAAAGTCTCTCCATGTCCCCTCTTCATAATTATTAAGAAAAGTAACCCAGTTATGTTTGGAAGGAGTGATGCTTTAGCTGTGAAAATTTCCAATATTAGTAGCAGATTATTAGATCTTATATTTATCCTGCCAGATTAAAGGGAAAGGAAACCTACTAATTTAAAATGGTTCTCCCGGGGCCATGGGATAGCTCTCATTGCTTCAATGCCTTGGGCAGAATGTGTGATTTTATATTTCTGCTTATGCAGGAGGAAGGCAGGCTAGTATAGGAAGGCAGGCATTATAAATGGGTGTTCCAGAAGAAAAGCAAGTCATAATGTACCCGTGGCATGCATATCCTAGCGGAAAGCAATGTGTTTCAAAATGCATCTGGAATAATACCTGAAGTGATTGTAAACTGCTGCTTTCAGCTGTGCTGAGTTAATAAGAATTGAAATCTTTAGTTGTTTGTTTTTCTACATATTAGAATGCTCACACCCAGCCATTCTGGCCAACTATCATGGATGAATGAAGCCGTAGTCCAGCAACATATGGAGGGATTAAATGCAATTTCCGAGTCTCTTGTTTCTTTAAATTCCATCTGTTTGTAATTCAGATGTTGTTGTTCAATATCTTTATAAATGACTTTGATGAAGGAATTGAGGGGGTGCTCATCAAATTTGCAGAAGACACCAAAGTGGGAGGGGTAGCTAATGGCACTAAAGACAGAATCGGGATTCAAGAGGACCTTAACAGATTGGAGAATTCTGCCCAAACTAACAAAATGAGTTTAAATAGGGACAAATGTAAGGTTCTACACTTAGGCAGGAAGAACTAGATGCACAGATATAAGACGGAGGACACCTGATTTACAAGTAGTACATGTGAAAAGGATCTAGGGGTCTTAGTTTAACATGAGTCAACAGTGTGATGCAGCAGCAAAAAATGCCAATGCTATTCTAGGCTGCATCAACAGAAGTATAGTGTCCAGATCAGTAATAGTAATAGTACCAATCTCTTCTGCCTTGACTAGACCACATCTGGAATACTATGTCCAATTCTTGGCACAACAACTTAAGAAGCATGTTGACAAGATGGAATGTGTGCATAGGAGGGCAACTAAGATGATAAAGGGTCTGGAAACCAAACCTTATGAGGAGCAGTTGAAGGAGCAGGGTATGTTTAGCCTAGAAAAGAGGAGTCTGAAAGAAGATATGATATCCATCTTCAAATATCTCAAGGGCTGTCACATGGAAGAGTGAATGAGCGTGTTTTCTCCTCAGCTGGAGGAGAGTACAAGAAAGGAGATTCCGACTAAACATCAGGAAGAACTTTATAACAGTAAGAGCTGTTCGACAGTGGAAAGGACTCCATCTAGAGGTTGTGGGCTCTCCTTCCTTGGAGGTTTTTAAGCAGTGGTTGCATGGCCATCTGTCATGGATGCTTTAGCCGAGATTCCTGCATTGCAGGGGGTTGGACTAAATGACCCTCAGGGTCCCTTCCAACTCTACAATTCTGTTATTCTTCTAAGACGCCTGGAAACTGCCCAAGACTATGCTGTGCCTAGTAGCATGAGATGTCCCAAGGGAGAATGGGGAAATTGGTCAGAGAAACAGATGCAATCTTGAGAATGGATGGCATCTGTAGTCAAGAATCTTCTGGTGGTGTCATAGATGAAGTGAAAAAGATTGTTAAGGACAGCAAGGGCTGGAGAACTGACACATTAAAAGCCTTTTCAACTGCTTTAATTAGCAAGGCAAAATTATGTACAGTCAAAGTGCTTCTGCAAACAACATTTTTAAAATTGAATTAGCTCTGCCTCTCCTGGAACTGTCAACTGTCACCAATTTATGGTGTCACAACTGAAAAATGCATTTCATGAAGAGAGCTTTAATTTCTGGGCTTTTTATTGCTTCTCCACACATACATCAAGCTAAAAAGCTATCAGGGTGCATTTTCCCTGCCTAAGTGGCACTGGCCTTACACCATGTGTCAAAAAAATAAGTAAATGTAAGGGTAAAAAGAAATGCTTCCAAATTCTTTCTGTTTTTATGACTGGTTTGGTTGCCGGACTCCAGAATATAGTTTACCTTTTTGCTTGGCAATCAATCCTCAGCTTGTTTCTTTTCTTCTTGTTGTTTGAAACCATTTTAATTGAAATTTCACCATATACCACGTGCAGATACATTTTTAAAAAATATATATAATTTTTATTGATTTTTCAAAAAGAAAAGAAAAAAAAAGAAAAAAAGAACGAAGAAAAAAATAAAATACAAAAACACATTCTCCATTCTTATATCTTAACTCTACGGACTTCCTCGCATCACCCTTTTGAGCTCCTATTTTGCTATCTAGATTTTGCAATTTCCAAATCTTAATTTAACATCATTTCTCATATTTTAACCTTGATTCTTAATTCTTACACATTTATCCTTACAAAAAACCTTTTAATTCCTCTCCTATATTATCATAATTCTCTTAACTTTTATACAATTTCAAAACCATTATTCACTACCCAAAAATATCCATACATCCTTTTCTATATCTTCTTCTATAATCCCGTCTTTAAACTAATTCATCCCCCCTTCCTTTGGAATCGGTATCTCCAGAAATTTCAGCTAGCTCCTTAAAACTTTCCAAGTTCAGACCGTCTTTACCCATTCAATAAAAATTAAATCAATATCCCACCTTCACCCCACTCCTACTCTGTCCCAATACAACCCTTGCTCTGCCCACTTCTCCCACTGCTGCATTCCCAACATTTTATCTTCAATCTCCTTTTCTTTCTGTCCCCAACCTACATCCTTCCCTCCCCCTCTCACTGGGACGGCAACCTTTCTGATTTTCCCTTTGGGGGGGGGGCTTTCAAATCAAGTCCATTCACTGTTCCTCCCCTCCCACCGGTGGAACAGTGATTTTCTTCCCTTCTTCTTCTTCTTCCTCCTTTTCTTCTTCTTCCTTATATTTTTCACAGATTAAATCTCCTGATTTGAAGTTCAGTTCTGTTGGTTCAGCAGTCTTCTCCTCCAAAATTAATGTTTTTCCATTAGGGTTGAGCATCTCCTCTTTCATTTCCAAAAAAATTTCCAGAATCAAATCCCACAGTACATTTTCTTCCTCCGAATCCAGAACCTTCTCCTCCATCTTGCAGATACATTTTGGAATTACACCACTCCATTAAAATCAAACTGAAAAACCAACAAATATAGTACGTCAAAAGTCATTGCACGCAAATTCAGACAAAGTACGTGACATATGCAATGTTAAAATTATTGTGTGTGTGTGTGTGTGTGTGTGTGTGTGTGTGTGTGTGTATCTTCTCTCTCTCTCTCTCTCTCTTGACAGGCAGATGCCAAAGCTCACATATTCCAAGCTCGGATCACCCTTTTCTAATCCTGGCGGAGGTCTAAACAATTGAATTCTTTAAGTGTAAGTGATCATGGCTGTATATTATATCCAGGAAACCATTGAGATTTTGGAGCTAGGGGAGGCAGGGATTGCATCAGTAAGCTCTTAATGCATAAGCACTGTAATTACATCAGTGTGTGTGTGTGTGTGTGAGAGAGAGAGAGAGAGAGAGAGAGAGAGAGAGAGAGAGAATGATATACCATAATTAGGCAATAATGTATGCTGTGGTCATTTATTAGGAAGGCTGCATTCCCTAAGTACCACACTATAGACATTAATTAAGTAGTTAGTGAAGCCCATAGGAAACAACGCATCACCTTATTACTATTCATGAACACTTCCACGATGCCTCTGCTATCAATTTTTAGGTTCCCTTGGCATGCAAGATAGGTGCTGTGCGATTTCAACTACTGTTCCATTTAATTTCCATCTGAAGCGTGGTTAACTCAAGGCTGCAATCCAAGCTCGCCTTATGCCAGGCCGTGAGGGGGTTGGATTGTGTGGGCACATCCCTCCACTCGCTTTGCAGCCTCCTCTTGGCTGCTGTCAGAGTAACACTTGCACCCCTCTGCTGGGATGCAGACCTCCCCCTTCCACCCACCAAACGGGGCATACCTGCCAGCAGAGCCTGATGAAAGTTCCCAAATTAGGTTGCTCCAAGGGTGGGGCTGAGCTGGCCAATGATCCTCTGGGTCCTGAGGTGCTCTCACAGCCATCCTCAGGCCTGAGTGGGGCTCAATTATTTATTTCCTTATTTAAACTGCAGCTGTTCCAGGGATTGGGCCCACTCTGCCTGCCTCCAAATTTCTGCAACCACCTTTGTGGGTGGGCGGGCTGCAAATGGGGTGGTAGCTCGGCTGCTTCAGAGAGCCTCAGCAGGGGCAGCAAGCAGTTTGGATTTTTCTGTCTACAACTTTGCAGGTCAATAGTTTTGAAGTCATGATGAGCTCGGGGTGAAACATAAGGTCTAGTTTTCGGAGCACAGGAGACTTGGCATGGACCCTTGGGCTTTCTTTTCTGTGTTGAAATACGGTCACAATTTTACCGACGATTGAAGAGTGGCAGACAAAAATGATAGACTGTGCGGAACTAGCGAGAATGACTAGCAGGATCCGGAACCAGGGGGAAACAGGGTGCCAAAAAGACTGGAGTAAATTTGTGGACTATAGGGAAAAGAACTGTAGAAGTTTAAAGACACTTGCAGGACTGAAATAAATCCTACGAATTGATTTTAAATGGATGGAATAAAGGAACTGCGAGATAAGAGCTGAATAGAAAACCAAATGAGGGGAGGGAGGGAAATCAAGCTCGGCAGAGCATTGAGAAGGAGAAATTTGGGAAGAATTGTTAAAAAGATAGTTGTGTGTGTTATTTGTTTTTGAATGTTTGTTTGTTTTGTTTATTGTTTTAAATGTGTTTATTTGGAAAATTCAATAAAATGCTTTATAAAAAAGAAATATGGTCACAATAGGTTTCTTTTTATTTGGCAAAAAAGCCGTAGACAACTTCATCAGAAAACTCTCTTTAAGCAATGTATGTAATAAAACACAGGTTACGATCTGTGCAACTTTATATATATTCTGTCTGGGTAGGGTGGCTGAAATCTCTCCCAGAACATCTCACTCTTTAGAGACCCTGCATTTCCCAGGGTCTTTCCTCAGAATGGGGAACTGTCAGTTTGGAGACCCAGGACTTGAGACACTTCTGTATTGGGGGGCGGGGGCAAAAGCAAATGAGGGTGAGGTCAGTACACAGAGGCAGGGTTTGGAGAAAAAGCAGTGGCAGCAAATCTTGCACCATCCCCAGTGGGTCTGTCAGGCAATGCAACAGTGGAAGGATATTTGAGGGGCAAAGGTTGGCGTTTTCAGTTGAGCTATAAGGAGGTGGTGGTAAAATGGGCGACATTTGATGTGCTCTCTCAGGACTATTGGAATCTGATGAGGACATTTTGTACTTCCAGTGCAGAAGAGGATGCCTGGCAGTCATGAGACTGGATTTTCAGTGTAGACAAGAAAGCAGCTGCCCTGAAGGAGAAGCAGAGGGATATGGAGGGGAAGTCCTAAAAAGAAAGCTCTAGGGGTGCAACAAGGACCAGAAGCTCTGCCAAACAGCACCTAGAGAAGCAAGAGGAAAGGGAGGAGAATGGGGAAGAAATCAAACAATTCTCCAAAAGCATGAGAAGGGACTGATGGACACTGTCAAAGGTGGAACAAAGTTCATCCGTGACAAATGGGCACAGGAAAGAGCTCTGAGCTTAGCTGCCAGAAATCTTCAAGAGGGGAGAGCAAATCCAATGGAATGACAAGAATATGTACCAGGTTGCAGAGGTCAAAGGGATAATTTAGGAATTTGAGGTAACAAGAGGAAATTCCTTGTCTGAAACAGATTGTTGGATGATAAAATAACTAAAGAGGCTAAATAAGAAAAGGGCACCATTTCTTCATATTTAAATGACTATTAATGATCATCTTTATTTTTCCTGGAGACCCAATTACATATTCAAAAAGAAATAAAAAGCAGCTCTCTGATTGTGTGTTCCTTGAAAAAGGTAAAAATGAAAGGATGGTAACCTACCAGCCTGTTTGCTTTTGAAAAGTATATGTCTGTGTGCATATGTGTTCACATACCCATATTCAATGTAATTGGCTATGCATACGCGCCTCATTTACCTTGGTATCAAGCAAGGGGGTGATGAAAAAGATGGGATTTATAACATCTTTGTAGCTACAGTTCACACATGTTCACTGAACATTGTAAATTGGATTAGAAATAACAGCAACACCCTAATAAACAGAAAAGGTGTTAAAACTGAGCTTTGACAGCTTGAGCGCATCTGCATCTCTGATTATCTCATGCACTCTTTTTGCAATAATCTTTTGGACTGACTGATCCTGTTTTAGCACATCTCTTGTTCTTATCTGTGGCTTTATGGTGGAGTCCTTCCTTTGTATGGATTTTCCTGACACATATTAAAAAAAACATTATCCTTTTTCAGTACAGTTTTTTCATATTTTGACAGGGCAGAAACAGTGGTGAGAGCAAGCTTCTCTCAAGATCAGATAATAAGAATGACACTAGCTTTGAAAGATGCAAGTGTGGAATTCTTATGACTTCGCAGCTTCCACTGGAGTCAAGTATTTTTGTTAAGTTAGTCCAAAATAATAAGAAGCAAAACAGCCAGCAAAATTCCGTTCCTTAAGATAAATTCACATTCTCAAGATGACCTTTTGACAAGCTCTAAAGTTCTAAACACTACTTCTGGCCGGGGGGGACAGGACATTTCCTTTCCCTTGTAGAGTATCAGGAGTGAGTTAAAATCAGATACCCAAGACTCACACAGCCACCATTGTTCAGCCCGGACACTGAGATCCACCTTGGCACCCCCAAACTTCGGCCCTCCAGATGTGTTGGACTACAGTTCCCATCTTCCCCGACCACTGGTCCTGTTAGCTAGGGATCATGGGATTTGTAGGCCAAAACATCTGGAGGGCCGCAGTTTGGGGATGTCTGTTCTAGATCTCTCTGTAAGCTTGTGTATTTATTTATTTACTTGCATGTGAAAAGTGCAAGCTAAATAGTGTTCAATGTATTAAATGCCTTCTCGTGATATTTAGGATTTTTATCATGGCTCTAAAACTTTGCTGTGGCAATTAATATGCAAGCAATCTCTCTCTATATTTTTATGTGTTTGAGGAGGGGGTGCCAGCCTTCTCCATTCCCTGGATCCAGGAAGTGTTAACAGCTAATCAAGCTTTCTAATTCCAAAAAATAGCCTTGGTGAGGTGATGGGGGATTAAAGAACTCAGTACCAGACGGAGCCCCTCTTCCTCAACTGATAATGCCAGATAGTGGGGAATTGATGCGACTTAGAAGTACAATCGTACCTCAGAAGTCGAACAGAATCCATTCCGGAAGTCCGTTTGACTTCTGAAACGCAGCTTCTGACTGGATTCAGGAAGCTCCTGCAGCCAATCAGAAGCTGTCAGACGTTCGGCTTCCAAAAGAACCTTCGGAAATCGGAACACTCACTTCCAGTTTTCGATCGTTCAGGAGCCGGAACATTTGGCTCCCAAGGCATTCAGGAGCCAAGGTACGACTGTAAAACATTTGAGAGCAATTTCTGTTTGAATCCAAGGCTGTAGATATGAGAGAAAATGTAGATATGAGAGAAACAATACCCTTTTTAGGTGCTAATGCTGTGAGGCCCTCCATTGTAGGCTCAGGATGTATGTATGTGTAAATAAGCCATATATCATGAAGTTACCACAGTCTCTGCTATGCCTCATTCCAAAAGGAATCCTGGGTAAGTGCCTGGAACCTCTGGAATCTTGCACTGCTTGTTGATTAGGGTGGCATGCAACAATATGCATTTGTGAGCAGACTGGATAGCTTTAAAAGTTGTCAATACATTCCTGTAGGGTAGTTACTGGTAGTGAAATGAAGTTTTAGAGAAGTAAACATGGGTGTAAAAAAAACTGCAGGTCCAGAATCTTCAAATTAACCATCTTATCATAATCCATCCACTTATACGGTATGACAAATGCAGGGGGTGGGGATAAAGCATCAGATATGGACAATAATCCACTAAAATGTAGATAATATTGGTTTTATAAGACAATACCAAACACCCCTTCCTGTGTAGAAGTGCAGGACTAGGACTCTTTCAGTCTCACTGTAAGTCAACTAGGTTAAGCGTTACTAACCTCTGGCATTTTCACACATTTTCACGCGTGCACAAGTTGCATTAGAGACACAAATATGTGCTTGTTAATATCACATGCAGAACTCTGTGCAAAAGGCCACAATTAAATAGTACTAAAATATCTGTGAAATGTTAATCAGAGGTGCAAAAAGTGGCTTGTGTTACATTGCAATGTGAGTCTACAAAAATGTGATTGCTTTGGAGCACTCCCAGGGAACAGTGGTTTAATGCTGCCACCTTGTGCCCAGGAGTTGAACAAGCACATAACTGCTCCAATGTCACAACAGAATTGTTCTTTAAGCTCACAGTTCTAGTTTTAAAATTTAACAAGCTTCTGAACTATTAAAAACTTTTGTTACCTATGAGAGTAGAAAATTCTGTATGCTTGAGCTCAGAATAATTACTTAGGAGTGAAGCTCACTCTAAATCAAACACGGGACCGCCTCTCCTGGTATGTCCCGCAGAGGACCCTAAGGTCCATGAATAATAATAGCTTAAGGGTCCCGGGCCTTAAAGTAGCCAGATTATCCTCCACCAGGGCCAGGGCTTTTTCAGTGATGGCTCTGACCTGGTGGAATGCTCTGTCCCACAAGACTAGGGCCCTGCAGGACTTGATCCCCTTCCGCAGGGCCTGTAAGACAGAGCTATTCTGCCTGGCCTTCATTTTGAATTCCCTTTTCCCTTTCCTTTTTCTATGAAGAAACCCTCTTGGGACCCCCCACATTTAAACTCTTCCCTGGTCTCCTTGCTGGCCCTAGCAGGACCAAATTTGGCCAGTTAGACCTAGCGATTACTTGACGTTTACTAAACTGGGTTCCCCCCCCCCAAAAAAAAGACCCTGAATTTTATTGACATGGATGCTATACTTATGTTATATTTTATGCTGTTTTTAAGCTGTTTTTAAAGTTGCTTTTAATTAATGTTTCATATTTGCTGTTTGCCGCCCTGAGCCCGGTTTTCAAATTGGAAAGTATAAATTAAAAAATTATTATTATTATTATTATCCCTGTTTCTTCATGAATTTCAGATCAGTTAATTTCAAATAGGTAGAGCATGGTGCAAATTAATATTTATTCCACGAGGCTTGTTTTTTTCAATAGCAAAAACGGAGAATTTTCAGTTCCCTTGGTTATTCAGAACTTCTGAGCCATCTTTGTCCGTCCCCCCCTCCCCCAGTATGCATGCATTCGGAATGGACATCTGCAAGGGGAGAGCCTGCTTCCACAGGAGCAGAACTGCTCATTGAGGTGTAGGTCGTAAGGTTACTCTCTGCCATATGAAGAATGTAAGAGCCTGCAAAAGGCCTTTCCAGTTCAGCAACATGTTCTTAGAGTAGCCAACCAAACTTGTGATTCACAGCACCTGAAATTCAGAGACATGCTGTTTCCGACAGTGAAGGTACAATTTAGCCATTGTGGCTGGTAGCCACTGATAGCTTTTATCCTCCTTGAATTTGTCTCTTTTGAAGTCATCCATGTTATTGCTCAATGCACAGGTGTTGGGGCTCAGGTAACCACAAGACCTTGGGATGGAGACAGCAACACATTCCTTCTGCTACTTTAAGTGCATTAGAGAATCCCTTCACACATGTGGCAAATGAAGGCAAATCCAGGCAATATATAGTGATTTCGGACAAACTAATCACTTGTGTAGTATTGTAAACTTGAGTAGTAGTCTCAGTTACTTTTGTCATATTCCTAAAAGCTTTGAGTGAGATCATATTGTGCCGGCACTCTTGAACTTTAACTGACCTGAAACAGGTATTGTATTTTTAAAAAACAGAACAGAACATTTGTTTCACTACCGGTTGTATGAAAATGCTGCCAAGCTTTTCAGGATCACCACAGATGCCCCTGGCTAACATGCAGCTATTTCAAATGGGTATATCTCATTTTTCCATGGTGTGGTTCAGCACCCAGCCTGAACATCTGCTTTTAAAGCTCCTTTGCTGGATAAATACAGTACAATTTGACTTTTTAAAATGAGTATTTCTGTGTTTGACTATCAAACTGGGACATCTGAACTTTTAAAAATTGGCTGTTGCATAGACAATTAATGCAAATTAGTAGACAAATAGGTGTGTCAATTCATCTTCATTGGTGTTATACTTACAACTTTTCCCTTTCTTGTTTTTATCCAGTTGTTAAAATGTATTTATTTCCAGTTCTAGGGTTGTAGCCAACTAAGTCCTCCCCAGATTAAATGCACTGAAATTAATGGGTCTAAGTTGGTCATACCCATTAATTTCAATGGGCCTCCTATAAGTAGAACTACTGTTGGATTCAAGCCCCATAATCCTATTGGTTTCCCTCTTCCCTATTGGGGGGGGGGATCCAGACTGTGGTTGCAGTCCTCTCATAGCTGCCAAGTTTTCCCTTTTCTCGCGAGGAAGCCTATTCAGCATAAGGGAAAATCCCTTAAAAAAAGGGATAACTTGGCAGCTATGAGTCCTCTACAACATGCCTAGAAAGCCACTTCCGCGCCTGCGATGGAGGTGGGGTTGTGGGCTTCCCGACTGTACCATCGCGTAGGGGCTGCGAGTTCAGCCCCTACGCGATGGAGGGTTCCCGCCTGCGTCACCCCCGGGCTGTCCAATAAGGACGGACGGGGCGGGGCCACACAGTTTAAAGCGCCCCACAGGCGGGAACTCTGCCTCTTTTTACCCTGTTCGCCGGAGCGAACAATTCACCCGCCCACCCACCCCTTAAAAAGAGGTTAGGGAACGCTGCTATGGACGAGAGTTGGTTGCCTGGTTAGTCAGGGGCCTGGTAGGACTTTTCCCATACTGGGCTAGCCATGATGGGTTTTTCGCCTACCTCGTAGCAAGTCGTCACAACTTATGTTAGGCGGTTAGGCGTTGGAAATTTGCATAACAATTAGATGGAGGAGGGGCAGGTTACGTCATCAACTGCCCAAAATTTGGAGAAGTAATTCCGTTAAAGGATTCCGGGGGTGAGGCTTGGTCCTGAGCCTGGAGTTGCCATGTACATCACTGGGCTCCTTACTGGTGGTTAACTTCTCACGGACTCCAACACACGGGTTGGAGTCGGATATATTCTGTTAGGTTCCAACGCCTAAGCCAATTCCGCTCAACATGCATAATCAATAAAGTTGTGGCCTTAACCACCCAATTAAATCTTAATCACTGTGTCATGAGTCTTTATTACACGGGAAGGAGGGACATTGCCACACAAATAAGTCCCACTGAAATTACTGGGGCTTACTTTTTAGTAGATATGCATAGGATTGCACTGTCCAGTTAGCTGCACTAGGGTCCCACTGAAATCCACATGAAAAACTTGGTGTGGTGGCTTAGTTCCCACTGGAGCTTAAGTGCAACAAATTTAGTCTGGATTCATTGCTATGAAATACCATCATTTCCCTCTCTAAACTTGTTCGCATGCAGACATTCTCCCTTGCTAGAGAGCTGGGGTAGTATAGTGGGCTAAAAGACATAGCTACTAATCAGGAAGTGACTAGTTTTGCTTATTGACTCTGCCATGAACTCATCAGGTGCCATGTTGTGATACAGCATCATTCCAGGCACATTGGTGAGGAGAAATTGTGGTCAAGAAAGCTGCCAGTCCAATCCCACACCTGTGTAACCTCAAACAAACTCTCCCATTTTTCCATTAGCTTCATAATGGTGCCTCTGATTACCTCAGGACGGTTAACGTAGCTGAAATGTTAGTAGTTCTGAAAATATAAAAAAGCAGAATTAAAATTGTAACTCCGGTCACACCACATATGTAAAACACATGATTTCCCCCCTAGGAAATGTAATTTGATAATGATTCTGGGAACTGTAGCTCTGTGAGGGATAAACAACGGTTTACATGATTCTTTGGGGAAAGTAATGTGCTATAAACGTGCTTTAAATATACAGTTTGAACACAGCCCAGCCTTTAAACCGAACTTTGTCTCTCCCCCATTTTGCTCCACAGAAAGAATAACTCTTACCAGCGCAAATGCCAAAATCTTGTGAGGACTAGCTGCCCTCCATCCAAAAGCACCCCCCACTTCTGTATCATGGGGCCTGGTGATAGCTTCTTAAGTACAGGGCTGCTTCACATCATCATATGGGGAAGCCTGGCAGCCATGACAATGCTCCTGGTCTTCAGTTTTCTGCTCTTCCTATGCTCTAGCTGTGATAGGTAAGGTCTTGCTCTGGATACAATGTCAGGGTACAGTAAAGGCATGAACAGGAACTGTGTTGTTGGACCCCTTAGACAGTGACAGTGTGTGTGTGTGTGTGTGTGTGTGTGTGTGTGTGTGTGTGTGTGTGTGTGTAAAATCAATAGTGTGTGACTGCCACAAAATCAGCACCAGCGGAACATAGCTAACTTCCCGTGGTAAGTGCAAGATTGTCAGGGGTGGCTGTCTAATTTTGTGTTACGCCACAAACCCCATGGCAGCTATTTTGTGTTCTGCCATCCTCCTTCTGCCCCCAATAGCAGCTGTTTTGTGACTGGATGTTTCAGCACACACTCAGAATTCAAAACGTGCCTCCCCCCCCAAAAAGGATGGAAACCCCAGCTTGAGGTGGCATCAGGCAGCAACCACACCAAATAAAGATTGCGATTATAATTTCATAAAACGTGCTTGTGTGTAATATTGGGTGCTGAGGGTCTAAAATGAGTGTCTTAAAATCAAGGAATGATTATGTTTTCATGAACAAGTCCAAGAGACAAAGTTCTGTTTTGCTGTACGTTTGAATTTGAACCAGAATTAATATCAATCAATTTTGCCTGTTAATGAGACCAGCATATAGTGCATCATGCATATTAATTATGGCCGCCCACTTTGCATTGCTGATTATTCAAACAACAGAGGCTATGTTCGACTAGAAATATCCATTAAAATAAATAGCTTTGCCCTTACCCTTGTTGTTTACATAAAATAGCAAGAGTGGGGAGAGACTCTGAAGCTGCTGTTGAATTGGAACTGACTAAAATAACCCCGAAGATTGCTTACCAAAGTTTGTGATTGATAACACTCCTGCCCTCATTTGCATGCTCAATCCCTGCAGTCTCTAAGACACTTCCAAGAGGATGAAAACTAAAGACATTTTTTGTAAGAATCGGTCTGCTGGGTATTTCTAACAAGCTATGCAAATTCTAATGCCAGACATTATCTGGCAATCATACTTTAATAATTTAGCATGTTGTTAGGCTGGATTTGGTGTCAGGATATTTGTGGAGCAGGTACTTGCTGAGAAGTGCAATTAAACTAAATCCCTTCCTTCCTAGAAAAGTTACACTGATGCTATTGATATAATAATGGGTGACATTAAAAGCAGATGCTTTGTCAGTAAAGCTTCAGGGAGCAAATTAGTTACTGTGTACATGAATCATATTGTGTATTGCATGGGCAGCATCGTGGATTTTAAATGGCATAATTAGTCTGCTTTCAGCGAAATAAATTTTTAGAAGTGCAGCTACAGTTGATGTGGGATTTGCTGCTGAGTTCAGAAGGGTGGTGAAATGTAAATATCTTGCGTCTGAAACTCTCATGGAAGGGAAGTTTTGTGCCCTGTATGTTTGCAGCAACTTCCTTTGGTATTTATATACATGTCCAGTTGATTTCAGGAAGATGTTAGTTGGATTGGGGCCAGCAAGTAGTCATTACCAACGTTATTGTTTGATGTTTAAACTTACAAATGGATGTTGAGAACTGTTATTTTATTTTAACTATGTACCTAAATCTTTGTTTACATTAAAGGGAGAAGAGACCCAAACACCAGAATGGGGACCATGAGAATCTGATGAATGTGGTAAAAATGAATCAGTCACTTACTATTGAAAGTGCTTTTTCTGTAGTTCATAACATATACAGTAAGAGGAAGACTAACATAGGGTACTGTTAGCTAAAATAACAGTGAACCTTAAGACTAATAATCCATTCATTTGCTGATCATTGTTTGAACAAACAATAGTTTAGTGTTACTGCATATACAGGGGTGGCTTGCCCATTGACTCGGCAGAGCCGCGCGGAAACCACACTACACCCGCCCACCAGCTGTGGGAAGAAACAGGGCGGGGCGGGGGCACCGGAGCGATCTGCGCGCCAGGGCGCCCGACCAGCTTAAGACGGCCCTGTGCATATATAAACCTTATTCACCGTATTGGCCTGAATATAAGCCACACTTTTTTTCTAAATTCGGGCCATGAAAAGTTGAAGTGTGGCAAAGCGACACAGCTTCCTCCCCCGCAGGAAGCAGCCCGGGAGCACAGGGCAACGGCATGCAGCCTGCCCTCTGCTCCCAAGCCTCCCCTGGTGCCAGCTTGGGGAGGTAGTGCTGGGAATGCCATAGTGCCAGGAGGCGGGCTGCACCTGCAAATAAGCCTGATTTTTAAAGGTGCATCTTATTTGCGGGTGTGGCTTATATTCGGGCCAATACGGTACTTACCAAAGAAGATTTATAAACCTCTTGATCAAAGAAATCTCCAAGCAGTGTATAAATAAAATTGTAAATAAAACACTGCTAAAATCCACAAACCAATTAAAAACAAATATACCTAAAACCACAACCATTACAAAGAAATGTAGGTAACTAAATTAGATGTCTGGGTAGCCTTTCTGAAAGCAAGGTGTTTAAAAAAATATAGAAGGCATAGGCAAATCCTGAAAATTAGAACTTATTCCATAACAGTCTTCTTCTTTGGCGATCATTTGAAGGCGAGTAAGATTGTCTTCCATAAACAGTGTTTTAACAGTGATCCATAACAGTAATTGCTCAACAATAATTCTTCCCATAGCTGGTTCAAATGATATGCTAATCCATTCATTTTGCTTTGCAGCCTTCAGATAAGGAGGCATTTAGCCACTCTGTCACAAGTCTGGCTACAGATCCACTTGCCAGCAGTGAACAAAATGGAGGACTCAGTAATGGTGATGGTAAGAACTGATTTATCATTTATTTGATTTCACAGCACTCACAACAGCAAACGGGCACCATGCTTAGTGTGAGATGATGTGGAGGTAACATAAAAGTTCTATCTGTGTTGTTCAGTCTGTTATTTAGGTTATCACTTGGTGCTTCCATTACCAAGCAAGGAACATGAATATGTGAATTAGCCAAGAGAGATTAACAGATAGTTGAAATAAATAAGCGAATCAACTATGCTTAAAAAGATAGGGATTTTGTTGGTTATTGTGTTGTGATTGGGTATGGGAAAACAATATTCAGGGAGACATCTATTTGTTTGCATAACCTGAATACATTTCATTGGCAATTGTAGCATAGCTGCCAAGTTTTCCCTTTTCTCGCGAGGAAGCCTATTCAGTATAAGGGAATTTCCCTTTAAAAAAGAGAGAACTTGGCAGCTATGAATTGTAGTAATTTATCATAAGCTTTTAAAATTAGTACCTCTAGGTCATATGTTTTAAGATAAGAAATGCACCAGCTTACACAAGTGCTCTTACATTTCAGTCTCTGAAAGATACTACTAAATTATAATTGCAGTGCTATCCTGAGGTAAAATTAACACATTTATATTCTTGGTAAACTAGATAGCTATAAAAATCCTTAATGATTCAGTTCAATCATTGTGAAGGTAATTGAAAAGTGAGTGAGTCTTCCTGCTTGGCTAAACATTTGAAATGAGTCTAACTTTTTTTTATAAAAATAATGCTGTAAGCTTTTATAAACTAGAAACTCAAAATAAATACATTCGTATTCTGTGTGTCTTTCACAACCTGGTATATTGGAGCGACCTCCCTCTAACTGTTAGATTTTAAAGATACATAATAGTTTGAAAGAAAGGAGGAACAGGTATCAGACAGTGAGACAGTGGCATGCACAAGGCCTGCCAAGAGTTTGCTTTTTCAGAAAGATCTGCACACTGGTAACTCTTTTTAGTTACTTGGTGTCTTCTCAGGTTCCACAACCATTGCTGGAAACTCAACACTTCTATGCCATTGAAGATATCTCGTAGAAGGAGATTCTCCCTCTGCACCAGTAATTAATCATGTGAATGAGCACCACAAATTGAAAGGGACAGTGGAGCTGAGCAACCGAGCGCACCACTGAACTCACACAGCACACAACCCCTTATGTCTACAAGTTGAAATGGATGTCTATGTAGGCTTCCATGAGATCTGTACAATCAAGAGTTTCAGATTTTGTGGAAGCCTACATGTGTGGGTATCCCCAGCTTAGATAACTATTCTCGGTGCATATTCTCAGGATATTGGGGTAGGAAGCTTCATTGCTACTTTCAGCTTGTGACGCAACAAGTGATGTGATTGTGTGACTATTTCTTCACAGTGATTTGTATTCATTTCAAGGGCTCGTTCCTCAGCTCTCAAATACACGTCCTTCCCGCCAAGGCAGTTCACAAAACAATACAAGGCAACTAAATAATAATAATACATTAACAACAAAGTTCAGTCCAAACAGCAAATAAAAACAGAAGTAACAGCAGAAATTAAAACATTAAATATATGCCTAAGAGAATAAAATCACCTTGAGAAAACAAAGTCACCACTGATTTGAGGTTACTTTTGCACTATACATTTAAAGTAGTATCATACCACTTTAAACAATCATGGCTTCTCTCAAATAATCCTGGGAACTGTAGTTGGTTAAGCAAGTTGAGACCCCTATTCCCCTCATAGAGCTACAATTCCCAAATGTACAAGTGGTACACTTGTTAATTGCAGTAGCATGGCCAACTAGGTGATGGTAGTTGCATAGAAGTCACAATAACTTTGAATTCTATAATATCTGAATACAAAAGGTTCCCTTATTTAAGTAATAAACCATTGTCTTCTGACAATTTTATGCACATTTCTTGCCAAGTGATGCTGTATCTAAATTGCAAAGTCTAAAGACAATTAAGATGTCTAGGAATGGGTGTTCTCCAGCCTTGCCTCCTCTCTTTCCTGAGGGTTCTTTTTGACGAGAAAATCACCACCTTTAGTTAATCAAGACATTATCTAATACATGCTTCAAAGAGATCAAACTTTCTGTGCATAATCCCCATTAAAGGGGCTTACTTTGTTGTAGGTAGGAGTAAGAGAGGATCCTATATAGTTGTTGATTTCATCTTTGCTTGACTTACTAGACTGAAGGATATCACAGGTTAAGCACCAGTGGAGGCAGGCCCATTAGGGCAAATAGGGCACTACCCCACCAACTTTAGTCTGCTCTCAGCCAGTCCCCATCTGCCTCCCTTCTAATGTATAGCCAGATCTTAGCTTTGTACTTCTGGAACTCAGCAGGGAGCAAGATGGAGTGCAGCTGGTGCAGAATTTGGCAGCCAGGTTGCTCACTGGGGCAAGACAGTTTGAGTATATTATACCAATCCTGGCCTGACTTGCACTGGCTGCCAGTTAGTTTCTGAGCCCAATTCAAAGTGCTGGTTTTATCCTATAAAGCCTTAAATGGCTCAGGACCACAGTACCTCAAGGACCACCTCTCCCCATATGAACCAACCCAGACCTTACTATCATCATTTGAGGCCCTTCTTCATGTGCCTCCTCTGCGAGAGGTTTAGAGCAGGCATCCCCAAACTGCGGCCCTCCAGATGTTTTGGCCTACAACTCCCATGATCCCTAGCTAAGAGGACCAGTGGTCAGGGATGATGGGAATTGTAGTCCAAAGTTTGGGGATGCCTGGTTTAGAGGGTGGCAACACGACAAGGGGCCTTTTCTGCAGGGGCTCCCCATTTGTGGAATGCTCTCCCCAGGGAGGTTCGTCTGGTGCCTTCATTATACACCTTTAGGCACCAGACAAAAACATTCCTTTTTAACCAGGCCTTGGGCTGATTAATATTCTACAGCCTTTTAAATGTGTTTGTGGGAGGTATTGTTTTGTTGTTTCTGTTGTAACTATGTATTTGTGCTTTTATCTTGTATTTTTATCTTGTGAACTGCCCTGAGATCTTTACATGAAAGGCAGTATATAAATCTAATAAACAACAACTAGAATCAGTTGATTCCAGGTCCTGTTAGTCTCCTTCCCTTCCACCCTACCAGCCCCAGTGAGCACCAGACACTGCTTCTTAGCACACATAATCCAGTGTACCGTATCTGAGGACCTTGATGGATAAATCTTTCCCTAGAACAGGATATTCTTTTTTTCAGGTGTGCCCCTTCTGGTTTCTACAATGGATGTTATATTCTGCACTTACATTAAAAGCTCATGTTGCTCATATTATGTATATTTCTCCCCCCCCACACACACTTAGTTCTCTCAGAAGATAGCACAACTGCTTGCATCCAGCCTTATGAAGAAGTGCAAACCTCTGCTACTGACCTGCTGGATCAACAGGACAGTCAGGGAAGATCCTTAAAATGTCATCAAAGCAGGGAGCTACCCAGAATTCCTCCTAACAATGCCATGGAAACTATTCTGTCTACAAGAAATACAGAAAATGATCAGGGTCTAGGTATGGAGGGCCCCTACGAAGTGTTGAAAGACAGCTCCTCCCAAGAAAATATAGTTGAGGACTGTTTGTATGAGACTGTGAAGGAGATAAAGGAGCTGGCAGCAACAGCTGCCACAGAGAAGAGCTGCGACAGCAAGCCCAAAGCTGCAGCAATGGTTAACGGGAACCTCGATCATGTTACCGATCGTAAAGTTGAATCAGCTGAGTATGCCTCCGTGGACAGGAATAAAAAAAGCCGCCAGAGTGTTAATTCGGAGAGTCCTCTCAGCAACACTCCAGACCTGGAAGATGAAGCTCCGCCTCCAGTGCCAGCAAAACTCCTTGATGAGAATGAGAATGAGCAGGAGAAAGGAGCCAAGGAGGAGGAAGAGGTGGTAGAAGGGCCTAGTGAACCTGACAAGGTATACCTTACGTTGCTTAATCATTTGCAGAAGAGCATGCCACTGCATTGAGACCTGCTCCTGATCATAGCTGCCAAGTTTTCCCTTTTCTCGCGAGGAAGCCTATTCAGCATAAGGGAAAATCCCTTTAAAAAAGGGATAACTTGGCAGCTATGCTCCTGATGTCTATGTGTTTGTCATAGGACATGCTGTCCTATATTAATAAATAATGGAAATAAGGGTGAAATATGTTCATTAGTCATAGGAGTCATAGGAGTTTTTAAGGTGTTTCCTGCTGACCTTCTAATCAGAATTGCCAGCAAACAGGACCATTCAATAAACGTCTGGCATTTACTGTAACTTTGCTTCAATATTGTGTTTGTGTGCATGCATGGATGTTCATGCATGTACTGTACACAAGAGTGAAATAGTGCTGTAATGTAGGTGACTGTATGCATTTTGTGGTTATTTTGCTGGTATGAAAACAACCATTCCTAAATGTTTTTGCTAAAATGTCAATGGTTATTTTTCATCAGCATCTGCTACATCCGATGCATTATCTGCCGACCTATTGTTAATGAATCTGTCTCATGTTATAAAACGTTCCAAATCATCTTGTCTGAAAGCAAAATCAACACAAAAAGTAGAATAAAAGCACAACAACAATCCTGGCCTCCAAATCTCTGATCCAAGAAAGCCCTGACTTCATTCTGATTTTGAGAAAAACCAAAGGTTTTTCTCCACTTCCACCCAGAAAAGCCCAGCTGCATTTTATGACCCCATTTCAAATTAAATAGATTGTTTATTTTTCCATCTTACAAATCTTCTCTCAGGTCTATCAGCCTGTGTTCCTTTCAGATGTTGTTCAAAAAACCACTTCCTTGAAACTGACTTCAAAGAGGCTTCCTGTAACCTCTGAATGGCAGTTACACAGCACTTTTGAAGCTGCACATTCTGGGTGCCTGTCAGCTGATTGGCAGTGAAGGTGTGCATTCAAATGAGATTACTTTCTTTGAACTTTGACAGCTATCAACAATCTGCTGTCAGGTGATTCCCAGATGAGTGCTCACACACCCCAGTCAAAGTTCATCCACAGGGTTGGGGGAATTAATTTGGGCTCTGACCTACCAGCTCTTCCCCATCCCTGGAATATATATCCCATGAGGGATATAAGATGTGGTAGGTAATAACTCTCTTTATGTAAAAATGCCCTTGGTTGTTGTTTTTCCAAATTTGCCAGTTTTGAGTATCGTATGTTGCCTGACATACAGTACTGAAATTTAAATTATGTTGTCCCATCCTCAAAGTTTTAACTGAACATTTATAATAGCTTTTAAGTGACAACATATTTTAAGGCCTTTTTTGAACAGCTGGTTTTATTTTTATGCTGCACAAGGTAAAAATCCTAAAGAAAACTGTGGTAAATTATGGTGAGATAAATTAGCTGTTGCAGTAAACAACTAATTATTTCTTCAGAGTTTTTTATGTGTTGCCTTGTAGGCCCCAGTAACTGAACCGAACCTACCAATCTTTCTAAAACTTAAAATAATAATAATAATAATTATCCAGTTATGGAATGCAGGTGTGATGCATTGAAAAATCCAAAGGAAAATCTTCTGATCAGCCAATCAGCTTCAGTTTAATTGTGTACATACATGGACTTCTGCTGACATAGTCATTTTTCAGTCAAAGTTTTTTAAAAATCCAGTAGAACTGGAGTCTATAATGTTGCTGCTCATTCACCCCTCCTTATGCCACTCAAGCTCATAACAAACGTTTTGCTGCATCTAAAAGCTCTACTTACCTTAAGGCTGTTTATCTCTGAAACTGCAGTGTGGGTTTTAGCTAATGTTGAAATGCATGAGTATGAAAATGACCATTTACTATGTACTAATTCCTAGAGGCAGGGTGCCTATCACAGCTATCTGCTAATAAAGCTTATTTTTCTGTCTCTTTCAGAGGCTTAGCTCACTGTCCTACAAATCTCGAGAAGAAGACCCATCCCTTACAGATGACGAGGTGAGTTTCTTTTTGCATGAAATCTAATAATTCTGCATAACTGCTGCACCATTAAGAAGGTCTGAGAATGGTGGACAAATCTGTGCAGTAAAAGATGCCCCCCCCCCGCCTCCAGTGCAAAGGATTATTTTTGTTGGGCGCATATGGAAATCTGAAAGCTGTAGCCTTTCCTGTGTTTTATAGTGAAGCAAGGCATTCTCTATAAGAGGGGCTCGCCTCTGGCAGCCCTGATACAGAATCATAGAATTGTAAAGTTGGAAAGGACCCCAAGGGACATCTAATCCAGCCCCCCCCCCGGTAATGCAGGAATCACAACTACAGCACCCCTGACAGATGGCCATCCAGCCTCTGTTTACAAACCTCCAACGAAAGAGAGTCTACCCACTTTACCAGGAAACTGGTTTAATCTCTTGACTTCAAACCATGGTATCAAAACTTGGAGGATGGTGCTCATCCTCAATCCAGCAAACCGTGGTTTATTGTGCCATAAATGTTTATGACTGATTCAGCCTATATGCCGCAGCATATTTCTCAGTGAATAATGAAGCCATAGTATGAACAATAGATTTGCTATTTTCATGTATTTAATTCTTCCCCTTTCCCACCCTCCTCTAGATTTCAGCAATGTACTCTTCTGTGAATAAACCAGGGCAGGCCACCAGAGCACTGGAGTCTACATACACCTGCATTCCTGAAATTGTACCTCAGAAGTCACCATCTATTTGCAGTGGTCTTTATGCCAGTGTGAAAGACTTGGAAAATACCCCAAACCTTACCACCATGCCTCAGTCAACAGACAGACTAAATGGGGAATTAGAGCCAGACTATGAAGCGATTCAGACTATAAACCGTGAGGAAGATAGAAATGTTTTGGTACTGAACAACAGCCAATCAATCCTCCTACAAGAGAATGACTACGAGAGTATTGGGGATTTGCAACAGACCAAGGACATCACTAGGCTTTAACTATGTAAGACGCAAGACTCTGGGAACTGATGACTGGCTGTATTTCAGAAGACCCAAGGTGGATTCACAGTCAACATTTTATCACTTACAAGCTTGATTGACAGCTTAGCATACAAAATTATCTCCATTGAAAACAAAAAAGTATTTCATGTCAAGTGAAATGAAAGCTCTGCCTGAAATGTTTGATATGCTATTGTCTGCTTTACACATGGAAATCACCTTCTAGATGTAACCTCACTATGGGGGGGAAAAGCAAGGGATATTGCTCCTTCTGAAGAACAGAGAAAGGCGAGGTGGAAGAAAAGAGTTTTTTAAAAAACAAAAACTAAACTAAAAACACAACCCTTAGAATGTTTTGCCAAGATATGTGATAGCACTTGACTGCTCTTGTAGGTACTGGTCACCACCATAAAGTATAGATATAATCAAAGCTGATGGTATTGGAAAGGCTTCCATAGAGAGAGCTAGCATTTGGTAAAAAGAGTTTAATGTTTACCACTTGCCATATGTGTGTGTGTCCATGCCTGTGTTATATGCACACACAAACACACACAAGGTTTTAATTTTCTTTAAAAGAGTATTTTGTCATCTATTTTTTTTTGGGGGGGGGGAGAGGACAAGTTGTAAATTCTCTTAGGATATTTTCACACGTGCACCATTTGTGGTGCTTGGCATGCATCGTATTGTTTCACTGTGTATACGTGCCAGCTTCCAAACAGCTAATTTGCAGTAACATGCTTAATGCAACCATGGAGACTTTTGTCACTGCAAGTCAACAAGGAAGCCTGACCTTAATCTTATGCTTCAGCTTTTGTCTTGCTCTGCAGAGGTGGGAAAATGCTAGGGGAGGGCAAGGAGGTGGTATTTGGGAAATCTGCACATCACGTTTTGAGGAACTACAGTTAAATATTGTTGGAAGGTGGTTTGCACTTTTGTTTGCTGTGTTGTGGACTACAGCAGACAGCATGTGGCTCTTTAGTTGGTGATGGACTGGAAAATCCCATCATCCCTAATCATTTTCCATGCTAGCTGGGCAGGGGGGAGTGTCCCTGGACTATAGTATAGTATGGTGCTGTCATTCACAAGTGATCTATTCCCACAGTGATTGAATAAAACTTGTAGAATCCATTTCTCATCCCCTGTAAAAGTAAACTATGGTTTATTTGCATTTAGAACCTACATTTTCTTAATGAAGATACAACTATAATGCTTTAAAGTTAAGGATTTAATACACATACACATCCTACCGGTACCTTTCACTCACAATCACTTTGCTTTTGAAACGTACTGTATTGCATTACTTCCCCAAATAGGTGGAAACATTTGCATCAAGTGTGCATCCCACATAGAAAGGTACTAGATGCAATCTTAAGAAACATCATTTTTTAACAAATGAAAGGGGGTAAGCAAAACATTAGACATGGAGTTAATTAGTGAGCAGGTTCAGTGGTGACTTCAGAGTACTCAGTATACTGTACAGTACTAAAGTTTGAAGCAAACTGTAAACATTAAGTTGTTTAATTAAGATGAATGTTAATGCACACAAGGAAAAATAATAATCCTTACAGATTCAAGATTACTCTCACTAATTTACAGTTTCCATTATTCTCAGAATCACTCTGGACAACATTAACACTCGCTAAACCAATTTAAAGCAGAAGCCAACTTCTTTATATTCAGGCAAGCCTGGAAAGTTTTGAAGTAGTAACCAGAGCACATGGCACCAAGTATTTTCTTTTGCACAGGCTGTTGAGAGTCATTTGTTTTTCACATGTGTTGATGCTGCTGGATGCTTTTCCCCACAAGATCTATGTTGGAAAAATACAATGTGTGACGTATCGGTGAGAAAACGTGCTTTGTATAAACAAATAGAGGTCAACTTCCCAAATGTTGCATGTCTCGCTTGCTGATCCTCTTTCTACCATCCCCTCTCTATTACCTTACCACTACGCTTAACTTTTGTATACATACAGCATCCTCCCTAATGCTTTGTTCACTTGATTCACTCAGTTAGCAAAAGGAGTAGCTGCAAATGTATTGTTGCATTTAGAATAGTATTTGTGGTGCTATGTTGTAAAACATGAAGGAGTGTCGCACATCTCCAAACTATCAGGAGCGTGTGGTGGACTTGCTTTAGACAGCTGCAAGTGGGTGAAATAGCCCTAAGTAATTAGTGTTTCCAGGCACTTGGAAAGATTTTTTTTTAAGAAAAATGCATATCCATTATTTGGATTGTTTTAGACATCTGGTTCAAATTTCCAGAAGATGCCTTGTAGCTGACTTGCAGCCTTATCCTTAGTACCCATTCAAGTTTTTGTGTAAGCACTAATGATGAAGCTACGAACATGAGTTTGACCAAACTGCGGGAAGCAGTGGAAGACAGGCGTGCTTGGCGTGCTATGGTCCATGGGGTCATGAAGAGTCGGACACGACGAAACGACTAAACAACAACAATGATAACATCAATTGCCATGTGATAGCTTAGCTGCATTAACCTGCTATCACAAGTTGTTGCCATATGAAATGGGTACCCACTCAAGTAGAGGCCATTTCAAATGCTTTATGCAGCAGCAGTAATTGTCCCCATGGAGTAAAGAGTTTTCATACTGGTATACAGTATCAGCTACTGTGGCATACCATTAAGTGGACTTTCTCTGCTTTGGTGGTGATCTGTGTCCAAGCCAACACTACATGTCATTGCTATTGTTTAAATTACCTCTTATGTGGAGGCTGTTTCATCTGGCAATCATAATATTTATACAGTACCAGTCTTTAAACAAAACTTGGAAGTACAAGCACACAAGCTCTTAGGATGGTATTCAGCGAAGTTTTACTCAGAGGAGACCCAATGAAATTAAGCAACATGACTTATGCACACTTACTTTTTGCCCTACTCTTTCCAGGCACACTTTAAAGCTCTGCATTTCATATAATAATAGACCTGTAGAGTTGGAAGGGACCCTGAGGATCATCTAGTCCAACCCCCTGCAATGCAGGAATATGCAGCTGTCCCATGTAGGGTTCAAACCTGCAACCCTGCCGTTATCAGCACTGTGCTCTAACCAACTGCGCTATCCAGGCTGAGCATTCGTTCCAGAGCTTTCCCTGTTGAAACCTGCTCTTTTAAGCTGTAGTGCCACAAGCAGCAATTTGGGTTTTCTGTGGATTGCTATTTGCTCTGATTCAGCATTAGAGAGCAGGTTTGCCTAGGGAAAGCCCTGGGGTGGGGGGAAACAGAGCACTCATGTGAAGCTTTAAAGCATGGACTGTGCCTGGAAATTGCAGGGGAAAGGGCAGAGGAAGGTAAGTGTGGGTAAGCCCTAAATTAGGTCCCCTAATTTCTATGGGTTCACCCTGAGTAAAACTTATTTGAATACCAATGCCTGGTATTAGCAGCATCACTCAACCAATTACTGTGGCATTCCAGATAGATATGCCTGTTTATCTATATAGAATATAGGAATCTTTGTTTGTGAATGATTGGAAAATATTTTCCTGGGAGCCCTAGTAAGGTATGTGCAAAAAAGCTGACAGTGGAGAAGATCCGTCCCGTGGGGATTGTCATACTGTTGGTATGCTGTGGGAATTGTAATACCAGGTTCCAGGATTCAAACTTCTCTTTTGTTAAGGCTAGCTCTTCTCCGGTGGCAAGTAGGTGTGTTTCAGCCATCGTGTTGCTCAGGACATAAAACACTGTGCCTTTAGAAATCCACCTTCTACGAAGTCTTCTGGTTTCCTGGACAGTTTCTCTTCATCAAAAGTATACGCGGTGCTTTCTTTTTAATTTTTCTAAGGTGCTTAATGAAATATTCTGAAAAACTACTTCATTGCTGGAAGCTAATGTTTCTAGAAGGAACAGTTTGTTTCCTCTAGAAATTTCTACTTTGCTTAAGCTTGGAATCCCATCTGCTCAAGACGGACTCAACAGGCTGGAATGACTGACTTGAACCAATCGAGGCAGATGTTTTGTGTTGAAAACAGACTACTGTATCTCTCTCCACCTGATGTTGAGTGGTATATTGCCAATGTGTCATTCTGTGTTTGTATTAATTGTGTGGGGTAATGTTTTGGTATAAGAGAAAGATAAAACAAGCCACCTAATTAACCTTTGAATAGGCACACATAGGCGCGCGCACACACACACACACAAGCTATATCTGTGTGAAAGTTTTTGCAAGGACTTAAATCTACTCAGTTCCATTCGATGCTCTGAATTGAGCCCATTTTAGCTTTGCCAGCTGCATGCAAAAAAGGCAGCTTTAGCAGTATATGTAGTACTTGCTGCATTTTCCGCAACATATCAGGAATTTGATCCTCTACAGCAGGCACGTCCAACAGGTAGATTGTGATCTACCGGTAGATCACTGGGTGTCTGTGGTAGATCACTGCTAAATCACTGGCACCCCTAAAAAAAGCTCACCCAAAATTTTCCTCCCTAGAAAAAACTGAACTATGACCTGAAGCCCTAAACAAAAATGGGCCTCCCTCCCTCCTAAAAGAAGCTCAGCAAGTTTGACCTAAACCCCCCAAAACAGGGCTTCCCTTAAAAAAACTCAACAGCTTTGACCTGAACCCCCCAAAAGGAGGTAGATCACTCCCAGTTTTTAACTCTGTGAGTAGATCAGAGTCTCTTGGGAGGTGGCCACCCCTGCTCTACAGAAACATTTCTGAAAGAGCTCTTTTTAAAGTTAAAGTTGTATCTTCCAGCATGAATGGGCAAGACTTGACACCTGGGAGAGCCACCGCGAGTGCCAGGCTAGGTGAATGAACAGTTTGACTCTCATACCCGCCAACATTTATTTGATGATAATAGAGACATCCTATTCCATAATAATAATTTTATTATTTATACCCCACCCATCTGACTGGGTTGTCCCAACTGCTCTGGGAGACTTGCAACATAGATAAAAACATAATAAAACTATACAGGGTTGCCTTCAGATGTTTTCTAAAGATTGTATAGTTACTTACTCCTTGGCTTGAGGGTTGCGTAACTCCATATTCTCCAACATTTCTCCGTTGAAATTAGGGACATCCTACCATACCCTCTTTATTTATCTGATGAAAATAGGGATGTCCTATGGAAAATTGAGACATTCTAGGATCAAATCAGAAACTGGGACAGCTTCTGTAAACTTGGGACTGTCCCTGGAAAATAGGGACACTTGGAGGGCATAATTAGCATATATATGTATAATTAACATTTATAGTCTCATAAGAAGTACCACATATATCTTAGCAAAAATACAGAAGGGTTAACTTGTTGCTACATACAAAGTTAATGTTAAGTTAATCACTCAAGGAGCTCATCATGTTAGCAGTCATCAAGAAGTCTTCTGTGTGCGCACACATTTCCATTTAATAATATCTTACAGAGAGATAGCATGGAAATAATTGTCTGCTCTTTGCTTTTGAAAGGTGCTATGCCACATAAGGTACACTCATACCTCTTGTTACGAATGCTGCAGGTTGCGTGCGACACGGGATACGTACGTGCCGAACCCAGAAGTACCGGAACGGGTTACTTCCGGGTTTGGCGGTTCATGCATGCACAGACGCAACAAATGACATCATGTTCAGAAGCAGAGCTTCATGTTGCGCACTGCTCATGTTGCGTACTGGGCTCCGGAACAGATCCTGTACAGTTTTTAAAAATTGTGTATGTATTTTAAATTGTGTTATGCATCTACATCCACAGGTGATTCTTTAGAGTTCGTAACCAGTTTTATTAATAATAATTTTCCAGCAATCTCCTGAACTGGTCAATGAACTCAGTCTTGTCTACAGTTCTTTGTGCATGTTGATACACAAGGAGCTGCTGGATGAGCAGTCTACCCTTCATTATGATGGATGGGATAGAAATGCATGTCCAAAGGAATGCATGCACTATCAGCTTCTTCCATTCAAATGAATGGTGGACAATGGTTTACAGTCCAAGAAGTGGTTTTTTACAGCCGAGCTTTTGGGATTGCAAACAATTGCCCACTTGCATCACTGACTGTAATGGGGTCTAAGTGCTAAATCTCAGCTGCTGTGAATAGAAATCATTAATCATTTTTACTGCTGTAGCAATTTCTTATACAATAGGTGAGGCTTTTTTCACAGCCTGTCTGGTTATGGTTTTATAATCTATAGAGTTTTATACACTGAGCAAGCAGGCAGTAAAGTAGTTTCATTTTCAGAAATTATACACCACAAATTGCAGCTTGGAATAATTCTAGGTCTTGTTCTACTTTTAAAATAATTCATCATCATGACTAAGGTACAGTTATACCAGTGGATAAATGCAATGAAGTTCCCTTAAATATTTCTTGTAATTGTATGTACAGTCTGATGTAACTTAGCAATTCTGTTTTCCTAATATTGTTCATTTAGTATTCCTAGCCAATTTAACATTTGGCTGCTGAAAGCACAGTAGGAAATTATGTTTATTGACTGTAAATATGGACAAACTTCTGTATAACTGCATTGGAACATACAAGAAAGTGTGGCTTAAGAAATACAGTTCAGTGAGAGAGAGATATATGACTTTATTTATGTACTGCAGTACCCTTGCCCTGTTGTATCAGTGGATAAATCCCTTCGTTTTCTTACTTTGTAAAAGGTCTTTGTGTGTTCCCATTTCAAAAGGCAGATCATGGCATATGCAGTGCTATTTTTCCAGAAAAAGAGGCGCCGGAACTCACCGTGAATGTCTTGTTCTCTTATAATGGCAATAGCGCCTACCTGAGAGGTGCCAGAACTGAGTTCCAGCTGAAAAAAAGCCCTAGGATTGTGGATTGTTAGAGATCTATGTAAATAGTGTTTAAAGGCATAAAGGTTTTGTACAGAGATGAAACACATATCCAAAACCCCACTATGGAAACTCTATTTAAAACCCACTTAATAGTGTGGAATAAAGTACAATAAAAAATGCTTAAGGGGATGCATGCATCTTTTTCTTGGTGTGCTAGGAGTTTTCACAATTCTTTAGACGCCTTTTTATATAACATGAATAAGAGGATTCATAAATACATTTTCATGAGTATGTTTATTTATAAGTTTAATACAGGCATCCCCGAACTGCAGCCCTCCAGATGTTTTGGCCTACAACTCCCATCATTCCTAGTTAACAGGACCAGTGGTTGGGGGTAGATGGGAATTGTAGTCCAAAACATCTGGAGGGCCGAAGTTTGGGGGTGCCTGGTTTAATATTTCATCTACACTAATAAAAGCAAGAAGTGTTAGGCTCTTAATTTGAAAACAAAAGGTAAGCAGTGAGGTAACAAAGTTTGCTGATGATGCTGAATTGTTCAGGGTAGGTATAGCAAAAAAACGGGAATGTAAGGAGCTCCAAAAAGATCTCTCTGAACTGGGTGAATGGAGAGTAAACTGGAAAATGCAATTCAATGTAGTATTAGAACTCTGGGCCATCCAATGAAACTGAATGTTGGAAAATTCAGGATAGCCAAAAAAAAAGAAAGTACTTCCTCACACAGTGCATAGTTAAACTATGGAATTCACTCCCATAAGCCATAGTGACGGCCCCAAATCCATGGAGAATAAAGACTATCAGTGACTGCTAATCACAATGGATGTTGCCCCTCCATTGTGCCTCTGAACACAAGTTGCTGGGATTCATTACTGCACTCAGGTCCTCCTTGCTTCCTACAGGCATCCTGTGACAATAGGATGCTGGACTAGATTGCCTTTTGGCCTAATTCAGCACGGCTCTTATGTTCCTAAGCTCAGCTGATTGATGCAAGTATATCTGGGCTGAACTGCACTGTAATGCCTTGAGCATATGTATTTTAGGAGGACAATGCATCCCATTGGGCCTTTTCCCCACCCCACCCCCACGCCAGTACCTACAGTATATGGCAGAGAGAAGATAGCGTGATCTTCTTTTGCAGGGAAGAACTTTCAGCTTGCTTCTTATAATAAGGGGAAAGATAGGAGCTACCTGGGGTGGCTGCTCAAGTTTATCATTTCATAGGAGTGGGGAGCCAGTTACCAGGAAGCACATACTGTATTACATGCACTGCAATCCCATGCAATTCTCAACAACTTTGGCAACTTTTGTGTCACTTTTTGAAATAGGGCAACCCTAGCATAGGATTACAGACTTAATGCGGCAAAGCTATTTGCCCCCTCTTAAATGGCACACAAGACACCCAGAGGAAAGTCATTTCAGAACAGAAAGTGACAAAAAGTGAACTAAAATAAAGATGGTGCTTGATCATTAAAGATCAGCCCAGTAATCTGCCTAGCAAAATAAAACTTCACAGGCTGTAAAACCAGCTTGGTCTTCTGCTGGCTAAAATCCAAATGTGTCTGATGGTGGGCATCAGTAATAAATGATGGTGATGATGATATGGCCAGGGTAATAATAATAATAATAATAATAATAATAATAATAATAATAATATATTTATACCCCACCCATCTGGGTGGCTTCCAGCAGAATATTAAAATACAATGATTCATCAAATGTTAAAAGTTTCCCTAAACAGGGCTGCCTTCAGATGTCATGGCACGGATACATTTTAAGAGTGACTTCCCATTTTGTTAATTTTGTGTAGGATTTTAGACAAGACTCCATTTCTTATTACATTGGTGCAAACTAAAGTCAGCGTAGCCCTTTCCCTATAACGTAGATTTAAAATGATTTCCAACACCAATCAACAATAGTTGCTCCCAAAAGCCAATGCACATTATGAAAGTTTCATTGTCTACTTTACCAAATCCTAAAATCAAGTGTTGTCTATCAATTATGTCTATGATACATGCTTGACTTGATTACATAGAATTACAACTGTGCCCATAAACAGCAAGTATATTGTGATTATAGGCACTGTTTCTCAGATGCATTCTTGTACAATCACATTCTTATACAATCATGAATGAAATATTCATCGTTAAAAATGGACACAACATTCCACAGTATTGTGTCTTTATATATACACATACTCCCATCATATCTGACCATTGGCCATGCTTGCTGGGGCTGTAGGAAGTTGGTTATGCATCTCCATGATCTCCTTTATTCCAGCAGTTTCCCTTTCTATATAAAGTCCAACTCCAAAAGAAGAGACAGGGGGCTTACACAGTCACTGCCCATACCTGGTCTTCTCCTGGGTAACTGTTCTAAAGCTGAGAATTACTCCACTCCCATGTAGATCCCTACCAATAGAGCTGTCTGGGAACCGAAGAGGTGTTCCGACTGTGTCTTTCAGCTTTGGGCTCCTGAAACCCAAGGGGGAGGGTGGGGAGAATTGGGGACCAAGAAAGGACTTGGGGTGGGGTCATTGCAGTGCTTAGGCAAAAATCCCCAAGTTGGGGCTCTTCGGGCTGCCCCCAAGCTCATGCATTTTTCACCATGTCTCCAGTGAAAGCAGGGTTCTGCATGGGCCCTGGGCCATCCTCCTCCAAGGAGCTTTCTCCAGAGTCTGAGCCAGCAACAACCCTGCCATCAAGAGCCCTGTATTGTGTCCATTCATATTGTGCCAAAGTGCCTGCCATCTGTTTGGTTCTTCCAAATAAAAGTTTTATTGTACAGGCAGAGCTTTAAACTTTTATTCCCTTTTTTACGAATTCACTTGGCACTTTGTGAAAAAGGGAACAGCAGCAAATTCTTTGAGCTTGCTCGGTGAAAGGAGCTGGGCAAGGGGCCCAGCCTCTTCCTCTGCATTAAGCAGAATGGGGAGTGTTTGTGTTTGAAGGTTCTGGAGATTTTTGAAGAGAACATCTCCCTCTGAATAAAACCTTGACACCTAAGGGTTGCTTCATATGTCACTTTTGATCCTCAGAAATACACTGTACTAAATGGGTATGGATTGTTTGGATCCCGCCCCCCTATTCATTTATGGTGAATAAATGTATGGATGCAAGTAGTGCTGTGGGTTAAACCACAGAGCCTAGGGCTTGCTGTTCAGAAGGTCGGCGGTTCGAATCACCGCAACGGGGTGAGCTCCCGTTGCTCAGTCCCTGTTCCTGCCAACCTAGCAGTTTGGAAGCACGTCAAAGTGCAAGTAGATAAATAGGTACCGCTACAGCGGAAAGGTAAACGGCGTTTCCATGTGCTGCTCTGGTTCGCCAGAAACAGCTTAGTCATGCTGGCTACATGACCCGGAAGCTGTACGCCAGCTCCCTTGGCCAGTAAAGTGAGATGAGCGGTGCAACCCCAGAGTCATCCGCGACTGAACCTAATGGTCAGGGGTCCCTTTACCTTTTTATTCATTTATGGTAAAGATGTCTATGTTGTTGCTGCTAGAACAAGGGGTGGGGAGTGGAACGGCTTTATCTTATATGGTGAGTGCAAGAAGTGGTTCTATACAGATCCAGGATAAAGTTCCACTCACCAACCCCAATCCTTCCTTTGCCCCCACAACCCACAACCCTTCTGCGCTCCCAGCCCAGTGATCACACAAACACACGGGACCTTCCCTTTCTCTCCCTTTGCTTCCCTTCACCAGATGACTAAAACTAGCATTCACACATACAGGTGCATGCCTCTTCCCCTCCCACAACTTCCCTTAACTCCTTTATCCACACACCCCGTGCCATCCTTGCATATAACCTCTCCCACTTCTGCCCATAGCTGCCAAGTTTTCCCTTTTCTCGCGAGGAAGCCTATTCAGCATAAGGGAAAATCCCTTAAAAAAGGGATAACTTGGCAGCTATGCTTCTGCCGCTGCCACTTAACTCAGACTGACTCTTCATCTTGCATGTGTTGCTGCTGCTGCCACAGCCAAGCAGAAGGAGTGTGAGGAGTAGGAAGGAAGCCAGAAGCTGCTCTGGCCAGTTTAGGGATCCACTGTTGCCGTTTCTGCCATGCCATTTGGCCTCCTCCTCCTAGCCTCTTCTTCAGTGGTGCTTTATTGTCACTACCTCCTCCTCCTAACGGTCATCATGCTGTAGTTTGCATAACTAGTACCATCTGTTGGTGGCCATACAAACTACACTGCGATGGCAATCTTGTATCTTTATTATATGTATAGGTAAGCATGGCATCCGTGTAAGACATCTACATTTAGAACATCAAGTACAACAGTTCAGCAAAGTCACAACACTAGGACAAATAAATCAATATATTACTTCAGTTCTACTTGGAAAGGAAAACAAAAATGGAAATGGTCAATTCTGATTTGCATTGCCAGCCATGGAACTCTGAATTCTTCTCTACATTAAACTTTAGACAGAGGAGACAACAACAGATAACTTGCATGTCTGTGTGCCCAACGTTAGCTTCAAACACTTGAGAAATGTTTCTGCATTATTAAGCAGATATCCTAGTTTCCCCTGGGGCTTTTAAAATGGAAGATTTTCATTACCGGTACTGTATTTAATTTCTGTAAATAACAAGTGAACTAACCTGTGTTTGTATTATATATATATATATATATATATATATATATATATATATATATATGAATGCTACATCTTAAGAAGTTAGTTGCATGTTTTCTCCCAAAATAGCAAGCATTTTAAGACGCCTTTCTGTTTAAGCAGTTGTTTTAAATCTGATCAGACAAGCTTCCCCACTAAAGTCATCTCAGAACCCCTCCACATGTCACACTTCCAGCAGGTCCATTATGGAAACCTACTAAAACAGTAATGTCTGTGCATCTGCCTCTAAATTACCAAAGCAGTGAGGTTTCCTCTGTGCAACTTTCAACAACTTTTATGAACGTTCACATTTATAAACAAAGTACCTTGACCAAATCTGGTATTTTAATTCAGAGCCAGATCAAGCTATAGAGAATGTTGTTCCTAACTAGAGATAGAAGGATCTGTCAATCTGTGTTCTCTCCATTTCTTTCCCCCCTGATCTAAAATCTATCTCTCCAAATTTCTGCAGCAATTTACAATCATCTCATGAACATTTATCAGCATTTAATGCAGATTTCTCCTAATAAACTGGGGTTTTAAACTGTTTTGATAAACGTGCAATAATATATTCATTTTATGCACACTTTCCCCTAATATATGCACTTTTGTAAACACTGGTTGGTTGGAGAAGTGCATCACAAAGTTCAGATAAGTTTCTTGGCACTACAAGTACATTTTTTGTGTGGCTTGCAATAGATTAGCTAGGGTTTCTGCCTCCTGGTTCTTTCAACTGCAGCAACAAAAAGAATTTTGCCATCACAGAGAGAGAGAGAGAGAGAGAGAGAGAGAGAGAGAGAGAGAGAGAGAGAGAGAGAGAGAGAGAAAGGACCATGAGCTCAGTTGAATTCTGGTCCTAAAAACAAATTCCTAGATTCAGCATGTGCTCAGATCACTGTATCTATCAGACAGTGGTTGGTAAATCTTGGGGTTCTACTAAAAAAAGCAAGCAGGTCCGACAAGCTTGATATCTGCACAACATTGTTCTACCTGACAGACCAGAATATTCCAGGATATTAATGCTCCTGCGTCAAGACCTTGACTCTGGTCAGGAATTTCCTCTAAGCAACCCACAGTAATAGTCCCATTCGCAGAAGTTTCCAAGCACCTCAAAAAACAGTGCTCTTCAGTGAAATCAGCTGATCCATTGAGCTGCCAATCATCAACTTCACTGTAATCCACTGAGTTCAAACTGAGTTATGTACATGCAGGTATGAGTTTGAGCTATGTTTGAACTTCCCCCCGATTATAACAGTTTCACTATGGGACGGGGAGGAAGCATGGAAACTACACAGCAAAATTGCTGCAGTGAGGAAATATAATGCAATGGTTTGTACTATGCAAAATCATTTCCCCATATGATGCATATCCTTAAGAAATATGGTTTATGAACACGTATTTACAACCTGGGTGCAGATGGAGGGAGTGCAAAGTTCACAGCATTCGCATCTCCTTCACAGCAGCCCAGCATTGCATTCAGAGGTTTTCTAAGTGCCTCGGCCCTGGTTTGTCTCCAGCCAACCCTCATGGTGTCTGCCCTTCCACCCGCTGCATGCAGCTTTCCCCACTTCCTGCTTCCCAGAAACCCCCTTGCCAAGCAACTCCTCCTCTTCTGTCCTCACCCCTCCTTCTCCCCACTATTCCAAGCCTAGTTTTTAAAAGGGGACAATTTTCCTGTAACGGTCATTTACCCTTGCTAGATTCAACGCGCTGACATCTGCCTTATTGCAGGGCAGATTTGAGGGTAAACCATACACGGAATGATTCTGCCCCTGCGGCTTGATGGAGATAGAAACTGTCTCTCATGCCTTGTTATGCTGCCGTTTCTACGGGGATATACGCTCGGTATTTATTACCCCTGCTATGCAAAAATCTCCAAATGAATCCGAACTTCAATGTCTAAAATCCCTGGTAAAGGACAAGGATCCTGAGATCACGTTAAGGGTAGCCAAATTCTGTGTGATTGCCATAAAACTTAGGGAACAAGCTGTGCTGTCATTAAGGCCTTAAATGATCATTTTAAATTTTAATTTATATATATTTTTAACTGTTGCTATATCTGTACTGTCCCTGTTATACCTAATTGCAAATTCAAATGTATCCCTATCTTGTTTTGTGACTTCCTTTATATTGTACGTGGGCTAGAACTGGTCTGACCGAAATGATAATAAATATAATTTTTCCTGTAACCTACCGTCATTGGTCAGTGTAAACTTGGCAACCTCCATTGGCACAGACCCCAGGATTCTTGTGTGATGGGCCGTCAACACTTTTTGTCATGCTATCCCAGATGAGACCCTCTCCTGGAAAGGCAGCTTAGCCCAGGCATCCCCAAACCGCGGCCCTCCAGATGTTTTGGCCTACAACTCCCATGATCCCTAGCTAAGAGGACCAGTGGTCAGGGATGATGGGAATTGTAGTTCAAAACATCTGGAGGCCCGAAGTTTGGGGATGCCTGGCTTAGCCTGTATTTCTCCACTGGCCTAGCATCTTCCCTTCAATACTCCAAAAATCAGCTAAATTCAACCCCTTAACATTCACTAGCTCTAGCAGCTATTGGCTTCCCTTTCACCTGCAAATTCTGTTACCCCAGATCTGTAACAATACTAAGAGTGGCGTAGCCACTAAAATCCTAACACTGACCAAAACAGTACTTCTTTTTTTTTTTAAGGGAGTGGGAGCCAAATAAAGAATGCTGGATGCATTGATTTCACAAATAACTTCTGAGTTGAGTGGAGCAGCTATACTTAGTAAGTTGGCACTGCTCAAATCAACTAATCTCCATGACCAGGCTGAGATTAAAAGGCATCCAGAGAGCTGCTCTCTATGAATCACAATAAAGAATTTGCTGTATTCAAAAAGTTACAGCTACGTGGATGCATGCCAGTGAGCTCCCAGTGTTCCAGAGTGAATAGATGCCAGTTGGAAAAACTAGTGTCTTCACCGTAGAATAAAACAGCAGAATCCCTGTAGAAAGTGCATCTCTTAAACCAATCAAAGTGATGGGTTTTGTGCTAACTGACCTAAATTAGAACTTATGATACTCTCCCTCTCCCATTTAAATTGGAAGAATATATTAGGAACCCATCCTCTCCCACAAAATGGGCCTTAAGGTGGACAGACAAGCCATTCCCTGGGAAATCTCACAGAAATTCAAACAGGGATGTTTAACAACCCTGCCCCTATGCATTTACAGAAGTGAGATGGAATCTGTCATAGGTTTGTCAGCAGAATTAATATTAAAGTAAGAGTGACCCATGCCTTATTTGTTGGAAAAATTCGATGATTTTAAAGCAGAATACCATTCTAAGTTTCTGGAAGGCTGAAGGAGGCTTGATTCAAACCAGGTACTCTGAAGACAGAACATTTGTTCCTTATGCTATAAAGGCAACTTGTAAACTGCTGGCTAAAGTTCTGCTGCAGCTCTGCATTGCCATTTTAAAAGGTTAGAGGATGGGGTTGTACAGTATTTAATTAAGTGATGAAGTGACATGTGGGATTATATAAGGAACCTAGTGGCCCATTGAGACCTGCAAAGCTGCTGACTGTGGCCTGTGGTCAGTTTACTGTGATAGGAAGGAACAATAGTGTATTGTGACAGGAACAAACATCAGACTTGCACACTTCCTTTCCCCTTCTCCTATTTGTGGCTGATATCCAAAGTTTCTGCTTCATATCAGCTGCAGTTTAGTGTGTCATTCAGACCCCAAACTGTTAATCTTAACTATGGTTTGTTGAAATGAGCTGGCTTCATAAAGAATGTTTTGAAGATGGCTTGTTTCAAATAAACCAGGGTTAAAATTAACCACATATTGTCTGGAACAGTCTAAATACAGCTACAATTTATCTGCTCTCCTCTTTGCAGCCATGCTGCAAGAAAAGGCTAAGGGAGTACACAAGCTTGACACTTGTTGTGGCTACTTCTCACCACAGCAACCATGGTTTATGACATGTCATGATGAATCATGGTTATCATGATGTCCAAACCAGCTCAGGTATTCTTCAAGTATTGAATGCACTGCTCACAACTGCATGGGTCTGTTTATTTATTTCAGTATTGCCTTTCGACACAAATGTTCCCACAAATGTTTATAAAACAATTATAAAAAAATTCCCTTCCCAAATACCTAGTGGAATAAAAATATTTCCCATTGTGTCCACAACAAGACCAAGAAAGAATCAAATGGTATATAAATTTTATGAAACAAATAATAAACAAGCAAATTGCCATAGCTCAAAAGCTTGTTTAGAAATTGTAGCTTCCAGTTTAGGAGCCTTTCATTCAGTGGGTGACAACTAGTTAAAAACAAGAGACCAAAGGAAACAAAAAGTAGCCAAATCAGCAGCAACACAACTGTCTTGTTTTCATCTACCCTCAGTTACTATTTAGCAAACTGGAGTAAGGCTCATAGGGAGAAATAGCACCCACAATCACACTGTGGCAACACATCCCAATTCTGACAATTGCTTCCACTTCTCTCTGTGAGTTGTGTATGCACAGCAAGGTAGAAAAGCAGGTGTAATCTAGCAGGACTAAAAGTGGGGTACAGAAAAGGGGTCTAATAAAGTATTATTGTCAGGGTTTAAGTACTGTACACATTATTGCTTGGAATGTATTTTTTTAAACCCTGTGGCAACAATTCCTAACACAGACTGGTAAAAATAGCTGAACCAGAATGTATTATGTTGCAGCTCTGCACAATTGCATCAAAGTGAACAAAACCAGTCCAATTCACACACACACACACAAAGGACAAATTGTATTGATTTCACCCAGATAAATAAATGAATGAATAAGAACAGTCGTGTGAATTGGCACCTACAATTCAAACCTGTGCAGGTGCTTACTAACAAACAGTTCTCAATGATTTCAACAGGACTCCCAAATACCATAAGTGCATAGCCTTAGGTTGCAACCCTAAACACACTAGGGAGGAAGTCTCACCAACCTCAGTGGGATTTAAGCACACATGCACAGGACTGCATTTTTAATCATGAACAAGATCTTGTTTTCATCACCTTCCTAAGGTGCTATATGCTAGAAATCAACATGATGGATTTCTGTTTCCTCATGGGGTTACAGAACTAGTTATAAGACTGTGCATCACTAACCCTCATTATTTTGCCCTTTTACCCTAACACATTTAATGACTGAGAATACAAACAAAACATACTATGGTAAATTAATCCGAATGCTCTCTCTGAAAACCCAAACGCTCCCCTGACAGCACTCAGGCTCTCTCCAAGCGTCTGCCTTCCTCTCCTCTGCACACTGCCATTCAGGCTCATGTTTTTGTTATGGAACAAAAACCTCACTTCCAGCTGTGGCGCCAAAATCTAGTGCACACTGTAAAAGTAACTGACAGCTCAGATGTGTAGCTTAGTGGAGGCCTGGAGTAGTTCTACCAATGAGAGGCTGACTTTTTAACAGAGCCACACATGTTTACAGACTGCATTCTGCCGGTAGGAGGAACAGTCTGATGGAAAAGCCGTAATGGATTTTTTAGCAGAAGCTTAGGTTAATTCAGTTCGAGGTATCTGCCCACAAGTCATTGAGTGAGCTAGCGTTTAACTGAAACAGAGATTCACTAGAACAGAAGTCTTGAAATCACATGAAATGCAACAGCTATGTCCCATTAAATTATGAAGCAGAACAATTTGGGGGGCAGGAGATTCTAAGCTCCTCCTAGCCCCTGAACCTTTTTGTAGACTAAGTAACGAACTACAAGGCTTACAATAATTAAACTTGACGTTGTATCACATCAGCTCCAGACCTTGCCTAGTACCCTGTGTTCTCTCACAACCACAGTATTATTTCTATTCTACTTCTAATACTTTCAAATGCAAAGTGTCTTACAGTTTGTACTTTGTGCATCCTTCTAACAATCCTATAAAGTGGGTGACTTTGAGTTCATCCGGCAGTTGGAACTCCTCAAGACTATTTGTTTAGTTGATATGATACTCTATAATTTATTTGCAATCATTATCACACACTTTCCTGTGGGTTTTCCTGTCCCTTTTCTTGCCACATATGCACGGGTGGACACACACACAAATCCAGAGGTGGACTGTTATTATGCAAGTGCACCAAATCCACTTTATTTGTGCAACCAGAACTTGCCTGAATTCCACCTGCAAAATGTGGCAGGCCATATTTACAGGCACCGCTTCCCTTGAGGTGATTCTTTGAGCATACAAGTGCATTTTGCAGCCCCTACTCTAATAGGAAGCTGCACCTACAGGGGCAGGCAGGCTGGCTCAAAAATTACTTTATCCATTCTGTCTATGTTGAAAGGAGTGTGCCACATCAAAGATGATCTACCCTATCCCTGAAAAGTAGTGGAAGGTGACTGTGTGGCTAAATGGATATTTTGACAATCATAATCACAATAATTCATTATTTATATGCTGCCCATCTGACTGGGTTGCTCCAGACACTCTGAGTGTCTCCCAGACAAAAATAGTAAAAGCGCAATACAACATTGCACACTAAAAACCTCCCTGAATAGGGCTGCCTTTGGGATAACCAACCACAAAATCGGGAAAGCACCAACAGCAGGAGGCATGGAGGGCTCCACGTGCTTGAAATAAGATTTATTCCAGACTAAACATGTTTAGGAATAAATCCTTACTTGGGGGAACATTTTTGGGCAGCTGTGTTCTACATTACTTGCATTTGAGAAATGCTGCTAAAAATGAAGGATTAATTTTGTTCCAAAATAGAGAAAACTAAAATCTTATTTCAAGCACCTGGAGTCCCTCCGCCCTTTCTTCCAGATAAAGATCAGACCTCAGCTTTACATCCAGTGCCATCTTAACCAACAATCATCCAAGGCTGCCAGCAATATTGCTCATCTTGTAGATAATTTGCCAAACATGACAAATGACTAAGGATGTTATAGAGTTAAACTTGCTTGGTCTTTAAGGCATCTAAGAGTGACAAGCCTCTTAACAGGTGGAAGAGATTTTGTGTGCAGTGTAAAAGGGAACAATCTTAAACTCATTTTGATTTGTAGGTCACCAATTCCCAAATGGCAAGCTCCTAAAACATTGTGAAAACAAGTTGCCTTGATGCTGCCATTAGCTATTGAGCTGATAAAGGTCTGAAGGCCCCAATGATCTGAAAACAAAGAAGGCTTCTGTATGGTTGTTTTCCCAAGGTTTTGTTTTGGTGCTCTAGTGCTTGAGCAAAAGCAGGCAGGAAGAAGCCTTGAGTAAGAACAATATGGTTTGGATAACCATGCCAACGCTGTTCCTGTTAAGTACAGAGATGGTGGCTCTGAGCCAGCAGAAATTTCCATCTGTGCTACGAATGGGCACAGGGTTAGAAGGAACTAATGATGGGCGCCAGGTGAATTTTGTCCCTAAACATTGGCTTCTGGGTATCGTGGACACTCTCTGTCAAAATTCAGAATTGCAAACTAAATGCTGTTCTATTTATCAGACTTTGGAAACTCAAAGGTTTGCCCCTGTAAGTAGCTACACTGAACAGGGTGTGTGTTTTGTAGGAAATATATCTGCATGGCGTACAAATAAATAATTATTGTATCCATGCTACATTGTTTTCCTTCCTTTATCCATTTCACTTGGCACAAAAGGTAATTGTGTAACAGAGGAGCTTATTCTGGTCTCTGTTCTGGGTTGCTGTCACACTGGCCTGCATTCTCAAGGAACTGCACAAATCTGCAGCATAATTTCAGCTGGCCATGCTTCTTCTGTGTAGAACACATGGTCTCTGAGATTTGTTTAAAAATAGTTTTGAAGGGTTAATCTGAAAATTAGCTGCAACATGATGGGCTTCTACCCCATACCACACTGATATCTATCTGAAGAGCAGGTTTGTTTATCTGCCTGTTTGTTTGTTTGTTTGTTTGTTTAAAAATATTGGTTATTTTTCATGTATATGCTTATACATTGCTCAGAACTTTTTATGGTGTGCTTCTTACTTATTGGTTAGTGGACCTTAGGGCTCTGGGTTATAGACCAATAATTAACTGCTCTATCAATTAATACAAGGATCACCTTTAGCAACAACTAAGGGAAAGGGGCAGAGGTCCCCCCCAGGAAAACCACCAATAAGGTGCAAGTTTGAGCAAATGCACAACAAAGCTTCAGGAAAAGGCAGTGAAAAACCAGGTGCTGAAATAAAGACAAACAGCATTAATATCAAACAACATCCAGAGTAGCTAAGGTTCCCTAAACTCATTTATTTCAATGAGTTTAGGAGCGGCTCAGCTCCTAGGATTAGGCTGTTCGGATGCAATTCTACACACACTTACTTCAGAATAAGGCCCATTTAACAGTACAGTCTGCATAAACCAGCACTGGATTGGGCTGAAAAGGTTAGGAACATAGGAAGGGACATTATACCAAGTCACCCCGTTGCTCTGCCTAGTTCACCATTGCCCACACTGACAGCAGCTCTCCTAATCTCAGAGTCCTGGGTTCGAGCCCCATACTTTGGGGGGCAGGGTCCTGCATTGCATGTGGTTGGACTAGATCAGGCATCCCCAAACCCGGCCCTCCAGATGTTTTGGGACTACAACTCCCATCATCCCTACCTAACAGGACCAGTGGTCAGGGATGATGGGAAATGCAGTCCCGAAACATCTGGAAAGTCGAGTTTGGGGGTGCCTGGACTAGATTATTGTCCCCCCAACTCTACAATTGTATGATTCTGACAGGAAAAAGTCTTTGCAGGCCCTACCTGCTTGCGGGCTTCCCATAACCATCCGGAGAACTGCAGGAGGCGGGACAAGATGGGCGTTGGGACTCTTCTGACGAAGCTTCCCCCGAGGATGCCCTCTCTCCACCTCTTCACTTTTGCCCCTTCCCAAAGGGCAATCAGGCGCGCGCCATCCTCCACCTGCTGCTTGTTTTGTGCACCTCGAGCGTCTCTTCCTCGCGCGAGGATTTCCCCGCTCACTTCGATCCCGACGGGGTGGCGTGGTGGGGAAAGCTCCCCTTCTCGCCGGGCCGTGGCTTTGCCGCCCTGCCCACCTGCTCCACCTCACCTCGGACTACCGCCAGTCATTGCTTGCTAGGTGAAGCACGAGGGAGGAGAGAGCGTCCCAAGCCCCGAAGCAGCAACAGCCGCCTGTGCAGCGCGGGAAGGCGATTCCAGTCCGGGTTTTCAGGCTGGGGCGAGCGAGCGCTCTGCGCCGAGAGAGAGAGAGACTAGCAAAAGAGCCTCGCTTGCTCGGCTCTGCCCGTCCCTCCCCGCAGCTGGGGAGCGCCACCGCCGGGCCTGCGGGAAGTCAGGCAGCCGGGGCCCCGGAGCCACTCGCCCTCGGCGCGGGTCGCCCTCATGGCCGCAGCGCGGCGGCCGGCCTTCCTTCCCAGCAGCGGCGGCGGCAGCAGCTGCCCCCTCGCTTGCTCGCCGTGAGTGCCTCCCCAGCCGCCGCCCCCTAGCTGAGCCCCGCCGCCGCCGCCGCCGCCGAGCGAGCCCGCTGCTGCTGCTTCCCGCGCACCGCGCCGAGGCGAGCTGGGCGCGGCCAGCCATGCAAGCGCGGCGCCTGGCCAAGCGCTCCAGCCTGGGGAGCCGGCGCCTCAGCGCCTCGCCGTCAGCCGCGCAGCCTTTGCCCAAGCTCGACAACTCGTGGAGGCCGCCCCGGCGGGAGGGCTCGGCGGCCGCCCTCGAGGAGGAGGACGAAGAGGAAGACGTGGTGGTCGACGTGGAGGAGGAGGACGACGCCGACGAGGCGGAGGCGGGCGGCGGAGCGGGAGGCAGTGGCAGCCCGCCGCCGGCGGAGCACGCCGGGCCGGGCAAGGGCCACGCGGCCGCCCGGGGGAGCCTCAAGGTACGTTGGCGTCGCTGGGCGTCGCTGGGCGGGAAAAGCGCTGTCGAAGCGCCGCCTGCTGCCTGGGCCGGTGGGGTCGTCGTTGCTCTAGTCTCCGGACGGCGTTCCGGAGGGGCTTCATAGGGCGACGTCTTGGAAGTTGCGCGGGAGGCGCGCCTCGCTTGCCGCCACCCCCCCCCACCCCCCAACTTGCTTGCAACCCCGAATACCAGCCCTGGGTAGGAAGAGAATGGGAGGTTAAGAAAGGGGAAGGGAGCACCGGGGCATACGCAGAGTGCCTTCCCAGCACGAGGCTGGAAGGACGGACTCCATTGCACATCTGACTGCCCTGCCAAGCTGGACGGGAAAACCGCCGCATACCATCCCCGCTGCATAACTGCCCCCCCCCAACCTACCCACGTTTATTGCGAGGAAAATCTAGCTGTCTGCGGGGAAGGGTTTGGGTGCATGTAATGTGTGACAAAGGCATCAGGTGTACGTCTACCGTTCTGGGTGGAAAGGGTACAAGGGTGGGAGGTAGAGTGTATTTAAAAAATAAATAAATTGTGGATTTAAACAAGGAAATGTAGCATAATCTACTGGTTTGTAAAGGCCCTTTGGGATTGGTGTTACCCATCTCAGACAGTTAGCTCATAGTGTAAATAAAGATGGCTGTTGTTTACATTTTTTTAATAAAAGCATCAACAACGATCCTTTTTACACGGTCTGTTGTGCTGTGTTGCAGAACTTTTTGCTGTTGCAGGATTAGGGATGGTGTGCTGTGCTAGAATGAATAACATGAAAGGAAGTGCCCCCTGACAGTAGAGGGCAATGCTGGAATGACCACTGATAATAAGGATCAGCGTTGTTGGGTACTAGGGTGTGCGTGTAGCAAGGCTTTGAAATGCTTGCATCGGAACCACGCTGCTGCAAAAGAATGAAGCCGGCTCAGCTGCAACAGTGAAACAGGAGAGAATGGTAAAACATAATGAGGCAGTGAAGAGAGCCATGGGGATATTAAGTGTCTTGGGGAGGGGGGGTGAATGGGTAATGGGCAGGTTTATTGGGAAAGTAGTTGGAGCAATTAGGGCTGCATCCCTGTACACACTTTCTTGGGAGTAACCCCCACTGAATTCTGAGTAGATGAGCATGAGGATTGCACTGCAAAGCACAATCTTTGCACTGTGTGTGACCAGAGTCCCTTGTGACCAGTGAAGAAATTCATTCATTCAAGTGGTTCTAAAATTTCTGAAACAAGCATGTGTGACTACTACAGGGTGCTTCTTAGGTGATCTTCAGTTTGTGGTGGGATTTGGGGAAGGCAGGCAGTATGTACCTAAGGCTATTTTGGATCTTAAAGGTCAACTTTTATTTTGTTGTTAGGCATTTATTTGATCTTCAATGCATTCATATACAAGTTTCTAAAAATCAACAACCCCATATATATATATATATATATATATATATTACAAAGAACGTTAATAATGCAGAGTAATGGCCTTTCATTTATATTTTTCTATTGCCCATCAGTTTTTTAATAAAATAATTCCAAGGTGCATTGTATACAAAGAAACTTACTAACAGAGGTGACAGAGAAGCGATTAAAACAGAAAAACATTAAAACATGAAAACATGAAAATGCATCAAGATCTAAAGAGCCAGAGAGAAGCTAACAATCAGAGCAAAAATCAGGCAAAAGGTTTTTGGGAAAACAAAGGATAAAAGCTGACTGAAGGAGGTACTTTTTGGGGAACCATAAATTGGGGTGCCACCACTAAGAAGTCCTCCATTGTAGCCACCCTTCCTCTCTTGTGCCCAGAAGACAAATAGGAAATCAGTCCAATACTCCTGGTGGTCAGTCTCTGTTTTATTTCTTATACTTCTGTTCTGCTTGCCCACATAGAGGTTTACATAGAGTTTTCTATGCTTCATATCTTCTTAGCATTGTTACTGTTGTAGAACTAAGCCCATGTTCTGGTAAAGCTAAAACTTATGAAAGGTTCTATGTGGGGCTATCCTATATGACATTTTGCACTTGTCCAGATTACAAAGGTACCTGATAGATTCCCTGAGTTAACGGGGGAGATATGTAACCCTGTGAAGTCTATGCTTTCAATGTATTCTCTGCTGCCCAGTGGAATACAGTATGAAGTGTATGCAAGGCTTTTTATTAATCATTATCAGTATCTACCATGTCCAATTTTACATAATCACACCACAGCCAATTGTGATTTGGCTGAGAAAGCGTGGAGAAATGTTGCACCTGCAAAGGTTGACAGGAGGATGTATCTTTCTGGTGTCTTATCATCTCCCTTAAAATTGTATTCGGCCACTTCCAAACTGTTGCCATTTTGCAGGTAGGATTGAGTCTCATACTATGAAATGCAGATGGCACTATTTAAATGGATTTGGCACTCTGGTACAATAAACCCATATAAACAATTTTTTGGACTTTTGCGGTAAGGGAAGTGATGGGGAAATGTACTGGAAAGTGTGGAAATTGCTTGACGTGATGTTGTATAAGCTCCCTGCGAACAAATTGGGATGAATGCTCTGATAAACAGGTATTGTAAAAGTGGCCTTAGCTTGGGTTTTTCCTTCTGCAGTCTTAACACCAACACCAATGCAAGCCATGATCAAGGATATATGTTGTGCATATGTTTGTGTCTCAGGTGTCTCCCTTTCTTGATTATGGTTAACATGGAAAACTGAGATTTTCAACTCTGGTGCTTTGGCTCCTTAATTGGTAGATGTACCAGTGATGGAACCAGTGGCTGAAGTGCTGTGAGTGTTTGTAGGCAATGGGATAGTAAGTGGTGATTGGAGACCTACAGTTAAAACCTATTTAAAAGTATATACCGTATATTTGTCATTTTTCATGTTCCCTGTCGAAATATGGCAGTGAGAACTGTGCTGGATGCTTGGAAATGTTTTTGGCTGTACAGTGAAGGACACATGCTAGTTTAACCCAATATCTGCTAAAGAAGAAAGCTTGATAGGGTAAAGTAGAAATGGGAACCTGTGGTCTTTAGATGTTGTTAGACAGCATGGACCATGCAATTAATATTAAAGAAATTTAGCTGCTGAGCTAAATTCAAGGATCCCTAAACAACTTGGGATCTAGTTCCCTGTAGGAATATCTTTTCTCATATAGACCCACCTGTGTGTTAAGATCTTTAAGGGAGACCCTCCTGCCTGTACTGCAGGCAGCCATATTGTAGGTGCTGACTCCTGGGGTGCCTGGGCACCCACAAAACTCCGTTGTGGGGGCTGGGCACCCACAAATTTCAGTACGAAGGCCATGCACACTGCATGGCACCCATGGCCCTGGGCACCCACAGTCTCAGGGCCAAGCTGGCACTCCTGCAGGCAGCTGAAATAAACCAAGTGTCAATACAGTGGTACCTTGGTCAGTGGCGGAGGTTCATGCTCCGGCACCAGGAGGCGGAGAGCAGGCGTGGCGCTCGTCCTGGGGGCAGGGTGCGCCGCCTGCAGGGGCGGAACAGCCGCAATGGCACCCTGCTGGGATCACGCTGCCGGGGGCGGGGCACTCCCCCACACTCCTCTTCCTCTGCCAGCGACCTTGGTTTGCATACGTCTTGGTTTGCATACGTTTTGGATTACAAACACGTCAAACCCGGAAGTGCGTGTTCCGGTTTGCAACCTTTTTTTTGGATTATGACCCTTTTTCATTATTATTATGAACAATTTTTTTTTGGAGGCCCCATTGGCGAAAGCGCACCTTATTTGCACCCTGTTTTGGTTTAGAAACGGACCTCGGAACGGATTATGGTTGTAAACCAAGGTACCACTGTATAGAGGAAGGGCCTTCAGTGGTGGTACCTTGACTGTGGAACTCACTCAGCATTGAGGTACAGCTGACTCTTCTGAGTTCCCTCTTCAGCTGAACACTCATTTGTTCACTCAGGCTTTCACAGAACATTAGTCCGTGATCTTGATGGCTTAATATTGTATCATGTTTCCTCCTAGTGATTAAGTTGTAGCCATTTTAGTGCTTTGGGGTGTTACGTTTTTGCATTAGTTTTAATGTACTATATACTATTGTATTCTTTGGAAATGAAAAGTAGATAGTAAATATTTTAAATAAATAAGTAATGCCCACTATAGTTAGTTTAGACAATTCAGCTTCATAATTGGTGGTTTGAAATCGGAAAGTTTTGAAAATGACTACAGCTAGCATTCAGACACTGTTTCTAGTTTGGATAAAACAAAACAACTAAAAGGGGGTGGGGGCATTCCAAACGCCTCTAGGAAAAGAATTGGGGAGGTTGCAAACTCAGGAGAACGCTATGGTTTTTTAAGAAGTGCTAAATCATGGAGTAGCTTTGCATCTGAATGCAGCCCCGTATCTAAAAGCTGTATAATGCTTACTTAACAACATTGCTAAAGGTATGGAATGGACAAGTTGAAACCACATTGTGTACTGATTGCTCCAGAAAGGCTTTTCTCAAAGATCCAACTGTGTTGGTGGTTAATGTGTTATGTTTTTTTAACTGAGATGGAGGCTGACAAACACTTGACACACGATAGTTGGATTGTAATGCAGAGAGTTCTAACCTGTTGCTGATGCCACAAATAAACTCAGCTTGGTTAAGACAAGAAACATCAAAGACATCTGCTGTGTATGACAAGAACACTTCTGTTCAGAAACATGCAGTATAAGGGGAAGTATTATATTTATTTTATATGGGGGAAGGAAGCTGTTGAGGAGTACTGTTTTGCATTGTTAACATTTGGGCCTTACACAGAGAATTTTAAAACCTGGTTTTTTATCATCAAGAGATGCATTGATATAGAAGTAAATAATAATAATCTGCTGGTAAAACCAAGAATGATGTACAGTACTATGACTGATACTGGAAGTAGTTGTACTATAAACACATTGGTCTGAGGGTTAAAAAGTAACTGTGCTATGGTCCCAAAAGCTGCGCCATCAGTTAATGTTACACATTTTTGAAACTCTGGCCAAAACTATGGAGAAACTTTAAAACACAAGACTATTCCTGGCAATGTCCCAGTTTGGATATTGTACTACTCTTCTGATATGCTGGGTCATAATTTGAAGGAATGGGAGCATGTTGCAAATTCGTGGTCTCCCTGCTCCCCTCTCATGCACCTAATCTCTCACTTTTCTTAGGCATTGTGTGCTTCGAAAGCCAATAATGCAAATCATAGGTAGTGCTGACATACAAACAATGGTCTGCAAACCTACTCCAAGCCATGGTTTTGAAGATTTAGTAGTAAAAAGAGTTTCCAGTTTTAGTCATTTAGGGGGGAATCTGAGGCTGGAGGAGAGAATGGACACGCAAAAGAAGGGAGTAGTGAGGAAAAAATGTAAAGGGCAATGGCATGTTCCTGCTTCTTAAAATTATGGTTGAAAAATTACCTGAATTGAGCCATGGCTTCTTTTTTTAAAAAAGAAAAGCATGGAGCAGAGAGGAGCTGCTGTGTTGGTCCGATCAAATGAAAAGTACTGTACACAAATTTACATAAATATGCCAGCTTCAATCGGCAAAAAGAATATGCAGTTACTGGGACTAACAGCCATATGTGTTGTTAATATAAAAGTGTATATCCTTCCCTTCTGGTGACTATGCACAATTCTGGGGTAGCCAATGAGTTGCCCTCCAGATGTTTTGGACGACAACTCCCATCCCATTCCAGCATGATTCAGGAATAATAGAAGCTGTAGTCCAAACACCTGGGGGTGCCATGTTGACCAGCACTGCTGTATATGCACAGAAGTGCCAAAAAGGTGCACTAGTTAATTCCATTTATCCTTTCACTGTTTGTTTTGTTTTTGCATGTGTAAACTATTTTTTGTTTCTTGTAATTTTAAATATAGTATACTGTTTGGGCATCAGAAGATTAGTACCCCGGTATGTTGTATTTCTTTCCTTTTTAAAGCATTTTTATTAAATTTTCCACTTTAACAATCTGATCAAATTACATTAAATGCTCCAAATTATACATATACATATCAAATAGTCTGAATATTCTGCCAAATTATAACTTTTTTAATAGGACTTCCCATGCTTCAAGTTCGGAGGGTTCTGATCGTCTCATACTTCTACTGCCTTTCATAGTCATTTCCGATGGTTCCTCTAATTCTTTCTGTTGTTATCCTTCATTCTTCCACAGCCTCTGAGTTGTTCCCACAAGCAAGTTAAAACAAACAATGATGTGTTTCTGTGTGGATTTTATATTTATGATTCCCCTCTATAAGTTCGCAGTATTTCCTCACAGGCTGGTGTTTCTGCCGAATCAGTCCAAAAGACTTTTCATTGCTGGCAGCCACCATCTTCACATAGTTCCGATAAAATCAAGTCTAAGCGTCTGCTCAGTAATTTTCCCAGACCGGTTGCATCAAACATTAGCCTTTCCAGGGGAGATTTACCAAATCAAACTGGAAATACAAATATAATGACATATTAAATGCTCACCTCCCCCATAGCTGTTAAGTTCTCCCTTCTTTAAAGGGAAATTCCCTTATGCTGAATAGGCTTCCTCATGAGAAAAGGGAAAACTTGACAGCTATGACCTCCCCCTATGACTACTTATAATTCTGCAGCCCGGTCTTGACTTCCAATATGGCGGATTTCTAAATTAAAAGTGTGACACAGCCCCCACATAGATTCCAGGAAACCATCCAAAGTTTTTTAACGACTCTTCAGCGGCTAATGAGATCCTGCTTCTGTCTGATGTCAACAAATTGGAGAATCTTTTATCCTCTTCCAAGCAAATCAATGATCAAAAGCCTTAATTATATAGTATTATTATTTCCACATAGTTTATAATTTTAGAGCCATATTATGTCAACAAATACAAAACCTTCCAGTCTCGCTTGTTATAGATAATGTAAATGGTTCTTTGGGGGAGGGGAGGGGTTGCCAAGTACTATAATAAAGCAAAGTACAATAATAAGAGAGACTCCCCCCCACCTTTCCGTTCCGTTCCAACATACCATCTTAGATGTTAATCCTTCTTCCACTCAGTCTTTTTTGGCACCTCAGTGGCTGGGTTAATTAGCAGAGTAATCCCCCCCTCCTTGCTTGAAGCATGTCCAAAACTTAAATCCAATTTTTCATCTTAAGAAATGGAACTTGATTCGCTTATGGAGACAGCGTCCAGGAGAGCCAGACTCTCCACCCAGCCCCTCCTTCCTTCCGAATTTGAGGCAGGGTTGTTGGGCATCTGCGGATGAGACTGTGTCTTCCCGTACCCCCCAGGAAGATTTTGGGAGGCTGATTACTCCCGTCTCAGCCTCTAATTACCCTGTGGGAGCTGGAGTGATGGAATTTTCAGCCATCTTCCATGGTGCCTCAAGCGGAAGTCCCCGTTATGTTGTATTTCATGCCAGAAAAATGGAAGGGAGGGAAAATAGGCAGGGTAAGCTAAGTATAGCTAAATGTTACTCGTTTCTGTGTTGAGGCCTTTGGATTGTCAAAAGTTACGCAGGAAAACTGTGCCTTTTTTGGCCCTTTTGGATGAAACTGTGCAATATATAGTAGTAGTCATATAATTTCTTGACCACAATAAAACCATTCACATTTCTGTTCTGGAGAAACTGATATTTGAGCAGAATATTATTTCTTCATCTGTTGAATAGCAAAGCTATGAATTCTCTTTCTTTGTACTATATTTTTTTAAAAAATGTTGATTCAGAAGAAATGATGCTTATAATGGCATTCCTAATGCATTATTTCAGGTCGTGTTCTTCAGCACAGCTATTTCCAGACACTTTGAATGATTAGGCTTAACTAGCATAGGTTATTTATAATAAGCAGGCATTGGCAAGGTGAGTAAATAAATTCAAAGAGTACCCTAGAATGTAACAATACATTAAAATTCAGAGCAGCACCTTTCCAAATATTGATAGAAGAATCTTTCTTACCTCATTGTGCTCCTCCGTGAATATTATTCTTGCTGAATAGATTGTACAATATAATTCTTCTTTTTCAAATTGATTTATCCTCAGGCTAGCACAAAAAAAAATATGTTTAAGAGAACTTGAGGTTGGAGTTGTATGTTAAGAATACAAATCAATTAGATTTGTTTTTAAATAGCTTTTTAGATGCTTGATATTTTAACAGCATGAGGTGTAGTCTGGCCCCTGATGCTCCCAGTGATGGTGTGCTATTAAGCATATTTCAGACTTACAGGAAGGGTTTATTGGTGCTAGTAAAAGCTTTGAGGAAGAATTTGCACCCTAAGCATTCCTGTAAGTCTCCTTTTATTATCATTGTAAGTATTTCTAAAAAGGTTTTGTGTAATGTTTCTATGCCCAGAACTCTCCCATTCCATATATCTAGTCCTGCATCTCCAACTAGCTTCCTGATATATATTTTTCATGGCTGTATCATTGTCATCTTAAATACGGTATATGCATGATTGAACTGCTTCTCCTAAGCCTCCTTCTCTTTGGCTACATTCAGACAATAATATTTTGGCCTAATAAGCTGAGGTGTGAATGAGCCTTGTGCCTCTGCAGGGAAGCCAGGAAACAAACCAAGAGGTCTTCAGTTAACTACAGTTTCATGTTGTATCCAAACTGGGAAGCCATGGTTAGCAGTTTGAGAATAAGGTAGGATATCAAACCATGTTTTGAAGTTGGTTTCATATCCGGGCTTCTTCTGGAGCCATTAACTAGCTTCCCAGATGCACATAGTGCAAAATTATGGTTAACTGAAGACTTCTTAATGTGGCTATAGACTAGAGTCTATAGATACTATCCTCCCTGTTAACCAGGCATTAATTCTTCTTATTTCACTAGAGGCTAAAATAACCTTGGTGACTAGGAGCATCTATCTCCAACTAGTGCAGCAACAATGTCCTGGAATTGGGCAGTCCTTATATTTGGATTGACGCGGGTGGCGCTGTGGTCTAAACCACAGAGCCTAGGGCTTGCCGATCAGAAGGCCAGTGGTTTGAATCCCCGTGAGGGAGGGGGGGAGCTCCCGTTGTTCGGTCCCAACTCCTGCCCACCTAGCAGTTTGAAAGCATGTGGTACCGCTCCGGCGGGAGGGTAAACGCTGCTGTGCGCTGCTCTGGTGCACCAGAATCGGCTTAGTCATGCTGGCCACATGACTTGGAAGGTGGCTGTGGACAAACGCCGGCTCCCTCGGCCTACAGAGCGAGATGAGCGCCGCAACCCCAGAGTCGTCTGCGACTGGACCTAGCGGTCAGGGGTACCTTTATATTTGGATTACTGTGATGCACTCTTTGTGGGGCTGCCCTTGGAATTATTTCAGAAGCTGCAGCTAGTGCAGAAGATGGCAGTGAAGGTACCGAGTGGAGAGCTAAAAGTGCTAAAACAGGCTGGCTACTGTTAGGTACCAAGCAATGTTCAGAGTTCTGTTTCTGGTGTATAAAGCCCTAAACAACTCGGGACCAGAATACTTAAAAGATTGTCTTCCCCTCCCTGTGCAGACATGTTAGGATGTTAAGATAATCAGAGAAATCCTTGTTAGTGGTACCACATTTTCTAAGCATGTCACTTGGGGTGGGAGAATGAAAAGGGGCTTTCTCTATTGTGGTGCCCACTCTTTGGAGTACTCTCTCTATTACTGGCATTGCTCATTGCTGATTTTATTTAGATTTTATGTATATTTTGATATTTACTTTTTAAACATTTTAGTGTTGAATTCTATTTTGTAAGCCTGTATGGAAAGCAGTAATAATAATAATAATAATAATAATAATAATAATAATAATAATAGTAATAGTAATAATTTATTATTTATACCCCACCCATCTGGCCAGGTTTCCCCAGCCACTCTGGGCGGCTTCCAACAAAATATTAAAATGTTTAAATAATTTTAATAAAATAAGGTTTTGTTTCAGAATCCCCCCTCTATCTCTCACACACAGAGTTTCAGTCACCAAGTCATGCCACTTCCCTCCTGCACAGCACAGCAAAACAAAAACAAAACAACAACAACAGCAAAACAACCCACCAGGTGTTTTTTCAGACTCCACAAATCACGTTCTGGTTATCTCTTGTCTTGGCTACTGCAAATTTCTGTCCTTCCCTTTATGTACCTTAGTCCTTTCATTTATGTCTAGAACTCTTCTACCCAAATCATTAATTTCTCCACTGAAGGGGGGCGGGGGAAGGTGCATCCTATAAAAGTACCACTTCAAATTAAGTCACAGATTGAAACTTAATTTGGTCTAATAAAGCAAGTTTTGCTACAGACCAGGCTTCTGTCTGCATAGCTATTGAATTAATGGAAATCCCCATCGAAAAGCAGATACAGTAGAGTTGAGTCATAGTGGGTTGCAGCAAAGCAAACTTACTTTATCTGTACCATTCTGCCTTGTAAGTCGCCTGCAGAGTCAAGAGGCATCATGTGATGGACTGGAGAAGCAACTAGCACAATAGCAGGATAGAGTTGTTAAATTTTTGACTTAGGAAGGGTCTCTATGCAGAGCAATGAGACTAAGAGAGAATATGTGTCATAACTTGGAACATTGCATTTCTATTCTTTACCCAAGTCTAAAATTATAATTACCCATCCCCTTTCCTAACCCTTTATAAAGAGCAAGTTAGCCAGTTGAAATTTGAAGGCTGTGTAAAAATCTGGTCTTTGATACATTGTAACTTGATGGGGGAATAGTAACACAAAGTTAATTGAACCTGTTGATTAGAATTTGAATCCAATTTTGCATGAACCCCATACATGTTATTGCAGATTGGGAGTGCTGTGCGTCTGTTCTCTTAAACTGAACTTTCAAAGGGGAAATTTCCATCACCCATAGGCCTACAGATTGGACCGTGAGAACTTGCTGCATCTCCTCAAATGCCTACACAGGTTTCAACATATCTAACAAAAACTCCTAGCTGTCACTTCTGCTGCATTTCATTTCATCACTCTTTTCTCTGCTGACTTTATCCCTACAGTATTTATTATTTATCCCTATTATCCCTATTATTATTGTATTTTAATATTCTGTTGGAAGCCGCCCAGAGTGGCTGGGGAAACCCAGCCAGATGGGCGGGACATAAATAAAAAATATATTATATTATTATTATTACTCACCATATACAGTATTGCCCATTATTGTTACCCATGAATTCAGCAGATGTGAAGTCTTCTGCATTCCTTAGCAGACCCATCCATTTGTACCATTGAAAGGGACATTGTGGGAGATTTTCAGTATACCACATTACCCCCTCCCACAAACACATTTAAAAGGGTGTAAGGTGTTAATCGTCCAAAGGCCTGGTTGAGGAGGGGACATTTTTGCCTGGCACCTAAAGGTGTATAATGAAGGCGCCAGCCATACCTCCCTGAGGAGAGCATTCCACAAACAGGGAGCCACTGCAGAAAAGGCCCGTTATGATGTTGCCACCCTCTAAACCTCTCGTAGAGGAGGCACATGAAGAAGGGCCTCAGATGATGAATGCAGGGTCTGGGTCGGTTCATATGGAGAAAGGCGGCCCTTGAGGTATTGTAGTCCTGAGCCATTTAAGGCTTTATAGGTTAAAAAAAAACCAGGACTTTGAATTGGGCTTGGAAACTAATTGGCAGCCAGTGCAGTTGGACCAGGATTTGTGTAATATGCTCAAACCGTCCTGCCCCAACCTGGCCACCAAATTCTGCACCAGGTTGGACAGCTGACCTACGCACATACATGTCAGGTACGTGCCATGCACACAGTGGTTGTCTGAATTGTCCCAGAATTAGTATTTGATTTCTTCAGGATAATTGGTTTAAAAATCAGCTTTCAAGATGGGAAATCTCATTGTCTTTCAAACATGACCGTTATTACTAAAGTGAAAGGTATACTTGTTTACAATTGTTGGCTGTGTTGTGTTGTGAGCTGCTAGCTTTGCAAAACAGAGGGGCAACATATTTTCTTGGCAATATGTCATTTGGCTGCATGTCGAGAAGTATAATATGACTAATGCTTTCAGCTTGGATACAGTTTGTGTTCTTAAAGTAATCATTCTGGTTTTACTCTTGAAACAAGTGCCAGAAGGCTTTCCAAGGAAACTACAAAATGGGAAATGTATTTAAATATTTTGCCTCTAATCATTTTAAGCGTGCGCTTGCACTGTAATTTTTCATTGTATTTTACAGTAACCTTATACCATATTATTATAATTATTTTTACAGTTTTTAAAAAATAAACTGGCACTGGGCAACAACCAGCAGTGTTTCCTGATAATACCCGTGTTGAACTCCCCCCCCCCCACAATCCATGTATTCAAAATTCTATGTATCTGTTGCAGCTGCACCTTTATTTTTTCACAGGAGTATTTTCACACATGGTCATAGTGTGGCTAGATGCAAGCAAAGTTGTACAAAGCTACCCATTTCTGTTTCAGTTACTCATTTTTCCAGTTTTAAATTCATTTCAGTACATTTCCACATCAGTTTGTGATTTTTTTATTTAAAAAAAAAATTAGTTCCTACTGTAACATTTTCTGCAAGCAGTTTCCCCTAATGTAACACATTTTGTATGCCATTTTCACTAATATATTTGTCGTTTGTTTATTAATTCAATTTCTGTCCCAGCCTTCCTCCCCAAGAGGCCAGAGTAGCAAACAACAAAGCAGTAAAACATGACAACTGCAATTTAAAATAAGTTTGAACACTTAAGCACATCTAAGAATATGTAAGCCATGCTCAAGACGGCTTGCAACATGCGTAATTGCAAACATTAACAAAAGTAATCATAGGCAATAAATGAAACATCAGAAAGTACACATATTGAACAATTTCCACATAAATCATAATAAGATATAAAATAAAGATACAAAAAAAAATTAACATTCGCAAACCATCCTCCCTCAACAAAACCCTAACCCAAGAGTCTGTTCAGCCTTAGCTTTTGTAGCTGGAGTTAGCGTAGGTGGGAAAAGGCCTGCAAGGCAGAGAGCAAGTTGCGACAAACCCAAAACGTTGCCACCAATTAGATGCGACAATCCCGGCGTTGTCACTAAAACTTTCAATGATCCCACCTAGTGTGTGCGGATCCCACCAATGCGATGTGCCTCCCTTTCTATACCACTAGCAGAGTGTTGAAGGAAACTGGTTATTTCACAAACCACCCACCTATCCTTCTTGCGCCCAAATAAACTGCCTGTTTAGGTTTGGGGTCTGCTAGTGATCGAAGTGCAGTTCCAGTTCTCCCAATAACGTGGCCCTGTATCCCTTTTAACTCCTGGCAAGTGTATCAGGAACCACCTTGTGCTCACAGTCAGGATTCCCTTTTACCTAAGGTTCACCCCTGCAGCCTTTGGCTACTTTGTGGCACCTTCCTCCTGGCACTTCTCTTCCCTGGGCTTGACCTTGAGGTTTTAAAACTACATTCCTGCTCCTCAGGTTAAGTCTAACCTCCTCTCTACAGTCACCACCCACTTGAGTTAGGATACTTCACTGGAATAACTAGGCACATCCGTTTTTAAGGTAACATTTAAGAAAGCTTTATTAAATTAGAGGACATGTAAAATGCGTAATGGTTTCATGCGTATAAGCTCTTAGATCATGTTCTTAGTTACAGATAGCATTGGCTGAATAATATATTTCTAGTAAACTTCTCCAAAAGCACTCTAATATCTCCTATAACCACCCAAACGCTCCCGCTCCCAAAACCCCTCTCGACTCTATCAACTGAAATAACTGCTCCCCATTCCTTTTAAACTCATGGCAGTTCCGCCCCTCAGGAATGGAATGCGTCACTCAACAAGGAGGTTGGGTTTAACACTTTCCACCCTGGGGTTCTATCGCAAGCCAGCCCTGTCCGTTACACAAGTCTTCCATGATTCACAGCCAAGATGGTCCTGCTGTGAGAGCATGCTGGGTCTTCCTTCCTCTGTGTCAAGGGTGGGGGACCTGTGGCCCTCCAGAGGTTGGTGGACTCCAGCTCCCATCAACTTCAGCCAGGATGACCAGTGGTCAGGAATGATGGAAGCTGAGGTCCAATAAACATCTGGAAGACCACAAGTTCTAGAACTGAGGCTGGGTGCTGCCCACTAAGAACACCTTTCTTGTTTGCCCTTGCTGCTCTTATTTGATATGTGGATGGCACTCTCAATGGGGTGCTCATGACAATTTGCAGATATCTCTAGTAAAGGAAATGAAGAGCTTTCTGTCTGAAGCCTGCGAAGCAAAGTGGTTGGTAATGTGAGTCGGAGCTGCTAAATAGAATTGGATGCCTAGAGGCTATGTCTGCCCCCTCTTTTTAAAATGATGCAAATGAATTGCAAGAAATCTAATAATCCCTTTTAATTTTTCAGGCAACCAGCATAAAGCGTGAAATGACCTTCGCAGCATTTCAGCAGGAGGAGCTAAAAAGTGATCTGAATCAAAAACTGTCAGACCAACATTTTTTTCTCTTGGCGATGAAGGAAGAGGATTCGAAAACAGCAGACACCAAAAAACCTGGTAGAGTTCATGAGCACGAGAAAGAAAGCACCCGCTCCATCTGCCTTCTCGAGCAGAAACGCAAAGTTGTATCTTCAAATATTGATGTGCCTCCTGCAAGGTAGGGAAGCCTGAAAAGCAGGGAAGGGTGGCAAAATGACTAGCCTTCCAAGTTCAACAAGTTGGGTTTTTCTGATATAAGCTATATAGCACTTCCTACAGGTTGAATGTGTGTGTGTTGTGGAGGTTAGTGGTCATCGTTCGACATGGACCACTTGGGTAGAAGATTCACTGGGCAGCCTTTGGCCAGTTGCTACTACTCCAGTCCTGTCATCGTAAAATAGGTATCAATAATAGTAAATTGTTTAAAATGAAGTGCCAGCAAGGAATATACTAACGCAGAGGCCTTCCACACTTATGACAGGTGAGACAATTTCATAGCCGTGCTGGTGTATCATCAGGAGGGTACCAGGTCAGATAAGGCTGCCCTAAACTATACTCAGAGGCCTGATTCAGCTATAATAATTTCAGTCTGGTTTAGTCTGATAAACCATGATTTCATTAAACGAAGAATGAGCATTGTGCCTTTGCTTCTGTCTTCCCTTCTTTCTTTGTCATTCTGCAGTGGAATAGAATAGAAACTGAATTTGAAGGATGGGTATAAAACCAAGAGGCAGAGCAAGCCAACCCACAACCCCTGTGGGCAGTGTTAGAAAGCTAGGAGCTTAATGGCACCTTAAACCTAGGTTATGGGCGCAACAACGGAATGGCTAGGTGTGCTTTTTTAATAACAAGAATACAAAGCTGAAAATGAATGAACCGCAGCTAAAGTATTATGTTCATTTTTCACATGGTCTAGTCCTTCCCCTGCCCACCTTCCCTAATATTATTAAGAGGGTCTCTTCTCCAGTCTTCAGAGAGTAGTTGGAAGTGGGGAGGTAGAAAAAGCTGCTCCTTTCCATCCACTCTGCAGTTTTAATCTGAAACCTTAGGCGCAAATGCGCCTAGAACAATTAGAGTTTCAAACACCGCCTGTGGGAGGGGTTGGATGGAGCCAGTCACCACTGACTTGCCCCTTCTGGCCACAGATCAGCCATGTGGGCAGGAAGCCTGCTAGTGGTATATCTGGTGGTGGAAAACTGCAAAACGGGGGGCATTCTGGAGAGGGGGACAGAGCGGGGCTGAACAGTCTGAGATTCACTGGATAGTGAGCCTGACTCATGGCTGTTGCTGCCAGCATCAGGCTTGATCCATACAGGATTACTGCAACAACCTGGAGGTGGTGCAGGGATCAGCCCCAATCATTCTCCTGTTCCTTCCACCATAGTCACTATAAGTGGCTGGGCTGTGGACTCAGCAGTGGCTCTGCAAAGTCCCTGCAGTGGCGGGTGGGGTTTGGATTGCAGATTTCATTCTAGTGCAGTACATAGGAAATCAGTGCTGGTTGCCTTCTAGGAGTCAAGACAAAATATCTAGATCAAGCATCCCCAAACTCCGGCCCTCCAGATGTTTTGGCCTACAACTCCCATGATCCCTAGCTAACAGGACCAGTGGTGAGGGAAGATGGGAATTGTAGTCCAAAACATCTGGAGGGCCGGAGTTTGGGGATGCCTGATCTAGATTCTGGAACATCTTAAATCTTCTTGATTCCCCAGATGGCACTCCTCCCCACCCCCTGCATTTGTACTGACTGCTGCAAGTTTCATTCAGAAGACTTATCTTTCCCTCCCTTATCCTGCTTTCTCCCATTTCCCTTCTTCCTTCCTTCTCCTTTCCCTCAATGCTTGCCTTGGGGCATTAACAAAAGACTCATAAAATATATTTACCGTAAGTGTGCTTGCATTATTATGGAAGCCATTCTGTGTGATACGAACCTTCCCCAGAGTTTGAGGTAGTTGGCACCCATGATTTTGTTCTGGTCACTTACTGGACTTCCTGTGGAAATTTGTCGGAAGTTATGGCACTGGGTTGTAGCTTTGATTCTGCCTCCATCCACTCTCAGATTATTAGACCTCTTGGGAAAGCTTTAGAGTTTGATATCCTGAACCCCTTCACTAATTGCTTGGTGCTGCAGCCATTAGGGAGCTTATAATGAAATAGCAAAATAAAACAAGGAAGAAAGGGAGCTGAAGGCATAAGGAAAGGTAAGACTCTTTTTAAAAAATAATTATATATGTGGTGCTGTTGAATGGACATCGTAAGAACAGGGGTAGTAATGGCTATTTCTTCAGGGCAAGTTCATGCCGTAACTACAATGATGCTGAATAAAAATGGGGTATCAACTAAAGAGCCCCAACTGCAATTTTGTGGGAAATTACAGAAAGCAAAGGACATACACTAAATGGTTGTTGTTTATTGAAAGTAGATAGATAGTTTTGTTTGTTTGTTTGTGTTTAAAATGGCCAAGACCATAATCTAGTTGTGTAGTATGATCTGTCATATCAGGGTTCGATTGTGGCAACTTTTAATGCCAGCCCAGTCTCTAGTTACCCCTCTGCTCCCTTGACAATAGAAGGGAACCTTGAGAGCAGCAAATCCCGAGCTAGGCAATTACACCTGCAGTCACTGTTGTCTAATACAATGACAGGGAGCATCAAAGCTGAAGTGCCCCAGGTGCTCTTTTTCAGGCTAGTATGCCATGGCTTATTAAATTCGAATCAAGCTGTACTCTAAACCTCATCAAAGACTGCAGCACCTGTAGTAACTAGCCAACATCATGGCTCACATTCTCCTTGCTAACATTGCCCAATAATATTCTTGGTAGCTTAGCATGATAAAAGTCTTTTCAGACACAGGACTCACGTTTAACTCCAATGTGGTATTTACTATTAGTGTCTTTTTTATACTTTTAGTGAATTTATATTTTTGCTCTCTTTTTCTGCTGCTTGTGCAGCCTAACACAAGACTCTTGCATGCTGGTTCTTGCTACACAAATGGCCTTTGGCATCCCTTTCATTTTTCAGTCCCACCCCCCACCCACCCCGGACTTTTTTGCACCCCAGTTCCATTGACAAAGCGCACAAAAGGGGGGATAGCATTTTTATCAAAATGGTGGTAGCCACAGCATGCCTTAATTGAGCTTGTGTGAGCCACCAGTTGAAACTCTTGTACAAAGGCACAAACACATCGGTGTTTTAAATGTGTATCTCTCAGGTTCATATCACTCCAGGACTCAATGTGCTAGGCTATGCCTGATGGTGGTGTTTTTTTGGGGGGGAGGGTTGTTTGTTTCTTTGCATATCAGCCCATGAACAGAAGCATTTGTTTGAATCTGTGATGTGTCTTGTTGAATTTGCTTTTTGACACTCCTACACAAAACCTATTTTTCTCTTTGGGTATTTGCTTCTTAAAATGTAGGTGAAATATTTCTGGGTGAATAAAAAATAATACTGTTTTCTCATCTACAAACATATGAATATAACATAACTTGATAGAAAATTCTGCAATGTATAAATAATATCCAACAAGTGGTTTTTTTTTTTAAAAAAAACAGCTTTTAAAAATTCCTACAAGTTTTAGGAATATCTTAGGATAGCCATGACTAACTCAAGTCTACAGAGTATGTCTTGTTGTTGTTTAGTCATTTAGTTGTGTCCAACTCTTCGTGACCCCATGGACCAGAGCACGCCAGGCGCTCCTGTTCTCCCGCAGTTTGGTCAGGCGCATGTTGGTAGCTTTGAGAACACTGTCCAACCATCTCGTACCGTTCTCCTTTTGCCCTCCATCTTTCCCAACATCAGGGTCTTTTCCAGGGAGTCTTCTCTTCTCATGAGGTGGCCAAAGTATTGGAGCCTCAGTTTCAGCGTCCGTCCTTCCAGTGAGCACTCAGGGCTGATTTTCTTAAGAATGGATAGGTTTGATCTTCTTGCAGTCCATGGGACTCTCAAGAGTCTCCTCCAGCACCATAATTCAAAAGCATCAATTCTTCGGCGATCAGCCTTCTTTATGGTCCAGCTCTCACTTCCATCACTACTGAGAAAACCATAGCTTTAACTATACAGACCTTTTTCGGCACGGTGATGTCTCTGCTTTTTAATATAGCTATCTAGGTTTGTATGTCTTAGTTGGATACAATCCATTGTCTTCATTCTGGTGTCAGTTTAGGAGAACAATCCATCTTGAGTATATTAACATGCACAATTAATAATAATAATAAAAACTATTATTTACATTCTTTGTTTAATTCTAATGACACAGCAGTGCTTAATTGTGTGCTTAACCTATTAATTCCATTGGCCCTAAATTTATCTAGATTGTGCCTATAACCTCGGAGTTTATGTGGAACCAACACAATCGTCACCATGAAATACAGCATAAAAGCATGTTTACATCACTGCCACAAGGTGTCACTAGAAAGTACTTGCAGCCTTGATACAGGAAAATGGATAAGGATTGTCCCACGCGGTTTTTAAAAAACAACCCAAATATTGTTTGTTGCATATTGTTTATTGTAATTGTATGAGGTTGAATTTGCAGTCTCTTGAGTTTCAAAATTCTTTACAAAGGAAATGAATAAGAATAAGGGTGTTGCATAGAATAGGATGGTGATCCTGTCAAACGTCACACAGCAAAACTCTTTTAATTTTTATTTAGTTTTACTAAATGATATTAAAAATGCATCAGCACTTCTGGGCAATAGTTAAGGTTAATGCTGCTCTTTCTTGTGCACTTTTGAATTACTTTAAAGTGGAGATCACCTGTTGAAGGTCAAAATGCTCACCTTGGTGAACATAAATATATTAGTTGTCAAAAAAATGCATTTGCATTCCTTGCATGGCTCAGAGCAATACAAATCCCCATTAAAAATACAAAAATGCTGATGGGTTTAAAAGAGAAAATTCAAGTTGCAAATGTGTGCCTAAACAATATAGTTTTCATAAGACATCTCAAGGGAGGGAGGGAACTTCCTGCCCAAAGTTCTGCTAGCAGGGAGTTCCACAGGGCAGCGCCTGTTAAACTAAAGGTTCCGTCTCTTGTGAAGGCCAGCCAAACTTCAGAGGCATGAGAGCCACCAGAGGTGCCCCCCCTCAAAGGATCTTGGTGATTGAGGCGAGTCAAATCTGAGTATAGCTTAGTTGGGTACCACCCTTTAATTTCTGGGACTGGCTCTGGAGCAGCCATGCAATGGAATGTGGCGTAGATCTTGCTTATTGGCAAGGAAGCAGTGCTATGATTCCCCAACAGAAATATGAGTAAGGATTGCAAGACGAAATGTGCATTCTGGCTGGCCAGTGTACAACAGAGCTGCTAAATTTACTTTCAGAACGGTTGGTCCCATTTGTCTGCACAGTTAAATCAGTCACCTAGAGAGTTTTATTGTGACTAGATTTGTCTGTTTCACCTAGACAGGTTAGATAACATTCATTGTCAAGTACTAATTACTGATATGGAAATAAGAGTGAGCACCTGTGTAGAAAGGAACTGATATGAGTTATGCACAGTGCTGATGATATCTGCAATTACTGAAGCAAAACTAACTCATGACAATACAGCACTTAATGCCATTAGATACTATGCTGTGTTAAATATGCACGAGCCCCTTCCTTCAAAACGTTCAGGTGCTGTTCAGGGACATAAGAAATGAGTAAGTGTAATAGTCTGTGTTGTGTATTGAGTCAAAGGATTTTATATCTGTATTATTATTGTCTGTATTTGCATTAGGATAAAGTAACTGCCTTTTGGTTCCAGAGGGTACAGCTACTATTGGTTCATTTAAGCTGCTGTATTTGGATCCTCTGTCTTATTGGTTTCCTCCAAAAGGCAGCACTGTGATTGCTTGATATTGTTCCCTCCAAAATGTATCCCTTCCTAGCTAGTCCCCTGTCCCTATAAATGTAGCTTTCCTCTCCTCAGTCTTCAGTCTTGTTCACTTTAATAAAGAGCTGTTACTAGAGAACTGTCTCCAGCATGTTATGTCAAGAGAGCTGAAATCACAAACCCCACGTCACAACAACTGGCGACGAAGGTGGGATCCGGAATGCTGAGGAGCGGTTAAACACAACCCTGCCTCAGAGTCCGGATTGCAGCTGAGAACAAGACTCACTGGCCAGCTGAGAAGACGACCCTGCCCGCTAGGACAATGGAGAGTCCAAGGGTATTGGAGCCCTTCCAGCCATCAGAGCCCCACACATGGGAAGACTACGTCGAACGCTTCGAGTTCTTTGCAGTGGCTCAAGGGATCACCGATGCCAGCAAAAGAAGGGCCACATTCCTGAGCTACTGTGGGCCCGAGACCTTCAAGCTGGCCAAGGCATTACTTGCTCCAGCGAAGCTGAGTGAGACATCTCTCAAAGATATTCTTGCCTGCCTAACAAGCCACTTGGCGCCTACTGAGACCAAGATGGCCCGGCGGATGGAGTTCCATAAGAGGCAGCAGCATGCTGGGGAGTCTGTATCCACATTTCTGGCTGAACTCCGGAAGCTCGCTCAGCACTGCGGCTTCCAAAATCTGGAAGAGACTCTCCTGGATCGGTTTATTGGTGGTCTGAGCAGCAAGAAAGCCAGAAGACGCATCGTGGCTAAAGAAGAGGTTACCCTTGCTTCAGCCTTGAAGGAGGCCACCGCCACGGAGAATTATGAAAGAGAGGAGCTTGATGCCAGTCGCAAGGCCACTAAGCCACAGATAGAAGTTGCGCATGCCATGGACGAGCTAGAGGCTACTCCGAGCCAGAGCCCAGTCCGTGGGGTCGAGTTGGTGCGTCAGGCCTGCACAGTGCACAAAGATCGCCGAGGCAGTTGCCCAGGTTGTGGCGGAAACCATGAGCGGAAGAGTTGTCGTTTCAGGGATGCTATGTGCCGGACGTGCGGAAAGACGGGTCACATCGCCAGGGTCTGTAGATCGGCAGCGTCGGGAGCAACAGGAGCACCTAGACTGGAGCATCGCAGACCGCCCACAGCAACTCGTTTTCTAAAGGACTGCCACTACGTAACGGAGATCAACGGGAGGGCCGTGCAGTTTCCAGCGCAAGGCAAGGCACACGTCAAGGTGAAGATTGAGGGTCAGCAGTGCGACATGGAGGTGGACTCCGGATCTGCATTCACCATCGTGTCGGACCAGACCGCGAAGACATTCTTCCCCAGGGGTAAGTTGCCCCCTCTGGAGCCCTTCCCGGCAACCTTGCAGTCGTACTCAGCAGGCCGCATCCATGTTATAGGAATGTGTGCCGTGAGAGTACAGTTCCGGGACAAACAGGCTGTACTCAAACTGGTGATTGCGAAGGGCAGTTGCCCCAGTCTCCTGGGCACTGACTGGTTCCCCGCCCTGGGACTGAGTATCTCAGGGCTTAATTCAATCCAAACCTGCCCTGAGATGAGCGAGGCATTATGCAAGGAATTTGCTGGTCTCTTTAATGGAAAACTGGGTTGTTATAAAGGGCCCCCAGTTGACTTCGAGTTGGACCCCGGTGTGGCCCCAATCCGACTCAAACCAAGGCGAGTGCCATTTGCACTGCAACCCAAGATCGAGGCAGAGCTGGATAAATTGGTCAAGCAGGGAGTTCTCTCACCCGTGGACTCTGCTAAGTGGGAGACTCCAATCGTCACGCCCCTTAAAGCAAACGGGGAAGTCAGGATATGTGCAGATTACAAATGTACTATCAATAAGGCACTCAGGGGAAACTCATACCCCATTCCAGTCGTATCACATCTGTTGGCTAAACTGGCTGGGGGCAAGGTGTTCGCCAAAATTGACCTGGCACAAGCTTACCAACAGCTGCCAGTAACCCCACAATCAGCGGAAGCACAGACTATTGTCACACATAAAGGGGCGTTCAGAGTTAACAGATTACAGTTCGGAGTTTGTGTGGCCCCAGGGATTTTTCAAGGGCTCATGGAACGCCTGTTAAGAGGTCTGCCGGGGGTCTTGCCATTTTTTGATGACGTTTTGATTGCTGGAAAAGACCCACAGGAACTGGTTGCGCGTGTCCGTGCAGTGTTGCTCAAGTTCAAGGAGGTGGGGTTGCAACTGAAAAAAGAAAAATGCAGTTTTGGGGTGCCAACTGTGGATTTCTTGGGGTTTAAAATTGATGCATCAGGCATCCACCCCACAGATGCTAAGATTAAGGCCATCATCGAGGCACCACGACCACAGAACAAGACGGAGTTGCAGTCATTCCTGGGACTTATTAACTTTTATCATTCGTTCTTACCCCAGAAAGCTTCGGTAGCTGAACCATTACATAGACTATTGCAGAAAAAGAATGTGTGGCGATGGGGGCGGGAGCAGCAGAAGGCTTTTGACTCCTTGCGAGGAATGCTGAGTAGCAGGAGCGTCCTTGCTCATTATGATGAGTCAAAGCCGCTGGTCCTGGCATGTGATGCCTCTCAATACGGTCTGGGGGCTGTGCTGAGTCATAGGGAACCGGATGGGTCGGAAAAGCCCATCTCTTTCTATTCCCGTACGTTGTCGCCCACAGAGCGCAACTATGCTCAAATTGATAAAGAGGCACTGGCTATTGTGTCCGGAATCAAAAGGTTCTATGATTATTTGTACGGTCGCCATTTCTCCATTGAAACGGACCACAAACCACTGTTAGGGTTGTTCAACCCAAACAAACAAACGCCACAAATTCTCTCCCCCAGAATGTTGCGTTGGTCAATATTCCTGAATGGGTTCCAGTACACCTTGACCCATGTGCCGGGGAAACAGTTGTGCCATGCTGATGCGCTGAGTCGATTGCCCCTTCCTGGCGGGAGCAATGAGGATCCTGCTCCGGCGGAGCACATTATGATGCTAGAAACACTTCTGGGGGCTCCTGTAACAGCTACGGATATAGCTGAGAAAACTAGGAAAGATGCTGTTCTCTCCCGTGTGCTCACTTGGGTGGGGAGGGGGTGGCCAGGTGGTCCGCATGAAGAAAAATTCAGGCCTTATGCGACAAGGCAGCACGAATTGTCCATGCATAAGGGTTGTCTCCTATGGGGAGATAGGGTGATCATCCCAGCACCACTGAGAAACAGGGTTCTTGAGACGCTTCACATGGGACACCCGGGAATGGTCAGGATGAAGTCGCTAGCCCGATGTTATGTGTGGTGGCCTGGAATGGACCAGAACATAGAACAATGGGTACGAACATGCAAGGCATGCCAAGAGGTGCGGCCAGAAGTGGCCAGAGCACCAGTCCACTGGTGGGAGCAGTCCAGGACTCCCTGGAGCCGGCTGCACATAGATTTTGCTGGGCCATTCCAAGGGAAGGTCTTTTTGGTTATCGTTGATGCATATTCCAAATGGTTAGAAGTGGCGATGGTCCCTAGCATGGCATCAGCTGCCGTAATCAAGGTGTTGAGGCAGCTGTTTGCTACCCACGGGTTACCTGAGACCATTGTATCAGATAATGGGGCAGCTTTTGTATCCCAAGAATTCAGGGCATTCTTGGCTGATAACTTTATAAGAGGGGTCACATCCGCGCCCTTTCACCCATCCTCCAATGGGCAGGCTGAGCGCATGGTAAGAACAGCCAAAGAATCCATTGCGCGCTTAATGGAGGGTAACTGGTCGGCTCGCATTGCGCGAATGTTATTTTTGCAGCATGCGACGCCGTGTACTGCGACGGGCAAGTCGCCAGCCGAGCTGCTCTTAGGTAGAAGACTGGTAACGGTGCTGGATTATGTCCACCCAGATAAAATGCCAAACCGTAATTCAAGAGCAACCCCCCAGGCTGAGACTGACACAACAAGGTATCTCGCCCCTGAAGATCTGGTCTGGGTGAGGAACTATTCACGAGGTCCGCGGTGGGTGGCCGGTGTGATCACCCGGGCTAGTGGACCTGTGTCCTATTATGTGACCTTGGAAAATGGGCAAGTTTGGAAGAGACATATAGATCAGCTGAGGCGCCGGGCGCTCAGCAGGGAGGAGTCAGATAATTCATCCCTGGCTAATGACGCACAGCTGCGAGACCAGAGTGAAGATGGCCCAGAGGTGCAGTCACCAGGGGCTTCAGCAAATGAACCAGGGTCTGCTAGTCCTCAGGATGACGAGGTACAGGTCGGGGACCCTGAGATGTCTGGGACTCCATCTGTTCCTGACGAAACCCCTATAGCAGCCCCTCCACCACAGGTAACACCCAATCCAGAACCTGCAACACCTGTTGTCAGGAGATCAGGTAGAAGTTGTAGGACCCCACAGTACCTGAGGGATTACGTCTGCTGTGCTCACTAGGGGGGGAGGGGTGTTGTGTATTGAGTCAAAGGATTTTATATCTGTATTATTATTGTCTGTATTTGCATTAGGATAAAGTAACTGCCTTTTGGTTCCAGAGGGTACAGCTACTATTGGTTCATTTAAGCTGCTGTATTTGGATCCTCTGTCTTATTGGTTTCCTCCAAAAGGCAGCACTGTGATTGCTTGATATTGTTCCCTCCAAAATGTATCCCTTCCTAGCTAGTCCCCTGTCCCTATAAATGTAGCTTTCCTCTCCTCAGTCTTCAGTCTTGTTCACTTTAATAAAGAGCTGTTACTAGAGAACTGTCTCCAGCATGTTATGTCAAGAGAGCTGAAATCACAAACCCCACGTCACAACAGTCTGTCTAAAAGAAGTCAGTTGCTGAGTATCCCATGAACCATGCTTTATAGAAAAACTAAAGCAATGAAATGTGTGCTGGCACCATATCTACAGTGCAGGTATAATACAGACATAACATGACTCACACCGAAAGCTTCAGATCTGCTTCAAGACTGTAGTTCAGCTGCAATTCATCTCACTGGTTTTTATCTGAGTCTGCAGTCTAACTTCGTTGCAATTCATCCTTGTTTCTGATAATCAATTCACATATATTGCTTATAAATAGGTAGCTTCCCACTGATTTCTCCAAAATCTGGGGAAAGAAAGAAAAAGAAAGCTATTCAACTAGCTCAATTAAGGCTTGCCAGATCACCAGTTTGTATGAGCATCTTTAATCCTTTTATACTGTCTCCATAGGTAAAAAGGTAAAGGGACCCCTGACCATTAGGCCCAGTCGTGACCGACTCTGGGGTTGCGGCGCTCATCTCGCTCTATTGGCCGAGGGAGCCAGCGTACAGCTTCCAGGTCATGTGGCCAGCATGACAAAGCTGCTTCTGGCGAACCAGAGCAGCACATGGAAACACCGTTTACCTTCCCACTGTGGCGGTACCTATTTATCCGTCGCGGGGATTCGAACCGCCAACCTTCTGATCGGCAAGCCCTAGGCTCTGTGGTTTAACCCACTACAAATTCAGTGGGAATCAGAGAGGTGCATTAATACAAACTGAATCTCAATATGTGTACATATATGTCAAGGGTGGGGAACAGTTAAACCAGAAGCTACTGCTGGACTCCGTTCCCATCATCCCCAGGCAGCATGACCGGTGGTCAGAAATTGCAGCTCTATTTTAAATTTATTATTTATTTGGTTTATATAATGCCCTCAGAGGAGATGGCGCTAGCTGTGAGACATGGTTTTTTTTTAAAAAAATTGCTGTCAAATTTTAGTAAAGGAGAATATAACAAAGGAAATTGAGGAAAGGGGGGAGCAAGGATAACAGGCAGAGAAGAGAAAGGAAAGGATGGTATGAGGCTAACCAGGAGCAAATAATATGTGTCAACATCTTCTAGTTTCAAGGCACTTGTATATTCCCAACCCTCCTTTTAATGGAATACTAAATGTTCACAGTTGCATTTGCACACTTTCCTGCATGTGTAATGCATGAAAGAGACAGGAGACTGTAAAACAGTACAGTTTTTGGATCATTGCTAATGTAAGACATGGAAAAGTGACTAGAGTAAAGGACTTCAATCAATGATGGGGAAAAACAAACCCACTGTATTATTTTTCAAAAAGGCGAATCATTAGCTTGAGAGACAAATAGATGGATCATTTTCGTAGTGTGTGTTCACTCTCCTGTCTTTACACCGTTCTAAATGGGAGATTGAATGAAAAATAGACAGTCTAGATACTGCTTTTAAAGGAGATGTAGTGGATAGCATGTGCACACACAAAGCCTCAGAGAATATTTCTGTATGTTATTTTGAGATTTGTATCCTGCCAAACATGGAGCACTTAGCATGACTTATTAGCAGATACAGTTCAAGTTAATGACTGAATGCTTTGTTGTACAGTGGTACCTCGGTTTATGAACACAATTGGTTCCGGAAGTCTGTTCATAAACTGAAGCGTTCATAAACTGAAGTGAACTTTCCCATTGAAAGTAATGGAAAGTGAATTAATCCGTTCCAGATGGGTCCGCGGCGTTCATAAACCGAAAATTCGTAAACCGAGGTGTTCATAAACCGAGGTTCCACTGTAAATGGTAAAGGTAAAAAGGTAAAGGACCCCTGGATGGTCAAGTCCAGTCAAAGGCAACTATGGGGTGTGGTGCTCATCTCGCTTTCAGGCTGTGGCGTTGGTCCACAGACAGCTTTCTGGGTCGTGCATGATTAAACCGCTTCTGGTGCAATGCAACACTGACGGAAGCCAGAGCGCATGAAAACACCTTTTATCTTCCCGCTGCAGCAGTACCTATTTATCTACGTGCACTGGCATGCAAGTGTAAATGGGAATTGGGCATGCGAAGGTGCATTTGTACTGCTGCTGTCTCCTTTTGTCACATATGTAAAAAGGATATGGGTAATGAGAAAGAAGAGCCTTGCTCAATCAGACCACCTAGTCTAGCACCCTGTTTCTCGCTGTAGGGAACCAGATTCTAACAAACGCGGGGAAGGGGCAGAGCAAAGAGGGGTGAGCATTGGTTGTTATGAACAAGGAAAATCCTTCAGTTACAGATGCTACTCCAGATTCCAACGCCAGCTTCCAGTAGGGAAAAGCCTGCTTCCATTATGGGCTGAACAACCTACAGCTGATCTGCTCTGCCCGGCAGGTGGCAAATTCCAGCAAGAGACTTGCTTCCATCTTAGGTTGAATGGGATCCAGCTGTTGGGTCTTCCTTCCCTTGAATCAGAGGATAGCACCAAGAAAGACCCAGGTGGGAAATGCAATCTTAGTAATCCAGTCACCCTAGGGGCATTTATTTGATGCTCATTTTTGTTATGTGATTTATTTTTTATTTTTTAGTAAGCGACTTCAAGAGCCTCTCAGGGTTATAAAGCAAGTTACTGTATAGGCATTCTAAATGAAATTGGGTGGGTGCTCTGTTATCCATCAGGATCATTTGGGTAATGTTGGTAAGGCCTCTTGCTCTTTTCTCAGGTGTTCATAAGTATTCAGCTAGTATGTGGGGGGGGGGCAGTATTGCAGCAGCAGGCTCTGCCCCTTTCCCACCCACCCCCATGTACATTCATTAGAAAATCTGTATGGAAGCTTACAGGTACAGACGTAAACACAGGTACAGTCCCTACAAAGACTCTAAGGGACACATGTAGGGTTGGAAATGGAGCCTGTTGACCCACTCAGGTGCCCCTTCATCATTCACAAGCAAATGCCTGAATTAATGTCAGTATCTTGCAAAGTATGTGAAGTGGCTAATTATAAGTTGGCAATATGTTCCTTAGGTAAAGGTAAAGGGACCCCTGACCATTAGGTCCAGTTGTGACCGACTCTGGGGTTGCGGCGCTCATCTCGCTTTACTGGCCGAGGGAGCCGGCTTATAGCTTCCAGGTCATGTGGCCAGCATGACAAAGCCGCTTCTGGTGAACCAGAGCAGCACTTTGATGTGCTTTCGAACTGCTAGGTTGGCAGGAGCTGGGACCGAGCAATGGGAGCTCACCCCGTCGCAGGGATTCGAACCGCTGACCTTCTGATCAGCAAGCCCTAGGCTCTGTGGTTTAACCCACAGCACCAACCGCATTCCTTACATTATCACAATTGAGCAGGGGCGGTGGGGGGGGGGAGAAACATTCACACATTAATCTAGGGCAGGGGTTGCCAATGCAGTGCCCTCCAGATGTTGTTGGGCTGCAACCCCCATCAGATCCAGCCAGCATGGGGGTCACTGGCCAGGGATGATGGAAGTTGTAGTTCAACAACATCTGGAGAGCCACTTACTTACTTACTTACTTACTTACTTACTGCTTTATCTTTCCCAGGGCAAACCAAAGTAGCTTACAACCAACCAACCAGACAAAAACACATACATAGATACATTAAAACCGGGGGGGGGGGGGGGTAACATTAACAACTTCCCATGATGTGTGCCCCAATCTAAGCTTTTGGCCACAGTGTGAAGAGGTAGAGGAAAGTCCTATGTTGTGCATAGAACATGGTGCTAGACATTTTGGGTTTATGCTGTTATTGTTGTGCCTGGGCTTATACCTGTTGAAAAAGCTAGTGGTAGTGTTGTTGCTTGTACGTAGCTTTTCTGTTTCCTGTTAATTTATGTTCTGCCCCCTTCCTTGTGGGAACAAAACTAAAAGCTCATAAATCCTCAATTAAATAAGTATATGCTTATATGATACTGCCACCAATAAAGCTTATATATACTGTAGAGTGCTTAAGCCAATAGCCTTTGCTTGAAGAGCAGTACTGCATACCCATTGTAAATGATCATGAAGTGAGGATATGCCTTATTTTCTAGCCAAGGGGCTCAAGAAATAGCTGTGAAATTTCAGGAAACTGTTAACCAGCAGGCAGCATCCTCTGTAAAAGTAGCAGCTTTGTAGCTTGCGTTAAGTAATGTACAAAAATATCTGTTGAAGTGCCAGACATCTGTGCTTACTAAAGCAAGGCTGAGAAAAGCTGGCATCTTTGTGTATGTGTTTAATTTGTTTGGTTTTCCCGAAAATTAAAATAAACCATTTGCAGGGTTTTTTTGGGTTTTTTTTAACGGGTGTTAGCTATTTGATTTTGACAGAGTACCTGCAGTTAAGGCATCCTTTATATCTGTTTTCAGCTAAGGCTAGCTTTGGCTGCTGTTGCAGTGTTGTGTTGATTGGGAGGAGGCCATGAATTGCCGTATGACTTACCCTGGATGCAAGGAAAGAGTATAGGCCTTGGTATATCAATAAACAAAATAGGCCCACCCCGTCACAAAGTGTGTCTTGTTCCGCTCCTGCTTCTGCCCATGGAGCCAGTTTGGTTAGATGTCGCAGCACCATGGAGAGGTCCTTGTTATCATCCTTCAGTGAGGGCCTAAAGTGAATACTATAGAAGCCTTTGAACCTCTGCGTCCAATCCAGTCCTCCTTTATTAAACCCTAGAGATTCTTAAAGAACCAGCCCACTGGGCTGCTTCTCCTTTGTTCTGTGCTTGGTGTGCTCCCTCAGCTGATGGACTGGCAAGGTGGCATGGGCAATACTCAGTTCATCAGGCCCAAGGACAGCACCTGTGAGGGTCCTGCCTCTGGTTCTGTGAGCCTAGGTGCTGTGCCTCTCTTGGGCCCCTGATCAGGTAACACCAGTCCCAGAGCCAGGAATCTAGTTCAGCTCCTTAGCCAGTAGCTCTGCAGCCTTTTCATTTAGTATCCATCATCCCATGCTACCAGGATTGTTGGTCAGGGAAGGTTGCCCAGAAGGGAATGTGCCCCTTGGACTGCAAAAAGTGTGTGCGCGCGTTCGTGTCTCACTGTGCAAGTGTTTTGGTGACTTTCTTCAAGGTGTTAAGACTGAACATCCTGCTCCTTTCCTTTCTAATGTTGTTATGTATTGAGCAGTTTGTCTCAACCAGGTATCGCTGGCAGCTTCAGCCAGAGCAGATTGGTTGGCCATTGAAGGAAGCCAGCCTTTCTGTGGGGATGGCTTGAATCTTTGGCTCCTGCATCAGACATGTGTGGATCCCGACAAGAGATCCCCCTCACTCTGTGCTCACATACTCAGGTGCTTCCATATAAAGGAACTGTGTGATGCTTAAAAATCAGTACTGGTCAGACAAAACTGTTATAGGAAGTAGAAGGGGGGCTGACAGATTTCAACAGGGGGAAATGAATGAGGATAAATTCCCTGTCCAAAGGCTTTGTCCTCAATAATTCTGTTTCCTCGTCCGTCCTTCTGCCCTCTCCAGAAATACATAGCTTCCATTTATTTTACAGAAGAAGAAGAAATGGCAGTGCTGGTGGTATTATTGACCTAAAGATTGGTGGGAGTGAAAGGGGGGCAGGCTAATCCGATGATGTTGAAGCACTGCATTTGTTTTTCCTATCCCCTTTCCCCCCTGAAGCTGTAATGATGTCTTCCTCATAATGAATGATCTTGGGAGGGGAGAAAGCTGTATTGGAGGGGATAGTGGCTGCGGCTTGAGAAATTAGTTTTACGCGTGTCAGGCTTCGGAGAAACATTATGTCATTCTCATTTGCACTGCTTGAGGATGAGCTCATTGGGGAGGAGCCTCCGTGAATCGCAGCTGTGCCAGTTCAGCCTGTAGTGATTAGCATTCTCTGCGCTCACTAGCAGAACAGAATAAGGAGGAGGAGAAGAAAAAGGGAAGCTGCATTATAAATTATTTAAAAACCTACAGATAAGTGTGTGTGTTTTTTTTAAGTAATCATAAAACCCACAACAGATTCAAATTTCCAATCAAAAGAATTCGAGCAACTATTTTTCTTGTTACTGTAGGCTGGAAGGGATTGAGTTCTGTCTCTAAGAGGACGAAAGCTGAGCCCTGTATATTGCACCCAACTTTCAGCCCTAACTACTGATTTGGGTGATCTTCTTGGTACAGTGAGGCTTATCATTTATATTGCTCTTCATCCCTCTCCCCTCCCTTCCCCCCCAATCGATATGATAATCTTACTGGATAGATATCCTGAACTTTTTAGATTATCTTTCTTTTTTCCCCTTTTAGAAGGAAAAAATAGATTGCATTTTGGATTTTGTAACCAGTGAAGCTTGGCACCTTAGCCCAGTGCATCTGAAATATGGTGTGTGCTGTGAATATGGGTGTCTCAGGATCTCCCAAATAGCTTAGTGTTAAAAGCTATGTAATGGAAGGTAATACTGTGCTGAGCATTTAAACAAAAACTGATTTGGATTGGGGGGAAAGAGGTAACAGAATCTGAAAATGAGGAGTGTTTCAAAGAAGTAGGAGAGGGGGGGGATTAAAGAATCAGGAACTAGAAATAAGAAAGGGAAGTTGAAATGGACGGAGAAGTCCTATATTGAAAGATGACTGTAAGGGCTTGTGGGAGAGGCTGAGGACCCCTCTAGACTGGTGGGGATTGGGGTGTCTTCCGCAACATGTCACTGATGCAATAATAGTGCATTCGTGGTGGATTTATACTGGACCATCATTCTGCTTTGTAGTTGTTCTGCAATGCTTCTCCAATTTTGCAAATGGTATTCAAAGTGGGATTACTTATAACTGCCCAGATACCATCATGAAAATGAAACATCAAGAATGCACATTAAAAGGGATGTTTGGAGGGGTCCAGGGGGGCTGTCCAGGGGTAAATCTGGAGAAGTAGCTTCAGCTTGTAAAGGTACCACAGTTATTAAAGAGAGGAAACAGAGAGGAAACTGGTGTTCACAGAGCAGCAGAAGTCAGTGAAAATTTGTCTATTCACAAATTGGGGTGCTGTTTATAAACTCCTAGAGGGCAGGTGCGTTCATCCTAGAGACACTGTTTCCAGAACAAGCATAATTTACTTTTCAAATAATTGTCCCTTTTCTTGTCATATTTATGATCTTTATAGAGATTAAACTATTGAGGTTTTTTAGGGTTGGCGGTGGGGATAGAACGTTGTAGTTTTCTGATATCTCTGTCAGGAAGGTAGACTTTTTCCAGTCCGTTAGTGAAGGAGGCTCCACATTTTAGATACAGTGGTGCCTCGCTTAACGAATGCCCTGCTTAACGAAATTTCCGCTTAACGAAAGGATTTTTCGAGCGGAGGTTGCCTCGCTAGACGAATTCGTTTTATGAAAAATTCGTCTAGCGAATCGCGGTTTCCCATAGGAATGCATTGAAATTCAATTAATGCGTTCCTATGGGCAAAAAAATTTCAAAAAATTTTTCAATGCATTCCTATGGGATTCGCTAGACGAATTTTTCGTTATAAGAAAAGACCCGTGGAATGAATTAAATTCGTCTAGTGAGGCACCACTGTAGTAAACTTCATGTACACTTAGGTTTCCCTCAACAAACTTGTAAAGTGTGAGTGACAGACATAGTTGCATCTTAAACAACCATATACACCTCTCTTGGTATTTTACAGTTTGCATGTTGCCTGAGTGAACTAGTGGTGTCATATTGTTTTATTTACCACAAAGCAGCAAGACTCTTAAGCGTGTTCACGAGGGCCAAACTACACATTACACACACGACACCAACCTGATTGTACATTTTATAGAGAAGGGAAAAGGCAATTTGGAGCAGAGAAATTGTAGTGAGATCATTAACCTTACCCTCCCCCTTGCTGTTTCCCTGGTTCCTAACATGAAATGTGAATTTTGAACCCTGGGATAGGGTAAGCTGCTGACGACAGGGTCATTTGGAGTGCAGAAAAGTGATAGGAAAGGGTTGAGCATGCACACATACCCGTGCTCTTTTTACTTTTTTTTTTTTTAGGGGGAAAGCAGTGGGTGGGAGGGTGAGGTGCTTAATCTTTCCCGAACATGTGCAAATCTCCTATGAAATGTGCCTCTCTTTTTAACACCAACCCAGTCTGCTTCTGGATTTAAAGCTCAGCTGGAGAACATGAATTAAGTCTGCAATCTTATATAAAGCCTTCCTTGGAGTAAGCCCCATTTAACACTCTTCTCCTGCCCTGTTCCTTCACCACTACCAGTTCTCCTTGCAAGTATCTCTTCTCCATCCCTGCATTTGTTTTCTGAGGAAAGCTCAGGATAGAGTGGGAACCCCATTTTTAATATCTACTTCCACCCCAAATCGGACGATACAGAGGCCCCTTTTCTGTTAAGAATTTTAATTTATTTGAACTGATACAGATCAGGGCCTGCTGGGTCAAGGCTAGTCTAGCATCCTGTTTCACAGTGGCCAGCCAAACACCTAAAAAAGCAGAATTTGAACACAAGCCCCCTCCCCACCTGCAATTCCCATCAACTGGCATTCAGAGGCACAGTGCCTCTCACCACGAAGGGAGAACAAAGCCATTATGCTAGTATCCATTTTTATTGCTATAATGTCATTTTCAACAGTAGGCAAGTATTTTAAAAATAAGTATTTTTAAATGGGAAATACAGCTTTTTATAGATGATCCTTCCTTCCTTCCTTCCTTCCAAAGAAAAAAAGTAACAAGTTAATGTTCTGGAGCAAAATTATAATCCAAACTACTGGGCTAAAGGCATCTTTTTCTAAGAACACAAATATTTGTTTTGATTCAAAGTGTGAACGCAATTTTTTAAAAAGAGTAGAAACAAAATATGTTTGCAACCTTCTGTTGCTGTTCTGTCTGGATTTTGGTTATCTTTAAAAGTAAATTATATAAAACCAACAGTCTTTGCTTGCCTATGGGTGTGCAAACATTTTGGGGTCAAGCTCCACATTTGCTCAGGGTGAAGTGGGGGCGCCCTCCCCTCTCCCTATTTCTTACACACACAGAGACACTTCTCTCCTGTTGATAAGCAGGTTCATGTGGAAGTCAATAGTCCTTCATATACCCACATCCCATCCTATATAGGGCTTTGAATGTTACACGCTTTGAACTGTGCCCAGAAACAGACAGGGAAGCAGTGAATCTGCGCTAAAGATGTTTTCTGGCCCACTAGTCCTGCTTTGTAATCTGAGCCAATAGCACTTCAAGTCTTCAAAGGCAGTCCCAATGTGCAACACAATTGCGGTAGCCTAATCCCAACTCCTATTGAGATTGTAAACGGCTTTTCCAGCCTAGTCTTAATACCCCCCAGCAGTGCACTATGAATTTTCCTGCCACTCAGCAGATTTGCATACAATGTTTGCCGCATTGTGAGCCAACTCAGTATTGATAATTCAGTAAATGTTAATGGGAAGGGTATACTGAAAGCAACCATCAACCTTGACTTAAGTACATTATCAAACATTGTGTCTGAAAGGCATTAGTCCGTAGGGATCACTCTCGGGCTTTGGAAAGATAGAAGCTTCACTACATCGTAACACCGTGTGAAGCAAATTTTCCTTTCTCTACCCTATGCTTAAAATGATTGCCATTCATTAGTCAACTCCGTGTTAAAGGGCACTATGTTTGCCTTGAGGCTACTTTGTCTAATTAGCTTCATGGGAAATTAAGAAGGTGCTGTTGTGTTTTTTGCATTTCCCCCCTTTGAATTTCATGTTGTTACTACTCTTCAGTTACAGAGTAAATACTGCTACTGCTTTGACAGATACTTGAGGGTAAAACCTGCTGCCTATTTGTAATGTTCTTTATGCTGAAATCAGGATTGAACTTTGTGCTATTCAGGAAGTGTGTTAACAATCTCCTTCTTCTGTTCTAATCAAACATGATGCTTTTTGTTCTTCCTTTTCAATTAAAACCCAAAATTATTAGGTGATGTATTCGTGTATCTGCAGTGCATCATGTAATCTGGTCTTGATTGAGAGGCTGCCTGGTTGTTGTTTTTTCCTGAGCAGTCAACAGGAACATAGAAAGTTGCCTTACAGTGAGCCAGACTATTGTTCTATCTAGCTTAGTACTGTCAACACTGGCTGGCAGCTGATCTCCAAAGTCTCAGGTGGGTGCCTTTCCCTACCAGGAGGTGCCAGTATTACTGAACCTTGGAATTTTCTGTATGCAAGACAGATGCTCTGCCACTGAGCTCTGACCATAGAGACACCATAGTACCTTGAGACCTCAAGCAGACATAAGAGACATCCTTCACTGTGTTAATGCATAAAAACTTCAGTCCATGTCTGCTAAGTCCCTTTGATGCCTAACTGTGTTGGATTGCCACCCAATATGTTCTTGGTGATGATCCTACATCTTTGGTACTCTTTTGCACCTGAAACACATCTAAGTCGGAGCCAAGAGATATTGCTAGACTTTCTGTTTATTTAAGTCAGCATTCCCTGGACCAAGTTGATGCTAATGAGGCCTTGGCTTATCTGTTTTATCCACTTTTGTCAAAACAGTTTAGGTTTCTGCTCTTTACAGAGCTTCTGAGCAGGTAGAATTTGGAATATCAACAACATTATTGTTTCCCCAGCCAGCCTGCGTTTCCTGCTGATGTAGATCTTTCTTTTCCTTCGCTTTCCATTTCAGAAAATCTTTGGAAGAACTGGATATGGATAAAGTCACAGCAGCTATGGTCCTAACCAGTTTATCCACCAGCCCTTTGGTCCGCAGCCCTCCTGTCCGACCCAATGGTAAGCACTGTATTCCTACTGACAAGAGATCGTGAAAAGTGGTAGGGATAGTGAACTTAAATTTCATAAGTGGCTGCAATTCATGAAGCATGTATGTCTAACTATAGTAAGTATCCATCTGTTGCACTGGGAACATATAGAAAAATAAATCATATAAACCAGGGGTCCCTAAACTAAGGCCCGGGGGCCGGATGCAGCCCAATTGCCTTCTAAATCCGGCCCACGGACAGTCCGGGAATCAGCATGTTTTTACGTGAGTAGAATGTGTCCTTTTATTTAAAATGCATTTCTGGGGCCTGCCTGGTGTTTTTACATAAGTAGAATGTGTCCTTTTATTTAAAATGCACCTCTGGGTTATTTGTGGGGCATAGGAATTTGTTCATTCCCCCCCCATATAGTCCGGCCCCCCACAAGGTCTGAGGGACAGTGGACCAGCCCCCTGCTGAAAAAGTTTGCTGACCCCTGGAAACCATTATGCTATTAGGGGACCTTGTGATCAATGCATTGTTCATGAGTCACTTTTTTCTGAACAAGGGGGTGGGGAGTAATTTTGAGCAGACAAACAGCAGAGAGGGAGATATTTAGGCACTCCTTTCCCTCCCCGGTTTTTCCTCTCTGGGTAGAAGCTTCTAGGCAGTTTTTAATTTAAAAACAAAACAAAAAGAGAGAGAAGGGGGGCATGAAACTTGCTGCTGTGTGTAACAGGTAGCATATAAGATCAAACTGACATTCTTCTTTAAATAAGACAAAGAATAACAAAGAAGATGGCAGGAAAACAAGAATCAGACTTACTCTCTCTTTGTTTGTTTCAGCCTCATTCTATCAGGCTTTCTTCTCTTTTCAAAATTTTGTTCAAGTATAAATCTTTTCTTTTAAAAAAAAGAAAGATAAAGAGAAGTTAAAAAGCCAGAGAACACAGAAACGCCATAATTATGACTGAGCGTTACATTTGAATGATAGGTGCTTTTTTCACCCCTTTAGCTTCTGTGGACAAACAGCATTTAAAACTATCCTCGACTTACTTATTTATTATATAAAATTTACATGCTGCTTGATTGTAAAAAAATACACACATAACTCTGATACCAGCTGTGCTATGTGTGTATAAATTAGTGAAAGGATTGCAGTACTCCCAGGTATAAACTCTTCACACATTTACAGCTGCAGGACTGTTGCCAACATTCTCTTCTAAAAAACTGATACAGTGGTACATCAGTTCTCAAATGTAATCCGTTCCGGAAGACCATTTGACTTCCAAAACGTTCAAAAACTGAGGCACAAAGGGCTTGCTGCAAGTTAAATTGAGAAAATTGAAAACACACAGTGAAAGCTATTCAACTTCCAAGGCACGTTTGAAAACAGAAGGATTTACTCCCGTGTTTTCGATGTTTGAAAACCGAAACATTCAGCTTTTGAGATGGTCAAAAACTGAGGTACCACTGTATTGAGTTGCTTTGGTCCAGGGGTAAACAGAATATTATCCTCCAGATGTTGTTGAACTACAGTTCCCATCATCCTTGAATTGTTGCCCAACACATCCGGGGGGGGGGGGCTACCATGTTGGCTGCCACTGCTTTATCCAGTGCTGTTCAACTTTAATTCACTTTCCTTTCCTTTTTGATCTCACGAATTTCTAGAATCCTTAAATGGATCTTGGAAAGAAGGAGGATTCGTGCCTTCGAGTACCAGCAGCAGTGGATATTGGAGCTGGAGTGCTCCAAGCGACCAGTCAAACCCATCCACCCCTTCGCCCCCTCTTTCTGCCGACAGCTTCAAACCATTTCGACTGCCCTCCCAGACAGATGACGGCATTGACGAAGCTGAAACTAGTAGTCTCCTCTTTGATGAGCCCATTCCTAGGAAGAGGAAGGTGAGCCCAATATTGACTTCATAGGAGACTCAAGCTTATGTGGTACCCTTGGGGTTAATTTACAAACCTGAGGGGTGCATTGTTTCCTAAGGGATAGTATATTCACTGTTTGCTCCAAGATGTTGGCATGCTTTTTAAGTGTCCAACCCTGGGGCTTATTGACAAAGTGCCACAGTCAACTTGTCATGGTTTCTCCTCTCTCTTCTGCCACATCGACGTAGGTCTCTTACCATCTAGTTCAAATATAAGTAATCAAAGGCATTATCCATCTTAAATTAAGTTACAGTGAAAAGTTTGAGCACAGAAAATAACTTGTCTTTTTGAAATAACAGAGATTCCACACTGGAGTGGAATGGAATATTACATCTCTCCCTTTTCACTTTGCAAGTTACATACATACATACATACATACATACATGTGTGTGTGTGTACAGGCGAAACTTGGAAAATTAGAATATCGTCGAAAAGTGCATTTATTTCAGTAACGCAACTTAAAAGATGAAACCAATATATGAGATAGATGCATGACATGCAAAGCAAGATATGTCAAGCCTTTATTTGTTGTAATTGTAATTATTTGTCGTTAGGCGGGTCAATTATAAATGGAATGTAATTAATAAAATGTAATAGCAAGGTTTATTTTTGTTTATTTTTGTATTATTGAAACTATTTGTTTTATTACTGTGGAATTTCCAAAAGAAAGCATTTGTAAAAATTAAAATAAAAATTAAAAAAATGAAAAATGAAATAAATGCACTTTTCGACGATATTCTAATTTTCCGAGTTTCACCTGTATATGTAACTGCATGTGGTGCCAATAAGGATGTCATCTTATTTTAAACAATCTCTGGGTGCATTCCTGTAAACCCCCTAGTGCAGCTGTGGGGGCTTCCTTCAAACAAAGCATATCCCCCCCCCCCTGCAGAGGATCACTTGGGGAAAGTGTTTTGACTCCAAACCACTTCCTCAAAATGGACTTCAAAGGGCTCATTGTAAACACTGATAATCAAATCAGAGGTTATAGTAAGCTCCTTTCAAGGTGCATTCCTGGCATCAGTCACCTGATAGGCAGTGAAAGTACATCTTCAAAGGTGGTTATCAGTTGAACATATCTAATTCCCCATCCCTTTGGTAAGATTTTTTATTAAAAATGCTTTTTTAAAAAAATGCCTGATTAATCAGGAACACCAGAAACACTTATCTATCATCATCATCACAATTATTATTTATTAAATAGCTATCTGCCCAATGTAACCATTTTACATTATAGAAGTAACAATACAGATAAAAGCACCAATTAAAATGGGAAGGGAAACATTATAAAAAGACAATCAAAAGCCGTATGGAACAGAAGAGTTTTACAGCTATGGTAGGTAATGAGCAGCCCAGCCTAATCTCTCTAGGTGTCTCTTGGTCATGGGACATCCATATCAAGGCCTCTGAGAGTCATAGATTTTAGGCAGGTTCATATAGGAGATGGTGGGTCTTGCCTACAAACTGTTTAGGGCTTTATAGGTAAGAAGAAGCACCTTGAATTGTGATTGAAAACAAACTGGAAAACAGTGCAATTGCTGTAGGACTAGTGTTATATGATCCATAAAGCACTCACCAGACAAATGGTTGCCATATTTTAGTTGATTAGAAAAAAGATCTAATAAGTTAATTAAACATGGCAGCCCTAAGGTGGATCAAGACACCGGGGGGGGGGAGAGAGACGGGACACGCTATAAATAAGTCAGATCGTTATAACAAAAGAAAGAAATCTCTATGGAAAACCTCGTTTTAAAATTTTGTGTTCTCTAGCGCCATCTGGTGTTGCATGTTTATAGTGCATTCAAATCGCTGTATCTTTACTAATGGAGCAGAGTCCCTAGTGTGTTCCTTAATTCTTGGTGCTAGATAGCCCTGGCATCATGATGAAGCCTAATGTTTTTTGGGGGGGAGAGTTTATGTGGCAACATACCACAAATTGGCAGTCTCAGTTTTACTTTACTAGAGAAATGAATAAATTATCCACACTTTTCCTAGAGTCTGCCATGATATACTATTATAAAACTTTAAAAGGTACTTTTTCTGCTTCCCTAGGAGTGCCTTTTTTGGTCAAGCAATAGAACAGTTCTACATTGAAAACCACAAACGTTGTACTCAGTGCAGTACACATAATTTACCTAAAAACCTGTAAAAGTGAACACATGGGAACAGTCACTTGAAAGATGCCATACTAATTACTTCTGTATTAGCGTTAAGCAGAAATTTACAAAATGGTCCAATTTATGATACATAGAAGTCAAGCAGATGTGTGAACAAATTAATTAATCTGTATTCTGTCATTGATTATTATTTTTCAGAATTCCATGAAGGTGATGTTTAAATGCCTTTGGAAAAACTGTGGAAAAGTACTGAGCACAGCCGTCGGTATTCAGAAACACATCCGGACCATTCACCTTGGGTAAGAAAACTACTGTCCCTTCTATCTGGGAAAAGACTGATATCCAAATCCATTTTACTCAGAAATAACCCTAATTGATTTCACTTGGATTTATATCCCTAAGCAACAGAGCTTGCTTAGAATCAACCGCTTAGCTGTGGTATCTCAGTTCTAAACTTTCAGATTGATAAACATTTTGAAAAAAATTCTATGGGCAGTTTCCATATTATGTCAGGATATCTTTTCACCTGTATCAAAGTTGTTTCTAAAGTGATTATGAAGATGTCATGCAGGTCTAGTACTCGCGTAACGCTAAAGCTAAACAGTGGCTCAACATGAATAAGCAAATGTGAGCTAAGCCATGCTTTGGCTTAGTGTGTCATCTCAATCTGTGCTCGTGGTTTGCTCTTTCCAGAAAAACCACAAGCTGTAACCAATGTTTGTCCTATGGTTTAAAACAGGCATCCCCAAACTTCGGCCCTCCAGATGTTTCGGACTACAATTCCCATCTTCCCTGACCACTGGTCCTGTTAGCTAGGGATCATGGGAGTTGTAGGCCAAAACATCTGGAGGGCCGCAGTTTGGGGGTGCCTGGTTTAAAATCCGTGGTTTGTCTGGGGGAGCCTCACTGTAACTCATTCCAGTCATAATAAGTCATTATTTATTGTGACCCATTAGCTTTTAAATTCTAGTGCCCCTTTATTCTGCCTCTGAGGCATACATGCCTTGCATGCACACATCAACAAAATGACACAGAAAGCCCACAGCCAAATGAAGAAGATATCTTAATATTGGTCCAACTGTCAGTTATAAAAGTTGTATGTCACATCAGCTACAAAAGATGAGAAATGTAACTTTTTGCATCTTCCCATATACTAACATCACAATTCTACTTTACTGCAGTTAATTTAATACGCTACAAATAACTTCTTGGTCTCCACTTGATTTAGGCGTGTGGGAGAGTCCGACTACAGTGATGGAGAGGAAGATTTTTACTACACAGAGATACGCCTCAACACTGATTCTGTAGCTGATGGGTTAAGTAGCTTGTCTCCCGTCTCCCCGTCTCTAGCATCTCCTCCTCCTTTTCCATCACAAGATGTGAGCAAAAGTGACCTGTCATGTGCCAAAACAGATGTGAAAGGGATGACACCTCTAAGCCGCTCGGCTCCTACCAATCTCTACCTCGTTCACTCTGACCATGCTTACCAGGTAAGATTCTTTTCCCCGTAAGGGTTACTTGCTCAGTGTAATGGGAAGCCCATGGTTTCTAATGTGAATGAGCCATGGCAAACATCAGTCTTGTGTGTTCACCTTCCCCTCCTTTTCTACTCTTATCATGGACAAGAAGCTTTTGATTATTAAGCAAACCACAGTTCAGTGTGACGTCTGAATTTTAGGAAATGTGGTTTGTTCAAACTATGGCTTCCTTCTACTGATCTATGGGGTGGGGGAATCCAGACTATTTATTAGAATCTATTCTTTTCTAATGTTACCATTCCTTTCTTTATAAATGAAATCAAGACAGCTGAAATCAATTAAAACATTCAAATTGTCAATGACACCGTCTACCAAGCCCCAAACAAGCACAACATCAGAAACAAGCAGAGAGAAAATATAGGCACCTAGCAATTCACAAAAGAACAAAGGCTGGTCTGAAAAGCGAGTAGGCTGCCTGGGGTCTGAAGGCATAAAGTACTATAAACTAGCTATCCCCCCCTCTAGGAGAATATTTCAGAAACTTTACGCCATGATTGAACGACCTGTTTCTGATAGACTCTTGCCAAACCTCAGTCTACAAGGGCACCCATAAGCTGGGTGTTCAACAGCTTATGCAAGGTTATATATATATATGAGAGGGAATCGATCCATCACCATTTGCTCCAGTATACGTGTTTCCAATCCCTGTGCAAGTCTTGTAGAGGAAAAATCTGCAGCCCCTCAGAGAATTAAACTGCAAGTCAAACATGAGACGATAGTGTTACTGATATTTATTTAACTTCGTTGTTTTTTCTTTCTTTCAGCAATTGCAGTTAAATTCTGAAAGATCTCTGCATACTGCCTTCCCTCTTTTCCCCTCCCCATTCTTGCCTTGCAATTGCTGCATAAGCCCTGACTTTTTGACTTGTTTCAAAATGATGCCAGATAGCACCCTGTGCTTGCTCATGTTTATTAACTGTTCTTTTCACCATTTCATGATAGTTTCTGTGAGAAACTAGCTAATGTCATTTTCTCTCCCACCCACTCTGGTGTTTGTTTCCCCCTAAAGTGCTGCTTCTGTGATATCTGATTTTTTTAAAAAAAAACCAAAAACCAGTATTGGGTCTGCATATATTGGAAAACCGTTCATTCCTCATGAATTATTGTGAATGCAATTCTTCTTTCTGCTTGCAATACATATCATTAGACATCCTCCCTGTACCCCTCAGAGAACTGCATGAAAAGTACAGTGGGCAGGGAAGGGCCATAGCACAGTAGCATCTGCTTGGCGTGCAGGAAGTCACAGGTTTAGTGCCAGCTAGGACTGGGAGACACCCCCAAACTGAAACCCTCTGTCAGTCACTGTTGGCAGTACTAACCTAGACGGACCAGTGCTGTGACTCTGTACTCCTATGTTCAAAATAATCTCTTTCCAAAACTTGATACCCAGTTTACGGTCCTTAGTATAAGACAGTTTGCAACATAATTCTGTAGAACAGAGATGTTCCTCCTTAACTGACTGCTGTTTTTTAAAACAGGCCACAGCTCCTGTGAACATTCCAGGAACAACAAAGTTCACTCCCAATGGAAATAGCTTTAGCATCTCCTGGCAATCGCCCCCAGTTACCTTCACTGGCATTCCAGTAAGTAGAAAACCAACAAAATAGAACAACGGGAGGTTTTCTTTATACCCGGGATTCAGAATCGCTGTCCCTCCAGATGTTGCTGGACTCCAACTCCCAACAGCCGTAGCCAGCATATGGACCATTGTCATGGAAGATGGGAGCCGCAGTTCAGCAACATCTGGAGGGCCACAGGTTCACTATCCCTGCTTTTATATTGCGGTACAATTGCTGGAAGCAGGCGCCGTTGTCTTTTGTCCAGGTGAACATTCCTTTGTAGCAGTGCTCTGTCCTCTTCCACCTGCCCTGCCCAAATCTGTAATTTGTGGGTGCATTGTTGAGATCAAGAGAGTCTAGTGGGAGCTGAGTAGAAAGACTGGCAAATGAACACAGTATTCCAGCTGTGAATCAACTAGTCCCTGCTGCCAGCTGCTTGCATTTTGGACCTTACATTGATGCTTCTTACTATAACAGGCAGTATCAAAGTGTTTCTCCTCTGGCACCATGATCCTGAATAGGTGATGCTCCCCAAAGTTATAACAGTTAATTCTGACGTCCTCCGGTCTATTGGATTTGTAAGCCGCATAGGACACTGGCTTGATGGTTTCTCCTCTTCTCTTCCCTTCCCTGCATTATTTTTGTTGACATGTGGTCCATTGTAATCCCATATTGCTTTCTATCATTCTTCTGCCCAGCTGCTTATAGCCCCTTTGTTTGCCATTTCTCCCTGCCTTGCATTTCTCCAACACAAATGGCTCCTATAAGTAAATTATGTTCTAATTTTTATTAAAATGATTGTTCCACCATTTAAGTGATTGCCATCAGAGCATAACTCTCCTTTTCCATATCTAAGTGTTTTACCTAAGGCCACACGTTCTGAATTTTCCATTTCCTGCAAATGCACAAAGCCTCTGCTTACTGACAGTGTGAATTAGGCACCGATAAGGTACTGCCCGCTTCTTCCCTCTCTTCACCAAGTGTATCACAAAAGCCTCTTACTGTCAACCTTTGGCATGTCTTGGAGGTTTTCTGTAGAGTCTGTGGTCTCCTGCTGAGCTGATAAAAAATGAAAGTAGCTGAATCAATTACATTGCTTTCTGCCAATGAATATTTATTAAATTCTATCAAGGAACAGCTAGCGGTGAAAGGCATCATGCTGGTAGCAATTTGAACAAGAGACTCTTAACAGAACATGCTGCGCATAAAATACTCCCAAAATTTGATTTCATGACAATACGGTTGATCTAGAATAATTATAAAGGTGGCTTGTTCTCTGTGGCGCTGTAGAAAATTGGCTGAAGTAGCACAAGAAATCCAAGATTCTTATTAGTCACTCTGTAAACCAGATATTGAAGGCAACTGGATTATGCATGTAGGTATTCGGGGAGCTTCAAGCAATGCCAGTGATCTTTTGCCTATAATGACTTACCATTCCCAACAAAATTAAACCAAGTAAATAGTTCAAGTGAATTAGAAAGTGCATGATTTTTGAAATTAAAAATACAACAAAACAGTTTAATATAAAGGATTTTCCGGTTTTCGTAGCAATACTAAAATGCACATTTAGATAAACATAATGCCATGTGTTTCAAAGCATTTGTATTGTTTCAAAGTACTTTTTAAAATCACAGCTATGTGATTTTGGCATGTGTTACATTTAACTCCTAGGATGGTGCCATAGCTTCTGCTAGCACAATTTAGTTGAATACGGTCGAAAGATTATAAGGAATCAATATCATTGTCTGGAGCATTTTCCCATTTCACTGTAGTTTTCTAGACGAGTCCATATATTAGGCCAGAAACTAATAAAATGTTGAAGCTGAATAATGAAAGCATTAATCCTGAATTTCTCTTGGAATATACAGGTGTGCCTTCAATGGCTTTTCTGGAGTGTTTGATAGCAGTCAATTTTTTTGCCCTAACTTTATATAGCAGGTCCAGGATGGTTGCAGGCATAAATCTCTTTGCAGTGTGCATTAAAATTTCACGGCATTGGTCAAACATTGATGAAGTTTTGATGAAGCTATATAGGCTCTTCTCGGAACAGGCTCGTTAATGGTCTGTCACTTGAGTAGCAGCCTCCGTGTTTACTGTGTGTTGAATGTCTTGTCCTTCTCACCCTATGATTTGGAATGTCCTAGGACCAAGTGCCAAAGGGACGTGGGTGGCGCTGTGGTCTAAATCACTGAGCCTCTTGGGCTTGCTGATTGGAAGGTCGGCGGTTCGAATTCCCACGATGGGGTGAGCTCCTGTTGCTCAGTCCCAGCTCCTGCCAACCTAGCAGTTTGAAAGCACGCCAAAAATGCAAGTAGATAAACAGGTACCGCTCCGGCAGGAAGGTAAACACCATTTCTGTGCGCTGCTCTGGTTTTGCCAGAAGCGGCTCAGTCATGCTGGCCGCATGACCTGGAAAAACTGTCTGCGGACAAACACCGGCTCCCTCGGCCTGTAAAGCGAGATGAGCAGTCATTCGCGACTGGACCTAACAGTCAGGGGTCCTCTACCTTTACCTTTAGGACCAAGTGCCAGAGATTCAAGTCCCCTGCTGGAAGATTAAAATGTGTTTTGCTTCTGTTGCAACTAGATATTGGTACTAAGAGAGTGCAGGAAGGTTCTGATTAAACCTAGGGAAGGCATATCAGTTGTGCATAAGTCATGAAGTCTTCCTTGAACATTTTAAAGGGAAGTTCAAATGGTCACCTGCTAGGGGTGGGTAGTGCTGGCTCATTCAAACTGTAAAGTCTACTGTTAGACTTCCCCTTGGCCCCATAGCTGCTGGTTCTGGTGGGTATCCCAGTCCCCATCTCTTCTCCTGCACCACCATTCATTTCGTTTTGATATTGGATACGCCAGAGAATTTGAGACAAGTGCAGTAGAAGAGGAATGAGGCAGAGGAACTGGAATAAATGTTCAGCAGGACAATGTAGCATAGTCCTACATGGAACCGTGCTAGTTCAGATATTTGTCAAAGGACACTGCATGTTCAGATGTTCCCTGTCACTTAACATTTCTTTCCATGCATATGGGTGGAGGTGGGGGGCTGAATTTTTTTTTTTAACATGGGACGCTTTCAGTTCTGCCATGTGCTCCGCTGAATGCTTGGCTTGGCTGTTGGAGGGCCAATGAGATGTAGCAGCCTTTAGGAAATGCAGTACATATAATCCATTGTGTCCCTTCCCATTGAAATTCTGTAATCAGAATTGTATTTTCATCTCTGCTTCTAGATTTCACCAACTCACACACGTCCTGCAGGGTGTGGAGAGCAGAAGCAGCAAATTCAGACCGTCCTGTCATCCCCTCCTAGACTGTCAGTTGGTCTAAGGTAAGAGATGTTTTGCTTCTGACAGCAAATCACTAAATTAATTGAGGGGGGGGGAGAGACTGTAAATTATTTGTTTCCCCTCCATTACATATGTTTCGATGAAATTCTTTTCAATATAACTAGACAGCAAAATAATATTGAAAATGTTTTTAAATCATTATTGATACATTTTTCTGTTTACAAATCCCATTAAATTCTTTCTCAGTCCAGAAAAATAAGTACAAAGCCCATCTTCCGTCTCTTCTTAAAGAAAAGTTTGTGTCCACTGATTTGCTCCTTGGCTAGGAAATGAGAGGGGAAAGGGGAATATAACTTTGCTCCTTTTTTGGAGTTGAAAGGAGACTGATAAAGGATATGTGAAGGTTTTTTTTTAAAAAAAATGAAATGGGTCTGAAGGAGTGACTTTTTGTTCTACTGAATGAGGATGAAGGATTCTTGCTAACTTCACTTGTGAAGATTTAGGTTGCCATCCTATATTCACTTACCGAGGGAGTAAGCCCCACTGAACTTATTGGACTTACTTCTGTGTAGGCATGCATAGAATTGCACTCCTAGCAGAATAGTTGGCCTCATATTTGACCCTTCAAAGAAAATTTAAGGAGTAGTAGAACAGCTGGTTATTCATGTTCAAATAGCTATAGGAAGAAAACCAAGTGTTCCATTCTGTTGAAAATTTTCATTGGTTTACCAAAAAAAAACCCTCATTCCATTCACCACAGCCATCACAAACTAGTCTCAATTGGATAGACTTCTCCTGATTCTATGCTTCTTGCAGCAATTTTCCATTTTGGTTGTCTTTTACATCCTTTTTCAACTCCAGTCTGAGATAACTGAGCTCAAAGTAATCTTTGGATTTCCAGTAACACTTATAGCAAATTCTCCATGTCAGTATTTTAGATGAAATAACCATAAAACCAGCTTTCCTTTCCATTATTCTCGCAGAAAACCGAGGGGAGAGGGGAAGAAATGTCGCAAAGTGTATGGGATGGAGAACAGAGATATGTGGTGCACAGCTTGTCGTTGGAAGAAGGCCTGCCAGAGGTTCATTGACTAAAGCATGGAAGAAACGATGGAGGGGTATGGAGTGATTTATGGCAGGATTTTCTCGCTTGCAGCCAGGCTGTGTGGTTTTCCTCTTCTTTTTCTGTCCACTTCCTTCAGTGCTGGCTTCTACTTTGCACTCTAAAGTGAAGTAGTTATACCCCAAGAGAAGGACTTCTTCGAAGCCGACATGCAGCAATATAGTGGGAAACAAACAAAAACAAAACCTTCAAAAAGTTTTGAAGCAGGAGCAGCTATATGTCTTTTTTTTTTCTTTAAAAGAAAAAAAAGAAAAGAACTCTTTTTAATAACCTTGAACAATTTGCCTGCTGGGACCATGTGTTTTTTTCACACTGCATTATTGTCTGTGTTGTGAACTTTGGGGTGGGGGTGGGAATCAAGTGATACTTCTTTCCCTAAAATGTTTATGCACCACACAAATGCATAACATAAGCTACAATTTTATCAAGAGCAGCTCTCCCGGGAGTGGTGAATATAATTATAATGTGAGCAAGTCTTGATTCAGAGGCGGGGACGTGTCCTTTAGAGGTACTAGGATGCTGCCTTGCTGGAAAGACAAGCATCCTTGTGAAGAATATTTTGTGAGAGGTCTCAAACTTGAAGCCCAAGCACAAGTCTTGTTTCTGTGCTAAAGGAGGATACGTGGGGAGGGCAGAGGAATCACCAGCAGGCCCAAACTAAAAAGTACAACCACAAGTGGGAAGGGAGTCAGTAAAGTTAAATGACCTTCGGCTGAAATAAGAATAAGAACTTGGGTTCCAATATGATCTTCCTAGAAGTGATTGCAGGAAAATTATTTGTGCTAAAGGCCCTGTTAAGGAGGAGCATGTGGACTTTTGTCAGCATTTATTCAGGGATGTGACAATCCAAACCAGCAGCTTCCTTCCCTGCCTTTTTATATGACATTCTGAAATGAACAGATCAGTTAAAATACAAGGCATTATTTCTGGGGGTAAAGGCTACATGGAGGAAAACAGCTGAACAACAACAACAACAACAATGCTTTCCAATAAGTAAAATAGGAGTGTCGCATAGCAGTTATATGTGTATATTAAAAAATACATAGAGGGTAAAGTTCTTTCAAGGTCAGAAATAAAAGGTCTTCAAGCTGCCTTGCACTTTGATAGGTCTTGGTGCTTTAGTGTAATTTAGTATTGGGGTGGCGTCCATTAGAAGGCACATATTATATTAGTGGGGTGGTGGCTGAGCGAGCTTTTGAATATCAGTGGGGGGGAAATGCATACAGGTAGATAGAAATTGTTTGTCTGAGCAGGCCCCACTAAAACAAATGAGATTGGTGCAATAGCACAATGGGATGCTTGTTCTTAAAACATCCTGATGGATTTTTGTCCTGTGATATTAACTCAGGTGGAAAAAGAATGGTATCCCAAGTTGGGAAAACAAGAGCAAGAGTGGGAGCCTATGTGGATGTCAGTCCAACTATTGCATGACTACATGTCATAGGCAAATTTTATTTTTTGTAAGACCACAGATACTGGTCTGTCTACCAATGGCTGAGGGGGGCAGCACAACATTTAATTGGAGCACAGCATCTATAGCTAGGGTTAGTCCCCACGCAAACTTTTTTTTAAAAAAAATAGCTTTAACAATAGGCCTCTTCCTTTGTAGGGTTCTCCACAGGTAAGCCTAAGATTCCAAAACGAGTGTATTTGGGAAACGTCTGGGTTGCATCAATAGGGTTCTCCTGTGTAAGCAGTCCCAAAAGAAATTCAAGCAGTTTTCTCTAACACCTCCAAAGAACACAATCCTACAGATCTTGAGCTGATGCAGTCAGTCTTAACAGCTGCAGGATAAGGATCATGCCTTCCTGGAGATGCGGCAGTGAAATACAGTGGTACCTCTGGTTAAGAACTTAATTCGTTCCGGAGGTCCTTTCTTAACCTGAAACTATTCTTAACCTAAGACACCACTTTAGCTGCTGCCACGCCGCAGAAGCACAATTTCTGTTCTCATCCTGAAGCAAAGTTCTTAACCCGAGGTACTATTTCTGGGTTAGCAGAGTCTGTAACCTGAAGCGTTTGTAACCCTAGGTACCACTGTAACAGAAGGCATGAGTTTTATACAAAACGGCATTTAAAACAAAACCAAAAATGAATAGTGTTGTTACTACATGGCAGCTTTTTAGATCTAGCCTGACCATTAAAGTTAAAAGAAAAGGTAATATTTGAGAGGCAGGGGAGTGAAGCTTTGTTTTTAGTTGCATCTTCAAATGTCAGTGGTGTTTGGCAAGGCTACCAGCAATGCATAGTGTTTACGTGATCGGGAAGCTAACTGCTAATTCCAGAGTTGTATACCTAATGTAACAGTCACACCCTGTGTTCATGCTTTAATGTGTAATGTGTTAGGTTGCAGTCATTCTTATGTGTTGCTGTATATCTCTTGAGTGTTCACAATGATCTGTTTGAGGTTTACTCAATAGGGATCACCCATAACCTCTGTTTGGACCTGTTGCTTGGAGACGAGTACAAACAGTAACCTACTTCCTTAATGTTCAGGGGGAGAAAAGGTAAGGCACAGGCTTCATTCCTAATGTTGCATAGGCAATGTTTGTAGAAGGCATGCTTGCTAAAAGACCCAGGTCCAATTCCTGGCATTTCCATTAAAAAAAACCTTAAACAGGACTATGAAAGACCTCTGCATGAGGCCTTAGAGAGCCACTACCATTTGGAATAGATATTATTGGCACCGATAGGCCAAGAGTTTGACTTTGCAATCACATGTTTTTAGAAGAATGAAGTACCGCAGAAATATTTTGCACTCAGCAAATTCTTTATTATTTAAATGTTCCAGTTGAGGTTCACATGGTCCTGTTCTAGTTCTGTGGCATTTTCACAGGACAATATTGCCATACAAGTGGCAGAATGATAACTCACATTCAAATAAACCATTATATGTCTAAAGGTCACAAAACCAGAAAGTGTAAGGGCAGAGAATGGTAAATATTTAGGCTGTTGGTGGGTGGGGCGGGGGCAGGTATTGGAAATACATAATAAACTAGAAACCCACAGCTGGTATTTCGTTGCATGTATTTATGGATACGATTGGAAATTCTGTTTCAGGATGGTGGCATATGATAGGGACTGTACCAAATTATTATTATTGGTGCTCTCAAATGTTCAGAGCTGAAGTCAGCCCTTGACATAGCTAAATATTCACAAGACTTGAAAACCAATGTTTGACCCTTGATCGTTTTAGCATTTTTGTCAGGCATTCTCAACTTAACTCTGCATTCATGAGGGCTAGAAACACTGAAACATGATCTTCCCAGGATAATGCCTGCTGAATATTGCCCACGACACTCTGTCTTAATGCAATAGCGTTCATAAAAATTAATCGGCATCAACAACTTATTTCTCCCATCTCCATTTCTCTGCTCTGCAAAGCTTTCTTATACTGTGTATGATTCAAGTCTTGAACAGTGGGAGTGTCCTATGTGGCAACACTGAGATAGGCTTTGTCTGAACTACTGTTTGCCATAGCTAGGTTTAAGGCCAAGCTGCCCTAAGATAGGATTTGGTTGTTTACTCAATTATTGAACCACCTTATAAGTGATTCTACTGGACCTCTTACAGGAAGAGAAGAGCGTAATTTTACAATAGAACTGCTTGAGCTTGCCTTGCTGTACATAGTAACTGCTTGTTCTAAAATTGCTTACAACATAACATTCTTTTTTTATTGTTGTAGAATTTCAATAGGGCTTTGAAACCCAGGAAAACCACAGAAAGTAGGTCATTAGCTAGAATTGTAATTAAGCCAGCTTGTCAGGTGAGAAAAAGGCTATACTGAACCACAGGAGGCTGCAGGCTGTTTTTTAAAAATACTTGTTGAAGTCCATTCATTTAAGTGGGTCTACTCTGAGTGAAGTTTATTTGGATACAGCCGAGTTTTGAATATCCGACCATGTCAGAGTTAGCCATCAGAGGCCTAGAGTCTCTTGGATGAACCCGTTGAGAACTGCCTTGTGGTTAGTGTTATATATGAAAATTACACCACCACCAAAAAAACATGCAGTGTGGACTTGCAGCTCAGTGGAAGTTTTTATTCTACTTTCCCTTTGAAAAACCTGCTCTTGCATTTCAAAAGAGGTTGAGCATGCAGTGGAAGAAAACAAATCTGAGGCTCCTTGGACACACAATTGTTTCTGGTTCTTTGTCACTGATTCTATTTGAAATGTGGAATATGCTGTTGTCGACCTGATCCCTATTCTAAAGATCCACCGCATCCTAAACTTACCGTAGTTTAGGAATCTTACCGTAGGCTTGCCCCCTAATTGTTATTCCCCCCCCACCCTGCCCTATTGACTCTTAAAAATTATGTAAATAAATTATTTTCCCTCAGGGAAGGAAAACAAAAAGAATAGCAATATAGTTTTGTTTTAAATAGAATTGGTTGAGCACAGAGAGAGAGATAAAAAGTTTTTGTTTTCTGGCCAGATTTATTCAATAAAATTTGGAAAAATTAGTCCCTTGAAGTTGTTTATAGAAACAAGCATTTATCTTAATCTTGTGTATATTCAGTAAGGCGGGTTTTGAAAGGTGACATTTGTTTACATTAGGAATTGAATTCTAGTGGACCCTAATTCAATTGGCAGTTGACCGTTCTTTCTACAATCACACTGCTCAAGTATCTGCAACAGAATAACCGCTCTTTTTTTTAAAGTTTATTATGTGCAAATAGTGTGTCTTTCAAAGACAAAAAGGTATTTGGACATAGTCAAGCCAGTCATTCCTATGCCCTGTAGGCTCAACATGGGATGCCCACTTGCCCCCCCCCCCCGTGATCCTCTCCCAAGGTAGAAATTAAATTCTTTCCCAGGCAATACTGGTCTTATCTGTACCCAAGGAGTTGCAGGATCCACTTTCAGGCATCTTTTCAATCCCAAAATGGGTAGCAGATTCAAGGGGGTACCAAGTGTATGAAAACTCAGTATTGTGCTGGGGGGAAACAGGCAAGGAAGAGGCTGTAAGACAGTTTGAGGTTTGTTTCCCTTCTGATCTGTGTTCAGATGGGAACTTCTTACCAGAGCTTTTTTTAATTGTTATTTATTTTTTCTTTATAGATTTGTTTTAATGGAACTTCCTCTAGGTCAACTTCATGTCAGCAAGATAGAATTTTAAATAAAAATGAGACTTATTCATATTCCTACATATGAAAATATGGCATAAATGGCCTTTTTGTGGCTACACATACAGGAAACCCAACACTCCCCCCTCCTTTTTAAAAAAATTTTTAAAAAGGCAGTACTTTTTTATGTGAATGAGGGGCCACCCATCCTTTATCTGAGCATAATGTAATACTGTTTTTGTATAGTCCCGTTCTGTCAAACGCCTGGCCCTCAAGTCCAGTATATAGTGCATGATTCCTTTTCGTGATCAGAGCTCTCATAGGGATGCTGATCTTGCGAGAACTTTCACTTTTGCAAAAGTTTTGTAGGAAACGAATACTAAAGTCTGCCCAGAGAGAGAGAGAGAGAGAGGTCATTCTGTATACAGTATTAGGAACATAAAAAGAGCCTGCAGGATCAAGCCAATGACCAGTCTAGTTCAGAGTCTTTTCCACACACACACACCAAATTCGCCAACCAGATGCCAGAGAGAAACTGATTATAATAAAAAAATATAAAAAAATCATTCCAACCTTAGAGACCAACTAAGTTTATCATTGGTATGAGCTTTCATGTGCATGCACACGAAAGCTCATACCAATGACAAACTTAGTTGGTCTCTAAGGTGCTACTGGAAGGAATTTTGTTTGTTTGTTTCGACTACGTCAGACCAACACTGCTACCTACGTGTAACTGATTATAATCAGTTTGCAAGGGTGTTTCTTGGAAATTTGGGGTGCCCAAGTGTGAATATAGTAAAGGCCAGTAAGCTGCTAGGCATTGCAGGTGTTCCAGAGTCTATTGCACCAGACAAAGAGTAGGAGTGGATTGGCAGACAAATTAGAGTCAGGCGGGTTGTCTGAGGAAAAGAGGTTTCTGAGCATCATCGTTCTATGTGATTTTCTGTCTTGGGAGTCCCTAGTTCAGCAAAACACTTAAGCTCACGTTTAATTGAACTTGCTTATGTTTTTTTTTTAAATTAGGACCACTTAACAATGAGGCTGAGTCCCTTACACTATTAGGGTGCTAGAATGTGACTAATTATATTTCTAATATTGTATTTATACATTTACATTGCACGACAATCTGGATTTTTTGAGGTGCCATGCCATTTGTTGTCTAGGTCCAGAAAGCTTTTTTTCCTCCCACAATTTATATATATATAAGGGAGAAGTAATTAAAGATATGCCAAGAAGTAGCCAGCTTCATTGACTCTTTATAAAATATTGTAAAATTAACGTGTCTCGTGGTGGTCTTCGTGTCTGAGATATGCAGTAGTTATAGCAAAAATTAAATAAAAAAGGAAAGCGACAACAGCCTTACTGAATGGTGCAATATAGATTTTCTATTAAACAAAGGGCTATCTTGCTGAAGAAAAGTATAAGCCACTGTGAATAATAATAATAATAATAATAATAATAATAATAATAATAATAATAATAATAATTTATTATTTATACCCCACCCATCTGGCCGGGTTCCCCCAGCCACTCTGGGCGGCTTCCAACAAAACATTAAAATACAGAAATCCATCAAACATTAAAAGCTTCCCTAAACAGGGCTGCCTTAAGATGCCTTCTAAAGGTCTGATAATTGTTATTCTCTTTGACCTCTGGTCAATAATTCTGCAGCATCTTACTAGCAAGTCTGCATAGCCAGAACTTTTAGCCAATTTAATAGGTTTCCAAAATTTGAATAGGGATGTAATTTGAAAATCCGTTTCAGAGAGGGATTTTTCTCGTCATTGTCAGTTTGAATCCTATTCTCAGGGCCATATGTCCCATAGGAAAGGAAGGTTAACTAGTATTTGAGTCCTGAAAAAGTCTTGTCTTTTTGTCATAAACTGGTCTCTGCCTAGTTCTGGCTTTTAGACAACATGAAGGTAGCTTAAAATTTGCTGGTTTCAAATCTGCTGGTTTCAAAACATACTTTGGATTGACCCACAGTCCTAGGTAATGATTATTTGTTTTTAACCACAAGACTGAAGGCTTTTCAAGCATCATAAGGAATTATCTTTTTTCTCTCTTACATTCTTCAAAGGAAAAAGAAAAAATGCTATCTAAAACCCCTAACGTTCACCAAAGATTAAAGATCCAGGGAGCAGGTTATCTTGTCGTTGCTCTCTTTTTTTACCATTGATGTTCTATTGTTATGGATCTCGAGGAAGGTCAGTGTGCAGACAAAAATACAAGCTATGCTTGTAAAGAATTTGAGCCAAGATGAAGTCTTTTTTTTATCAGAAAGCCCTGATTAGGGATACAGTAGTCATGCAATTTAGGTTATCAATATCAAATACCTTAAAATGCACTCATGTTGTACAAAGGTGGCAGTACTTTGCATCAGGTGAACAGATTTCTGGTGGGGATGGAGAACAGAGGCTAACTATTTAGCTGAATACCACCCTATTTTCCAAGTACTTAGATCAAGCTTGTGGCTTAATTACACAGAGTAAATTAATGAACATGGTCTGTTCTAATTGTCAAGCTTTGATTAAATATTTGGATTGATATTATATTATATTGATACTATTCTGGAGATCCCGAGTCATAAGATGGCTAGATTGGCCTCTACTAGAGCCAGGGCCTTTTCAGTACTGGCCCCCACCTGGTGGAACGCTCTTTCCCAGGAGACCAGAGCCCTGCGGGATTTGTCATCTTTCCGCAGGGCCTGCAAGACAGAGCTGTTCCGCCTGGCCTTTGGGTTAGACTCAGCCTGACCCCTGTGTTTTCCTCCCCCATGGCTTGGATTTATGGCCTACTTGAAATGAGGCTGCAATTTAAATTTTAATACTGTATTTTAATCTGTATTTTAATTAATTGTTTTTATGTTTTATTGTAATTCTGTTGGTGTCAGCCGCCCTGAGCCCGGTTATTGACTGGGGAGGGCGGGGTATAAATAAAAATTTATTATTATTATTATTATTATTATTATTATTGATATAGTAAAAGCTTCCTCAGGTTGCAATAATGGCACCAGTCCATCCTGACAAAGAGTAGCAAGCCTAATTATAATTTACAGTGGATCCCCCCCTTATCCTAAAAAAAAGGAACTTTGTTTTACTCCAGAAAGGTGGTCATTTTCTTTTAAAAGGGGGGGGATAGGGGAGAAACCATTTTGTACTTAGAAAATAATATGTATCTGAAGTCTGGGATCCTAAGTTCATATTTGGAAATAAGTTACAAATGAAATAGTAGAGCTGATTTTCAGACAAAATCGGTAAGGGCTGCAGCTCCTGTCATTTGCTGGGAATAAGTATTTAAATATGTGCTTTAATGTCAACAAGACAAACTATAGACTGTTAGGAACTGTCTGTAAGTTGAGGCTAAGAACCTGAAATCCAAGCTTTCCGTTTTCTTACAGTTATTTGAGATTCTCTTTAAATGTTTAGATGTAGATGTTTTAATCAGATTCTGATGTTGTGGAAATACCTTGGTTCTGACGAAGGTGGCACAGGCCTGGTTTGAATGCAGCGTTGCCTGTTTTGCAAACCATAGTTGGTGAAGACAAGAACAAGGGTCAAGCCTGCATACTCTTCCCCCTCCCCTCCTCTTGAGCATTGGCTTCAGTGTGGAGATCTTGGTTTGCTTTTAAATCAGAGTTCAGTGTCCAAAACAGGAAACTGCTTTAATATCAGTTTACTAACAGAGGTATTAAATCAGAAGACAACCCTGGGCAACCTGTCTGAATCCAACCTACTTTTTATTTTTTGACAGACGTGGCAAAGTTGCAACCTGTACATATATTCAACAGAGGCCAGCTCAGCATGTAAACTTCACTAAACAAATCAACTTGTGAGGTTAGCCTAGGAGGGGAAAGTTTGCCTGGCTCTCGACAAGCTTGGAAACCTAGGCTGTAGTCTACAAAACTACTTTGCTGAAGTTCTCTTGCAGATTTTTGCTGAACTTGAGTTTTATAGCTGCAGCCACTGTTGAATGTCTATGCTAATTCAACTTTTATCTCCTGTTTCTGTCTCATGTCCATCTCTGAGCTACGTTGCAGCTTATAGAAGTTTTGACTTATTTGTGAATTATGCTCCTAGCCTTCACATGTGAGAAGATATGTTTTAATATGCATGTTCGTCAGGTTCGGAGCTTTCTAGAAGAGAAGTGTAAGAGATTTCCATACCCTTTTTCTCCCTGTCAAGACTGTATTGCTGCTGAAAATGTATAATTTTAGTGAATGTTGGAGAGGCACATGGTACAAAATAATAAGCTTTCTTTTTTCGGGGGAAAAGCTAAGTTCCAAAGTGTACATGGAATACATGTTATCAAGCACACTTGGTAAGCGCAAAAGCACTAGTTTATATTTAAGAAATTGACAGCACAATCCTAACCATGTCTACTCAGAGGTAAAACTTACTGAATTCCATGGGGCCTATTCCCAGGTTAGGATTGCAGCCTAATATGTCAATCTTAAATGTTTAATTCATGTGTTCAGTTTGGTTTTCTAGCGATTACTTGCAGAGTTCTATAAAACTGCAGTATATTTATAAAGAAAGAAAAAAACGACCTGTTAACAAAAAGCTCATTGGGAATATCACTTTAAATTGAACTAGTGGATTCTAATAACAAAAAAGGTTTCAAGAAGGAAATGTAGTTAATATTATTCAGTTACTGCAGGGATCGGGAACTTTTTCAAGACCTAGGGCCATGTCCCCTTCTGGGAAAGTTCCCAGGGGAGAATGGGATCTGAGGCAAAAAGCAGGCAGAGCAAGAAATGCGAATTTTATAGGCTAGCTTCTACACAGACACTCCTCATCCTATATTCTCAACCCAGGCAAACAAGAGGCACTATCAAAGTTCAAGGATGCATTCAAGGCAGGCAGAAACACAACACTCAGTTGTAGGGCCAGCAAGGGGGTGTAGCCTGTGGAAAGTCCTGAGGGCCCCCACCCCTGAGGTTCCCTGCCCCGGAATTACTGCTTCCACAGTTAACGTTTGCAGGATAACTTATTTATGTCTCCTCCCAGAAGACTCTATGGGTTTTAATGAATGTAACTGTAAAACTATGCATTTTTCATAAGAACATGTGTTACGATATACCGGTTTAGAAATATTCCTAAAGGTCTACTAAAATGGTTAAATGTCGCCCATGGTGAATTGCTTGAATTTCCATTCTTGGCACACTTAAAATTCTGCTTTAGAGGGACGAGAAGGAATGGCGTCGTGGAAGAAATGTGTGTTTCTCTCTCTCTCTAGGTAATGCAGTTTTAAGACAAAGGGAAAGCAAGCAAGTGAACTGCTTTCATGTCCCATTTATTTTTAGGCAGGAGACTTGGGTGTTTGCCGGTGAGTCTTAACAGTGTGCAGTGCATGGTTTTGACTGGGTTGTGCCCCATGTTTTTATATTAACTGTGAGCAGCATTTAGTGGCCTGTCCATTCTACATCCTGCTCTATCAGCGACTGTGTACATTCAGCCCTGTGAGTGGTTACTTGAAACTAGTTGCCATAGAGAGTCGGGCCAGTCTTCCCCACACTGATGCCTTCAATATATTTTAGACTATGACCATCAATTCCAGCTAGCATTGCTGCACTGGGTAGGATTGATTGGGAAGTAATAGTCCAAAATATCTGGATAGGCACTAGGTTGAGGAAGTCTGGGTTCAAATACCACCAGCCAATTTAAGAAGTAACTTTTGAAAACCTTGTCAAGATTCTGAATATGCAGTTGTAACGGAGCAGAGTTGCAGAGTAAAAATGGCATTGTTAAGTTTTATTTTTTTACTGTAGTGTTAATGAGTTAAAATCCTGCCATGTTTTATTGTAAACACAGTGCCAAATATTTCCTTTTGCCTGATTAACAATACAGTTTTAGGAAAACTAGCATCCGTCCAATACAGGATGAAAGTCTCTTGCTAGTCTCCTAGGACTCGAGTTATACAATAAGATGTTCTCACAACTGGGGATCTATGCAGATTTGGAGGAATCTGCCTGCAAACATCATACTGAAGTGCTGAGCCTTGGACAATGCACAGATAGAGCTACAATTACTACATTACTAGAGGGCTTTTTCATAGTAGTATATTGTGCTCCCCGCGCCAAGGAGGTGACTTTAGGTTAGCCTCAGATTAGAGTCAAGCATACCTCGGAGCAGGGAGTGGAATTTCATCCACCAAAATTCAGCATGAATCTATCTGGGGAATAACTGCGGCCTACCTCTAGTCTGACACGGGGACAGGAGGCAACTTATCCCTAGGCGAATGCTGCAAAAAATTACTAACGTGTTTCAGGACCTGTAAGACTATGTCATATGCCTGCGGTTTCACTTCCACTGGAATCAGTGGAGCTCCTTCCAAAGAATGCAATGAGAGTGAGTCATCCTTTGGTTTTCAATAGGAGTCTCTTTTATTGTCTGTTTTAATATGGGGAATTCACTTTATAAATATTTGAAAGAGAGCTTCCAATTTTGGCACTAATGGAAATACTGGATACTTTTAATATATATTTAGAAGGTTATTTGAAAAGCAAAATGGTCTGTCTTTTTATATAATTTTTAGCCAGATACATATACTCTGATTACTACTTCTGTGGATTCCTATCAGACTGTAAGGGGGGGGGGGACTAGTTCAGGTTTCAAAACCCGGGAGGTAGGGGACAGGGGAACTGACTGTTTTGAAGTGCTTTGCTAGTTTTTAGTATATTGTGTGTTTGTATATAAATATATCTATATACAGTATAAAGACATATAAAAATAGGTCTGTAAGGTTCAGTGTTTTGTGTTTTTATCGCTGTACTCTAAGGAAATAAAATGTGTTTTGTATTGCTTTATGAATTAATTACAAAAGGCTTTATGCATTGATCAAAATGTTTTCTAGCTATTTTACACCAGAAGTTGATAAATAACTCTAATCCTATGTAAATTCACAACATTGAGTTTAGAAGTGGAATTTGAGATTTTTAAGCTGGCTCTGATGGCACCAGATAAAATGCACTTTCTTTGTGGCATGTAATATATTTTGCTCTCAATGGGCTTTAAAACAAAAGACCACAACATGTTTACATCTTTTCTTGTGCCCTCCTCGTCCCCTCCTTCCTTTATAATAATTGCAAAAAAATATTTCCTATTTGGGGGGGGGGGACAAACAAATATCTGAGTTACTGAAGTAACATTGTTCAAGAACGGATTGTTGGGAATAGATTAGTATGTTGGTTTTAAAAAAAACAAATCATTTTAGTGATAGTCTTCAGTATGTGAGCTCTATTTTGTGATGCTTGGTTGTGGCAAATATGCTGTTGCTTATCTAGTCTAAATATCATTGCTTTCTTGTATTTTACTGTTAATGGCTATTCCATAAGTTGCACTTGCCTGAACTGAGTCAGAAGAAGTCTTGCGGAACTATTGAGACTGTTACGATGTCCAGAAACATTACTTAAATGCACTTATAATTGATTTACTACCATGCAGTATGTTGAACTGTTTCATGTAATAAAGGCATTTGTTGTATAAACTTTGTCGTGGGGGCCTGTTTTCCTTGAGCTACTTATTTTTGTGCTGAAACAAAAAAATAGGGGGGACAATAGCAAAGGCAGGGGAACACACAGCCGAATCTAATGTACTAATCTACTTATGGAAACATGGAATTTAAGTAATTGAAAGGGTTCAAAAGTCCAACACATTTTTTAAGTGATGGCTCTTCTTTGGGACGGATTACAAAACGATGGATGGGTATAAAGACAAGACCAAAAAAGCAAACAAAACCCAATAGTTTTAAACACCAATATTTGTCCATATGTTATAATGATTTGAGATAGCTCTAATTTGTATACGCTAGATCCGTTACCCTAATGGAAGGGAAGCGAGACTTAAATATTTTGATACACAATTTTCCTTCATGTTTGGATAGTCCTAAGAAGCAAGTATTCTTGCGCAAGTACAGCTACACTGCAGACCACTACTGTAATAAAAACTCCCTTTGCTCAACCGTGTACACCATGGGTAGGCAAACTAAAGCCCGGGGGCCGGATCCAGCCCAATCGCTTTCTCAATCTGGCCCCTGGTGGTCCAGGAATCAGTGTGTTTTTACATGAGTAGAACGTGTCCTTTTATTTAAAATGCATCTCTGGGTTATTTGTGGGGCGTAGGAATTCATTCCCCCAAAAAATATATAGTTCTCCCCCCCCCATGGTCTGAGGGACAGTTTGCTGACCCATGGTGTACACCATGCAGGAGTGCCGGCTTGACCCCACAGCTGGGTTACCCAGGGCCAGGCACGCTGCCATGCAGTGTGCATGGCCCTGACACCTAAATTTGTGGGTGCCAGGCACCGATGACACCATGAGATACTAAGTTCTGTGTATCCTATTCAAAGTGGTACCCAGATATTGGAGTAAGACACACCTGCAATAATCTTCTCCATTCACAAGCCTTTTGCACTTTTACCAGTCTGGCATGATAGGACAGGCACCTGCTAGTGTTGCACCAGAGGGAGTCAGCCCAGCCTCACACACCAGCATGGATTTCCTGCAACTGGCTCCTCTATACCCAGCACAGCAGCACCTAGAACAAAAAGACATCTCACTTTAAAACCAGCTGGAAAACCCGTCCTACTAAATACATGTAAAACCATCTTATTATATACATGTATTCGTTGAGCAAATCTTTATCGTAGGTTGCCCTCTTGTGGTTAGAAAGTGTGTTTGCAGCTTTAAAATCCCTAAAACCGCTATTTACAAAGCAGCTAACGCCTGTCCTCTTTCCAAATAATCCATACAACTGGCAGTGCTGGTGGTGCTGATAGGAACTGCAGCCTAGTTAACATCTGCATCCATTCTCACTAAATTAAATGCTATTAAATGTCACATTCTCACTAAATTAATTGGAGCAAGAGCACAGAAGGATTCTACCTCAGAACCTGCTTGGACGGTCGGAGCTTAGCTCCAGGGCCTGTGGCATCATAAGGAAAGTGAGTGATGTTGATACCTCTGGGCTGTAGGAGGCAGGACTACCACATCAGAAGATGCCAATTCCAGAAAGGATGGAGATTGTGCCCCCCCTCTCTCTCTAAGGTAAAGGTACCCCTGACCGTTAGGTCCAGTCACGGACAACTCTGGGGTTGCGGTGCTCATCTTGCTCTATAGGCCGAGGGAGCTGGCGTTTGTCCGCAGACAGCTTCCGGGTCATGTGGCCAGCATGACTAAGCCGCTTCTGGCGAACCAGCACACGAAAATGCTGTTTACCTTCCCACCGGAGCGGTCCCTATTTATCTACTTGCACTTTGATGTGCTTTCGAACTGCTAGGTTGGCAGGAGCTGGGACTGAGCAATGGGAGCTCACCCCGTCGCGGGGATTCGAACTGCCGACCTTCTGATCAGCAAACCCTAGGCTCAGTGGTTTAGACCACAGCACCTGCATCCCTTTAAGATAGGCATGGCCAAACTTGGCCCTCCAGCTGTTTTGGGACTACAACTCCCATCATCCCTAGCTAACAGGACCAGTGGTCAGGGATGATGGGAATTGTAGTCCCAAAACAGCTGGAGGGCCAAGTTTGGCCATGCCTGCTTTAAGGCAATGAAACAGTTCAGCAGTTTAATGGTGCAAGGGATTCAGAGGAGGAAAGCTATCCTTTTTAATTAATTTGTATGCTGTTATTGACTTTTGTTTCCCCCTTCTTCCTAGCAAAACAGGATCAACTGACCTATTCTCCCTTTCCCCTTCCTAGTGCATAAAAATCCAAATTAAAAGAAAAAGATAACAAAGAAATATGATGCAAGGGGGGTTAAGCTATTGCACAGGTGATGAAGACCTCCTCTCCAATTGTCCCACTAGCACCTGGGTTGGGGGCCACAGAAGGATGTGGCCCTGTTTATGACAAGGATGGCCAGCTGTACAGACCTGTACAAAAATATTTTTTTAATCATGAAACAATAGCTTTTACACCTCAGTTCTTACTATCTTGGTTTGAGGGAATGAGTACGCAAATCAGGATAAAAGGCCTATTGAAGTCAGGCACTAGTGGCAACAAGATTATCCATTGTGCAAAATATGTACAATTTGTGCACCCAATGTTTGAGCTGTACAACTTAGTAAGTAACACTTTTTCGCAAGAACACTTACATGTGTAGAGATACACTGGGCACAGATACAAGCTAATGGGTGAGCAGCAAGCTTTTTTGCATTCCACCACTGATTCCAGTTTTTTGAACTGGAATCAGTGACTTCTAGCCTGGCAGTGGGGTCAATATACAATATACATACCTGGTGTGAGGCAAAGGTGTAAATCACAACAAATTGTCCTGCTTTGTGTGTAGGCAGTGCCTTTCTCCTTGCCTGCTACAGTTGCCTTCCCAGAAACTTTTATGTGCTACTTTCCCTGTGAGATTAGAAGCCCTGCAGCTAAAAGTAATTTCTTTGTTTAAATATTTATCAACCACAGTGTCATAAAAAAAACCCCACAACATACAAAAATTATAATAAGACCAATGAAAACATTGGTTAAAAACATCAATAAATACTGGCTGGCAAGAATAAATTAACATTTCAAAGACCTGCCTGAATAATACTACTTTAGGAGGTGCCTAAAAGAATTGTTGCCCTAAGGCTATGTACTGGTCTCCCCTTTGAGATTCTCCCACCTGTGGTAAGATTTTTTTAGGTGGGGTGTAACACATGTCTTTTCAGATTAGGATTTGGTGGGGCTCCATAGTTTTATTATGTAAAACACCTTGAACCTTGGGAAAGGCTGCTAACTAATGCAAAACAGAAAACAAAAAAAGGAAAGCTTGCAGGGGGAAATGTTAATAATAGAACAATAGGCCAGGTCTCCTCCTCTCCCCACCCCGCCCCACTGGCCCTTTAGCTCTGTCCATGGGGGAAAGTGAGGGGGGGAGAAAGATGCACCACTTTTTGAAGATGGGTCACATATTTGGATGGCTCTCAGGTGGAGGCTCCAATGGGGAAATTTAAACATTGCAGCCCGTTGCTGTAGTGGCCCATCTAGACAGATGGAAGGAATTAGTGGGTTCTCACTGCAGGGGTCACAGCTGCAGATGTCACTGGGAAATTCAGTGCTGCAGCAGCCTCCAAAACACCAAAGACAGTAAAATGGAGAAGAGGATCCAAAATCCCCTGAAGTCATGTGAGGAGGTTAGGTAACCTGAGCTGGAATTCAAACCACTAATCACTTTAGAAAAGTGGGGAGAGTATGCTCACATTTGCACTGCAGCCTAGCAGACCAATCCTATCTAGAGCTTTACCACAGCTAAAGCAGAGTGAGATCAACACTGCCCTGCCTGCTGCTGCTGAGACCTATATTTAACCCAGTTGCTGTATCTCCTTGTGCTGTTCTCTACTGACACAAAGGGAAAACGGGGCCCCTTTTTCTACTACCCACAAAGCTCCTTTATAGGCCAGCCAAGTGCCTTGTGGACAGTAAACCTGTTGAAGCCTTGGCCCCAGCTTTCTTCTGGGGCTTCGTTCCAGCACGAGAGGAAGGGAGTGAGAGGCGCATGGCACTATGCTCCACAGCATTACAAGGTTTTGCATTTTACTTCCACTATTCTTAGATACCCTGGGCACCTTTCGACACAAACACTCACCAGAAGAAGAATGTAAAGCTGGAAACAGGTGCAGCACTTTCAAAACGCTTTTCAACAGCAAAGCATTTACTTACGTTTAGCTTGGGGAACATATGTAGGAACAGGGTTTTCTGGGCCTGGAACCCTATTGTGGATGGCAATACTCCACCCCACTTGCAAAAAGAAGACATATCGTGTGCAAATTTATGGCTTCTTTTACAAGTGTGGTGGATGGGTCACACACAAATAATGTGTGACAGGGTATCAACAAATAGAGGTTTCCCCCTTAATTGAGTTTCCATACCAAAACAGGATTAACCTGTTGAATTTGCACCTGCCACACAGCTGTGGAAGCTGCAAGAATCCTGTTTGCCACCCAATGCCAATGTAAAACATGCAAACAACTTGATCAGTTGTAAACAAGTTGTGTTCCTGTAAGCCAGGGGTCAGCAACCTTTTTCAGCCATGGGCTGGTCCACTGTCCCTCAGGCTATATGGTGGGCCGGACTGTATTTTTTTGGGAGGGGGGGAATGAACGAATTCCTATGCCCCACAAATAACCCAGAGATGCATTTTAAATAAAAGAACACATTCTACTCATGTAAAAAACACGCTGATTCCTGGACCGTCCATGGGCCAGATTGAGAAGGCGATTGGGCCACAACTGGCCCAATTAGGTTGCCTACCCCTGCTGTAGGCCTTTTGTCACTGATCTTAAGTGGGCAATTCAGCATCTCTTTTGCATGCAGACAGCCCCAGGTTTGCTCCCTGTCATCCCCAGGGCAGGGAACGGTTCCCTGGAGAGGAGCTGCAGATCAGTTTGACAATACTACTGAGTTGGGCAGTGCAATGGTCTAATTTTGTGCAGGGCAGCTTGCTTTCCCCAACTCCAAAAGAAAGTTCCTCTTATAGAAAAATGTTACAGAGTTGCATATCACAATTTAAAAATAGCATAAAATTCCACTGTCATAATCTAAAGTGAGGCCTCTTGAATGTTTTTGGCTTTTGTTTCACCTTAATATTGGCTTTTATTTTTGTACGGTATTACGTTGTAAGTTGCTTTGAGTTTACTTTTCATTTTAAAATGACTAATAAGTATACTTTTTAACAATTAAAACATGCACATTATACTCGTAATAAAAGCAGTTAATGCTTTTATTTGACGTAATTAAACAGTCACAAAGAACTATGCAAGGTGTCAAGTGCATCAAAGCTCTTAACCAGTCTGGAAGGAAAAATAGAGGAAGATAAACATGATGGAAATCTCATCCAGGTAATGTTCATATGATTGCATCTTTTTACAGCAATCATAAGCATGTATCATCATCATCATCATCATCATCTAAGAAATTTGCACACCATCCTTCATCAGCAGATATCAGGGCAGTTCACAGGAATATAAAAACACAATACACATGATAAAAAACAAGAACAAAAAAACTAACCAATAACCCCCTCTCTTTTTCAGTTATATTTCTATCCTTATCTTGATTTTTTTTAAAGCTGGTATCACTAGGTCAAGTTCATGTGTTCTGTTGAATTACACTTGTTTTAATTGGATTTTGAATAAATGTGCAATTGATAGTTCCTGTTTTGCATTTCATTGTATTATCTTCTTTAGTGAGTCGTGCAACCCGCTATTCTGAATAATGTTTTCTTTTTAAATAGGGAAGGGTTGCGGCGGGGTGTTTATGTAACGGGGGGGGGGGGGTTGGCTCAAAAAGTTTGTGAACCAGGGAGTTAAAAGAAGACAGAGCCTCTCATTGACAAACCTCTCAAAGAGTCTGCACAGGAGGAGGAGGAGAAAGAGGGAAGGTTTCTATAGCAGCGGCAGAAGCCAAGCAAGCAAACAACGCTGAACTTGGACCAAGAAGAAGTGTGCTTGCACACGAAAGCTCATACCAGTGATGACAAACTTAGTTGGTCTCTAAGGTGCTACTGGAATGAATATTTTTTATTTGTTTCGACTACAGCAGACCAACACAGCTACCTACCTGTAACTTGGACAAAAAGAGTTGGGCTTCAAGTTCACAGCGTTTAGTAGCTTCGCCCTCGTAGGTGTCGGCGATGTGAGCAGGTAAGTGTATCTGGCAGGGCTGATCTGAATCTGAATTTACTCTGCATATAAAGAGGATTGGCTCTAAGGGAGGGACCTTCTCGAGAGGCAAGGAGTTTGGATGGGTTTTCAAGAGACTGGCCAGTGGAAAGCGAAGCCGAAAGGTCCACACGCCTCTTTAACTCCTTGAGGGTCGTTTCCCCATCCCCCCAATAAGATGGGGAGAAATCTTCTAAATCATTTCTTTCGCTTGCTGCCTCAGTTTCCCAACTGTAAAAGTGACATCACCAACCCACCTAGCCAGTAGCATTGTTTGCAGTGCTGAAATTGATTTAAAGCGCATCTTGTGTAGATAAATGATTAATAGTGCAATCCAATGCCTCTCTACTCAGCCACAAGTCCCAGTGGGTTCAGTTGGACCAGGTAAAGTGGGCACAGTGGCTCTTGCCTAACACATTAAACTTTTACTCAGCTGAAAAAAGTTTATTTTTCAAAAATGATGGGAGGGTGGTATACAAGTTTTAATTAAATAAATAATAATAATACTACCTGTGACATTTGGCCTGCCATTTTTTAATGTGACACTGGGGGCTGAGGGAAGAAAGGCAATATAAATTGATTTGGAAGCTTTTACAAAACTCCTAAGATTGCAGATGTAAAAATTAATAAAAAGCAGGTTGCATAAAGGAAGCCTCCTGTCAGCACAAGGACTTCTGCATGCACACTGGGACTCCCTCTGCATTCCCCCAATTTCAAGCCTTTATAAAATGAATTTTTCACTGGCAGGAATCAACTCCAAAGGACACTATAGAATAACGCAGAAGGGAATTTTGAATCTTCATTTAAATAAATGCCATGAAGCATGTACTTTAATAGTGAATTGCTGCAATGTAAAGAAACTTGGCATTTAAAATCTAACTTAAAATATCAAGAACTCCAAAAGTCCTGCTTAACATAAATCTCTGGAACAGGTTGACGTTGTCTCCTGTCCCTGGTTGGGGAAAAAGTGGACAACAGCAGGCAAGGGATCATAATGGACCGATCCTATTCAGAGCTATGTTTAGCTGTGCTCTAACTAGCTGTGCTGTCATATCTGCCCGCATGTCATCCAGTATAAGATTATGCAGGGACACAATTGCTTCATTGACGAATGATTCTGATTTGCCTTACCAGGTATTCAAAGCCAATGCCCAGCCTCCCCTCCTCCCACCCGTCCTTACCCAAGAGCTTGAACGCTTGAATCTCCTTAAAGTAACAGGCCCATTTATGCCATATGGGCTATAGAGGCACAGGATTTGCTTAAAACCGGGGGACACATCCTAAATCACAGAGTCTAGAGGAGAACACAAACAGAATTGAAATCTGCATTTTGTTTTGTCCAGATGTAAGCCAGGGCCAAGCAGAACTGAAAAGGCATAATTCAGTAGAGGGGGGATTCAAGAGGACTAGGGAGGACCTCCCCCCCCCATGTCAAAAATGTGCTGTCCTGTGTGCCCCCTAAATCTGTTCTGGGGGTTCCCTTAAACCTCTGGACCAGATTTGAGGAGCGTGGGAGAGGAGGAGTCTCATTACTCAAATGGAAATTCTTGCACTGATGGGATGATACCACCCCATTGCTTTTTCCTTGCCTGTGCTGTTTCAAAATATGCTTTGTTTCACCTTTACACCCCCCCCCCCACAGCAGCACAATGGACTCTGTGGGTGCGATTGAAGCAGAGTACATAAAGAATTTGCAGAAACAAGTCTGCTTACTGGAATGTGAGACGTCATATCTATATCCTTTGAAGTAATACTGTTTTAGTACAAGTACGGTAGCTATGAAAAGTCTGAGCTGTTCACACACACACAGCCCGCAAATAATATTTAGGAAACTGGAATATTGTGAATCCAAGTCATAGCTCTGGATGGCTTGTACATGTAAACAAACACCTGTCTTTAAAAATCTCAAAACAATTTCATTTGTAGTCAAACCAAGTATACAAAAAGAACACGCTCCATATGCTCATCACCCTTGACAAATGCCTGAAACCAAACTACATTTGAACTCAGTAATATGAAAAATAGAATCACACTTCCACCACACGGGCTCTCGTTTCATTCCTCATCATCAAAAAATTTAAAACAGAGATCAGAGTTAGTCTTATTTACACATTTTTCCTGTTTGTCATCTGATCTCATCCGGATTTAAAATAAATTAAAATGAATGGGGAACTTCAGTCATCGAAATCTTTGCATCCCAGGAGAGCACTTTCAGAACATTGATCTTTATTAATTGCGGGTGGTAATTATTTTTTCCACTCCTCAGCTACATGTACAGGGTGCCAATACTGTAATGTATTCTCAGTGGTCTGTTATTTTAAAAATGCGTAGTATCAGGAAAGCCAGCTCATCCAAATAAGTACTGGAACACCCAAAGATTGGAGCATTTAGGAAATTGGGAGCAAAAAAATAAAAAGCATTCATACCTCTGTAATTCTAAAGGTCATTGTGTAGTTAATAGGAACCGCACAATTGTACCTGCTTACACTTAGAGACTTCGAACACTGACAAGCAAAGATTTAATGTAAGACAGCTGGTCAGTTCAGCAGGCTCTTGGCAACTTATGGACATGTACACACAGCTTGGACAGCAGCAGATATTAACATATGTTTTTAAAGATGATCATTAAATGTTGCTTTTAATGAAACACCTAAAAAAACATGCTGATATCTCAATAGGGTAATGCATATATATTCATTTGAATGCTGGCTGCAGTTACTTTGAAGCACAGGATAACTGAGGTTTAGAGGTTATACATACTTTTACAAATGAGTTACAGATGTCTCCGCTTCCTCCTCACTGCCTGCAATGCTGCTGTCTGTGGATGCTGTGACATCTTCGTTGGTACCCTTGCCATTATCTCCTCTCTCAGCTGCTTCACCCTTTGGGCCACCCTCAGATGCACTTTTAACTTTCAATGGCTGAACGCCTTCTGGAAGCTGGACACCAGTTTCCGAAGAATCTGTGCCAGATGCTGTTTTCGGCATTTCTGTATTTGGATCACCTAAAAACTTCTGCCAACCCTTCAGTCTCTCTTCCCTTTCTCTTGAAGTCTCCTCAACCAGGTAATCTGTTACACCATCCCAGGTCTCCACAGAGAGCTGACGTCCACCAAACCATCGCCCGTTGAGTGCCTGTTTGCAGACATCTCCTTCTTCTGCTTCTTTAAATGACACAGAAGCAACACCATCTGGGTGCCTATCAAATAGAATGACTTTCTTTACTCGTCCAAACTTTTCACATTCTGTCCGAAGATCTTCTCTTATCTCATTTAGCACTAAAGGATCTTCCTCAAAATCGCTTGGGTGGAACATGTTCCTGATAATGATAACACGCTCGTGCCGCATTCGAACACTGCCATCTTTCTTCTCCGGTCGCCAATCCAGCAGTTTTTGTTGTCGAGACAGCTTCTTTTTGTAGTCTTTGCATTTCTTCTTCTTCTTGCTGGCATCATACTCCCCCTTCAGTTGAAACTGTGCAACTTCCACATGCAATTTGTAGCCTCTAATTTCATTTTCATCCAAAAATTTCAATGCTAGTTCGACAGATTCTCTCTTTAAGTAACAGCAGAGCCCATCTCCTTTGAGATTTCCTTCTTTGCCTTTGTAAAGTTTAATTTTAGGCTCCTCTGTTTGCGGATCACGCATAACAATACCACATTTTGACATAACCTGCACGAACTCATCTTTTGTAATGTCTGGTGGTAAACCCGTCACATATACATTTGTGTTTCTCTGTTCTTCAACATGAAACCATCCTGCGTCAGGTTTTATTTTCTCTCCTTTTTGTTTAAGATCTGTTGCCCGAGATGCTTTTGGATCTGCTGACTGCTGGACCTTGGTAGTCTTTGAGTCTGCAGGAGTATTAGATTCAGTCTTTGTAAGAGATGTAGGTGAATTGTCTGACCTTTCAGTGGGAAAGCCGTAGTTAGCATGATATGTTGCCAGGAAATCTTCAGTAACCTTTGGGAACCAGGCCTTCTTGTCGCAATCCCACTCATACTGCGTCCCGTCCTCTGGGTCTGTGTACGTGAAAGGGTCCTCGCCGCCTTCCCCGTCCTTCTTGCCGTACAGCTCCTGCAGCCGCAGCTGCTGGTAGAACTCCTCATTCCGATCCAAGCCGCCAATACTCATCTTGTTGCCAGAGCCCAGGCTGACGAGGCAGAAAATGCAAGGCGACTCAGCAGCGACTCACCAGCTAGGCCACCTCCTGCTTGGGTATCGCCGGACCTCACAAAGCCTTAAATCAGATTTTAAAAATAAAATGCTTTTGAAGGAAAAATCTTTCTATAGTTTTCTATTTAAGTTACATTATGGTCCAAAGGCTATTCATCAGGAAATAAGGATTTGTTTTAAGTTTTTCATGTGTGCTAAAACTTAGTCTAAGTTTTTTTTTTTAATTGTTTCACCACATCAGTTAACAAACATGGATACATATGCTGTAACGTTATTGTTTTAGTTAAATAAATCATTTACATTGTTATTAAGGAAATGATTATTTTTCTCCTTCCATTAAAGTACAGTAGAAAAGTTGTCCAAATATAAGCAGTTAACTTATTAAACCTCACAATAATTTCATAATTATCTGTCTATGTATTTCTAATAGCATAACCAAATCAGTAACTTTGGATATAAGTGTAAAAAACTACTCTGAAAATTTATTATTCCAAGAATGAAACCTTCATCTGGTTGTAAATATTAAGGTTATACCAGCAAGAATGAGTCTTTCTGTTAAAAAAGAAAGAAAGAAAAAGATTTAAATCAAGTCTTACTGACTAGTGATTTGAATCGTGATTTAAATTGATTTGATTTAAATCAAATCCACCCTGGATGTGTGTGCAGGGAAAAGCCCAAGTATGATCCTCAGAATCCCTTCCAACTCTACAGTTCTATGACACTGCAATTCTATACATGTCTACTCAGAAGTAAGTCCCTCCGAGTTCCAAGTAAGTTGGCACAGGTTTCCAGCCTAAATTATTCAAAATAAATATCCACATTTCAAATAACCCTTGGTAAATTTAAAAGTGTTATTTCACATACGCTTTTAAATATGGTTAATGCCACAAGCAGTCAATTGTTGCATTAACCATATTTAAAAGCGTATTACTAGAGGGGGGGCGGGTAATGCCTGCCACATTTTGAAGGTGCATGTGAAATGGAACCTGCTTTGGGGCCCTTGATCCCATAAGTGAATGCATCCAAAAGTATATGCAGGGATGACTGTAGTAACAGACTTTTCCCTCTGTGAGAGGCAAATTGTGACCAGCTGTGTGAGCTTTTGGCTTCACAGAGACCGTGAAACCTTTTCTCTTAACATCAGTTTATCTCAGACAAGAAATTTAGCTGTAAGCTTAGCTGGCAGCATATTAAATCTCTGGGAACCAGAGCTTAGTCTTTCATCTCTACTTTACCTCAGGAATATGGAAGGCCATCCTTTGAGGGGGAAAGTACTGCATTCCTTTTATGTTCTTTCTACTGACAGCTTGAAGTCAGTTCTCTGTCTGCCTATTCAGGAGCAGGCCGCAACATATCTGCCAGAATTATTTTCAGGAGAGAGAAGGCAGTTCCTTTATGTTTAACTTTATCCTACAGGGAACATTTTTTTCATTATCCTAATAAAAGAATGTCTGGAAATGTGCACACCTCTCAAGCTCCATCTGCAAAGCAGAAGCATGCCACATTCCTGGGAACTGTAGCTTGTGAAGGGTGCCGAGAGTTCCCCTCCCAGAGCTCCCTGGGAAGAGGAACTGGCCATTCACCCCCTTTGAAAATTGTAGCTCTTTTATTGTTTTATAATTTGAATTCAAACTGTAATGCAACAAAATGCAGTATGAAAGAAGCAATAAAATATGATTTAAAATATGTATTGTTTTTAATGCAGAAATAATAATAAAAATTATTATTTTTACCCCACACATCTGGCTGGGTTTCCCCAGCCACGCTGGGCGGCTCCCAGCATATATCAGAACATACTAAAACATCAAACATTGAAAAATTTCCGATACAGGGCTGCGTTCAGGTGTCTTCTAAAAGTCAGATAGTTGTTTATTTCCTTGACAGGGAAGGCACTAGTACCACATACTGTGGACCAGGTGAATGAAGCTCACAGACCACCATTTGGGAACCCCTTCTCGGTCCAGTATACCTGAAGGAGCCTCTCCACCTCCATCATTCTGCCATCACTGAGGTCCAGCACCGAGGGCCTTCTGGCGGTTCCCTCGTTGCGAGAAGCCAAGTTGCAGGGGACTAGGCAGAGGGCCTTCTCGGTGGTGGCGCCCGCCCTGTGGAACGCCCTCCCAACAGATGTCAAAGAGGAAAACAACTACCAGACTTTTAGAAGACATCTGAAGGCAGCCCTGTTTAGGGAGGCTTTTAATGTTTAATAGATTACTGTGTTTTATTTTTCTGTTGGAAGCCGCCCAGAGTGGCTGGGGAAACCCAGCCAGATGGGCGGGGTATAAATAATAAATTATTATTATTATTATTATTAATTATTATTGTGAAAACTGGGCACAGAACAGGCCTGGAATATGCCAGTAAATCATATGCACGAAGTGCTATTGTCAGTAGTTATGTCTTTTGTACTCCTTTATATGTGTGTCTGCTATTCTGAGGCTACCGGTAACACTTCATGTACCTGCTGAAGGAGGCACTAGCCAGGAAAGGCTTCTAACACAAATATGTCAATTATGCTGGTTGAGGCACAAAAGCAGTTTCCTGCTTTTACCAGTCAAGACACCCACAAGTCACTCTTTGTTGACTTATTCAAGGCAGGGGCGTAGGAAGATAGGGGCGGTGCGCCCCGAGCGACACGATCCCAGGGGCGCCATCGCCGCTGCCTGCCCCGCCCCCAAAATGTGTGCCCCGCCCCAAAACGCGCACCACGTCACTGGGAGCAGTGCGCCTGTTCTCCGCCCCTGGTGGCGGAGCATGAAGCTCCGCCGCTGATTCAAGGCCATATGTCATGACTAACATCTATTTCACGATACCCAACTCTCCTTTCACTCAGGGTTATATGTAACTTTTAATACCTATTAAGTAAACTAGCTAAATAGCAAGACATTTATGTGAGTGATTGGAGTGGGAGATACCGTATGCTTAACTCTCCCATAGGGCTCAGTGGAGCTTGCCTTAGGATTGTACCCATTCCCCAGCTACCCTCCTCAAATTTATTAAAATCTGAATTGGAAAGCAGCTGTTTTCTGTTGTGGGGGAGGGGTGCATTCATTAGCACTGCAGAAATTATTAGAGGGTATCTCAAACCAATAGCAAATTTGCAGACAGCGCGGGATTGTTAATGTGATTGATATTTCCAAAACATATGAACTGACCTTCCAACATCTCAAACAAATGCTCCTTAATTATCCATCATAAACTAGGGAGAGAGCTAAAAAGGCTACAAGCGTCCAACCCAAAGTTACCAGAGAAGCCGGAAAAATACTGCAAAAAATAAAGGTAACTCCCAAAGTTTTCTTGCCTTTGGATGAATTCCATTTGTAAACAGCTGTTAATTTGTTATCTGTCAACTGTCATCGGGACTCAATGAGCTAATCTACAGGCTCACATTTGTTTCACAGAAATTTGTTCTCATAGTTGCATAGTCACTGCATTTATATAGGAACCGTCACTTAGGAATAGGTATTAACTGTACACTAATAGGATACAGAGGTGTTAGATGTAAGCTTAAAACCTTCTGTTATGGACCAAATGCCCTATTCAAAATAAACCTGACAGTCTCAACATAACCCATCTTCCAGTTAAACCTTCTAAATGCTCCTAGTCATTTTCACTTTGGCAAGGCAGCATAGCTGGCTCTTAGGAATAAAACGCAGAATACTTCTACCAGTATTTAAAATACAGTGGTACCTTGGTTTAAGTACACAATTAGTTCTGGTAGTCTGTACTTAACCGGAAGCGTACTTAACCGGAAGCGTACTTTCCCATTGAAAGTAATAGAAAGTGGATTAATCCGTTCCAGACAGTCCACAGAGTACTTAAACTGAAGCATACTTAACCTGAAGCGAACTTTCCCATTGAAAGTAATGGAAAGTGGATTAATCTGTTCCAGACGTGTACTCTGCAGAGTACTTAAACTGAAAGTACTCAAACAGAAGCGTACTTAAACCGAGGTATGACTGTAAGTAGATATTGACTAGATGGAGATGGCTGAGACCTTACCTCCCCGCAGACTGTCTCGTCAGAGTGCTGCATGCTCTAGTTATCTCTCGCTTGGACTACTGCAATGCACTCTATGTGGGGCTACCTTTGAAGGTGACCTGGAAACGACAATTAATCCAGAATGCGGCAGCAAGACTGGTGAGTGGGAGCGGCCGCCGAGACCACATAACACCAGTCTTGAAAGACCTACATTAGCTCCCAGGAGGTTTCAGAGCACAATTCAAAGTGTTGGTGCTGACCTTTAAAGCCCTAAACGGCCTCCGTCCAGTATACCTGAAGGAGCATCTCCACCCCCATCGTTCTGCCCAGACACTGAGGTCCAGTGCTGAGGGCCTTCTGGCGGTTCCCTCACTATGAGAAGCCAAGTTACAGGGAACCAGGCAGAGGGCCTTCTTAGTAGTGGCACCCGCCTTGTGGAACGCTCTCCCACCAGATGTCCAAGAGAAAAACAACTACCAGACTTTTAGAAGACATCTGAAGGCAGCCCTGTTGAGGGAAGCTTTTAATGTTTAATAGATTATTGCATTTTAATGTTCTGTTCTGTTGGAAGCCGCCCAGAGTGGCTGGGGAAACTCAGCCAGATGGGCGGGGTATAAATAAATTATTATTATTATTAACAGCATCTGAACTACTTTGAACATGTACCATTTGTCCACAGAAGTGCAATCTCAGTCTTTCAGAGCACCACTGTGCATAAAAATCATAAAAAAACACATAAATATATTTTACCTCCAGCCTCATTACCTCAGTCCAGACAGAGCAATGCATATTCAGGACTGGATGTCACAAGCACAAGTGTATTAAAGGCAGAGCTGAATCTTTGCATCTAGCTCTCTAGATTATATGCACATTTGTAGATTTAGCGTGGAGCCCCAAATGATAGATAGATAGATAGATAGATAGATAGATAGATAGATAGATAGATAGATGGATGGATGGATAGATGGATAGATGGATGGATAGATGGATGGATAGTTATTTGGCGTCAACATTTGTCTTCCACATTTGTATTTGCATGATGCTAACCTATAGTGTATATTTTAAAGGAACAGGAGACTGCAATAAACACTGCCCAAATAGAAACTGTACAGAAAGAAAACAGCACCAAGATAGTGGAATCTGAAATCCATGCAATATACAGACAACTTCAAATACTATCGGGTAATAATGAATGTTCCATGAGTTGTTGTTCTTACAATCAAGATATATTCATAAATATGAACTGATGCTAGCTTGGCTTTTGTATATGGCTAGGATACTTCTCTTATGGAAGAGGCTAACATCCAACTACAGTATACCAATGATGGATACATCCAGGGCCGGCTCTAGGTAGACCCCCGGTGGTGCGGTGCGCGGGGCCGGTAGGCAGGGCACCGCACGGAAACCATGCTGCGCCCTGCGAGGGCAGGGGCGCCGGAGCGACCAGGGTGCGCGACCTGCTCAAGACTGCCTTGGATACATCTTCAGTTCATCCACCTTAAGTACTATCCACTGGGTAAAATGGCTGGTGGAATGGACAAAGTCTTATTTCCTGAATGCCTGCTCCCTTTTCATTTTTTTTTTAAGTTGCCAAGTGTGTAAAACTGTATGTGGGCAAGTTAAATGTGTGCAAGTTGCAGGCTTACTGTACACATCTTGAGTGCAGATGCTGCATTGCTTTCCAACACAGTGTGGCACTACCTTTTTTTCATGCAACCTGCGCTGGATCAAGGCACAAATGTCTGCTCTTTCACTGGTAACTTCACTCCAGAAGTTTCTAGAATATGGCCCCCTTGCAAAATTTACCACTGCCCTCAACACATTTTTACAATGAAACCGATACCGGTATATGCCCCAACACTGACTTACAGTCCTGGCTCAAATCTTCCTAGTTCTCTTTCAAGAACCAGGGATATTGAAAACTTACACAAATATTTAAGGTTTTGCATGTATATGAATAGGCATAACTTGTATATAGCTTCCTTGTTATCCGGCTCTAAACTTCTTGCTGGGCTACTTCAGCTGCCACAACCTAAAATACTGCTTATTCTGACATTATATGCCAAGCTGTGGAGTACATTAGAGTATCTCACAGCTCAATCATAAGCATGCTTTATTTGGAAATAAGCCCTGCTTAGCTCAAAGGGACATATTTCCTGTTTAGTATGGTCAGAGCCAGCCCAGCCATTAGGCAGAGTGAGACTGCTGCCTCAGGTGGCAGATAACCCCCAGATGGCACGCCCGTTGGTGCCCTGCCCTGCCCATCTCCACCAGAGGCCAAAATCAGTGCAATATTGCCTGTAATCGCCTGTGGCAGGGTGTGCTGCAGTGGCAGAGCAAGCGGTGGCAGTAGCAGGAGGAGACAGGTGCTGGCAGCAGTGACAAGGCAAGGGGGCACTTCCTGTTTCGCCTCAAGTGGCAAAATGGGACATACCCCGCTGAGCATGGTTCTTAGAAAAAACAACCTTAAGAATATCTGGATGTCTTTTAAAACATATATCACCTGAAAAGTTATCTGCAAAAAGAAACTGAAGTTTATTGGAAGATAGTAAAGCTTTTAAATGCTGAAGTGAACCTGATAATTTCCTGCAGACACAAATGCTAAAGAAAAGCTGGCCTTAATAGAGGCTGCTACAAAGCTGAAGCAACTGGCTGACATCTCCACTCAGAATGTTTCGCACAAGGCAGAAGAACTGCTAAATATTCAGAGAAACATACAGCTCACTGCAAATTCAGTGAAGGAAAAAGAGCACGAGGCCCATCTTTTGGAATCTCAGGTGAGCTATTCTAACTTCATAATAGACCCATCTTTCATAAATGTTCTGGATATGAGGAATTGCTGCCACATTAAGCTGTTAAGCCAGCGTGGTGTAGTGGTTAAGAGCGGTAGACTCGTAATCTGGTGAACCGGGTTCGCTTCCCCGCTCCTCCACATGCAGCTGCTGGGTGACCTTGGGCTAGTCACACTTCTCTGAAGTCTCTCAGCCTCACAGAGTGTTGGTTGTGGGGGAGGAAGGGAAAGGAGATTGTTAGCCGCTTTGAGACTCCTTAAGGGGAGTGAAAGGCAAGGTATCAAGTCCAAACTCCTCCTCTTCTTCTTCTGAATGATCAAGAGATAAAACACTGGACCCAGCTAAATCAAGTGACACCCCTGAATACATCCTGTTTTCTTTACCACAAACTCCAGCGGAAAGAGTGGCGTCCAGTGATGTCTGTCAACTTGTGCAACAGGAATTAACTTGTGCAATGGGACTTTCAGTTTCTCTCCTCCTCATTGCAGCCCCTCCCCCCCCCCAAATCTGCTTCAGAGAATCCTCCAGCCCTTTGGGGCAGGTTTTGTGGGTGTCTGGGAGGTAAGAAGAGCAAGCCAAAGCCCCATTGTCATACCAGCAGGCCCGTTTGTACTATTGCTGGATCGCACTCAGACCATTCTGAAAGCCGTAATTCACTTCAAGGGCTTTTTCATACACCTTTTAAGCTTGCACATAACAAAAGCGCTGAATTAATGCCAGATGACCACTGCAGTGATGTAGCAGAAGAGCTGCATCCTCATTGTTTTTATTCCAAGGGCTCAAAATTACTGCAAGCATAGAGGGGACACACCTATGTGCCATCACTATAATGGCACATCACATACAACTAGTCCAGGAATCCCCAAACTCAGCCCTCCAGCTATGTTGGGACTACAACTCCCATCACCCCTAGCTAACAGGACCAGTGGTCAGGGATGATGGGAACTGTAGTCCCAAAACAGCTGGAGGTACGAGTTTGGGGCTGCCTGAACTAGTCAATAGGTGCACTGAATCCCCATAAAGCAAAGAGCTTTTCAAGTATGTCGCTAATGTGGGTCAAGATGCATCTCAACTTCTGTTCATCCAAGACCCACTGGATGAGACTTTTGGTGTGGAGGGAGATGTGCAACCACAATCAAGGCTGTGAGTTGTTGCCTGTGTCTCCAGCAGGAAGCTAATGAAGAATTGCATGCTCCCTAGGCACAATATAAACAAATCCAGTGCTAGGAAAATGCAATATCCCAGTTACCAGCACGTTGCTTGGAAGAAGACAGCCATCTCAACGCTGTGTAACCAGTGGGTAGCAACTGTGCATTTATTGTACTATAAACAGATCACTTAAAAAAACCCGTCTGTATTTGAACCTTTTTCTCACTAGACATAGTAATTAATTATAATGATCAGAGTAATAAAACATGGTGGGGGAAGAGAATGTTCAGCATTTGCTTTCACAGTCTGCTTTATTCAGCTTCAGCTGCAGATTCAGCAGCACCAAGCTACAGAACAAAAACTCACAGAAAGCAGATCAGAATGCCTACAGCTGCAGGCATTACTTCATCAACTAGAAGAGAAATTACTTATCGGCTCCCAGTCACAGCAGCACATTGCAAAAGAACTTAGGTAGGCAGACACCAACTCCCTGTCTTTTAATATGTTCATAACTATTGAGCCTCTGCCATTCTCACTTGGGTGACCAATGACTTGTGTATGAAAACATGCTGTACAACTTATTAAAGAGTGGTTCATCTTTGCAGGATTTACTGATGTGTTTGAGATGGTGAACCATTAGAACTTTTGGCTAATATATCCGAGCACTAGATGCTGAAGATCTACTAAACTGAAGGGTGGGATTTCCCCTAAAGTTCGTAATAATCTACAGCTATGAATGGCTAGCAATTTTTGTTTAGTACAAGCAGACTTCACTGACAGTTCTGGTTATACAACTCCCCAGATTTGTCTTCAGCACGGGCATTATAAGATTGTCATATATATATTTTAAAAAATATTGTATTGGGAATACCCCATATGAGCCAATATTTATAATTATGTGCATTTAGTGAGGAGAGTGAAAAATTAAGGCAAGTCCTCAAGGAAAAGGAGCTTTCAGCTGATGAGGACAAATATTTACGTGACAAGATGTCAGAAGATTGTGGGCACCTGACAAGGGAAAATGGCCTCTTACAAGCTCAAGTGCTGAAAGCGACTACGCAGCTGAGGAGAGTAAGTATTTCTCTAGTATCCAACATGTTAGTTCTTGGTCTTCAATTTCTATCTAGAAAAAGATTTGAAAAGCTAACAGGTGAGCTTCATTTCAAGATTTTCAATATTAGCTTTTTATGTTGTTGTTTTGGGGGTTTTTTGGGGGGAGGCACAGATCAAAAACAAAAAAATAGATGCAAATAGTTTTGCTAGAATGCTTTCGCTACAGAAGCTAAACAAACAAAACAAGGCAGTAGCTCATTGAACATGATGTATGTCCCATGACCAGTGCAGCCTATATATACCTGGATTTCTGCCATGGCCCAAGACTGGCATTGTAGCAGCTTTCCTTTACTATATACATCAGGCATCCCCAACCTGCGGCCCTCCAGGTGTTTTGGCCTACAACTCCCATGACCCCTAGCTAACAGGACCAGTGGTCAGGGATGATGGGAATTGTAGTCCAAAACATCTGGAGGGCCGAAGGTTGGGGATGCCTGCTATACAGCTTATTATGGCCAAGTAGCTGGAAATAGCAGAACTCTGTGCTATCTCTCGTAGCAAAGAAATATTTCAACAAGTTGGCTAGAGCATGACCTGGCAACTAATTAATGCTTCTGCCATGGCAATGAAGCAGACGACTTGCTTGCACAGCAGCAGGGAAAATGTCAGAAAACAGGACAAAGCTGGTCATACACAAAGCAGTTGCGTGGCTGTAGTCCTCTTGAATGCAAAGTCTATATATCAACAGATCAATGAATTTATACTACAGAACCAGAGAACCTATTGTGATTTCCTAAGACAGGGCATAAGTGTGCCCACACTGATAAGTGCTAAAAGCAGATAGCATGGGATTTCTCCCATAACATGCAACTATAGCACAAAAGACCCAAAAGGATATGCCCCATACATCTACAGATTGTACCAATTCACACAGGCATGCAATTTGCCGCTGTTGTTTATAGCTTAATTGCCCTGAACTGAACAACAGCAAACTGCATTTGTTTTGTACATATACAGCATGCTCTTCCCCCTTCTCACAGGAGATGGCAAAATGGAGCCCCTGTGGCATTACTATAAAGCATTATGCCCCTGCATGGGTGGCACTCTAGCCTTAAAGAGCTTGCAGCTCCTTTAGACTGGAACACTGGAAGGAACCTATAGTCTTCCAGATGTCGTTAAACCCTTAACTTCCAACCGTCCTAGCCAGCATGGCCAACAGCCAGATGGAAGTTGTAGTCACAAATCTGGAGGGGCACAAATTCCCCTATTTCTGCACTGCCTATGGAGCTGTTTTATATTCACCAGTGTGAGGTGGTGCACTCTTGTTGTTGTTGTTTAGTTGTTTAGTTGTGTCCGATTCTTCGTGACCCCATGGACCAGAGCACGCCAGGCACTCCTGTCTTGCACTGCCTCCCGCAGTTTGGTCAAACTCATGTTCGTAGCTTCGAGAACACTGTCCAACCATCTCGTCCTCTGTCGTCCCCTTCTCCTAGTGCCCTCAATCTTTCCCAACATCAGGGTCTTTTCTCATGAGGTGGCCAAAGTATTGGAGCCTCAGCTTCACGATCTGTCCTTCTAGTGAGCACTCAGGGCTGATTTCCTTAAGAATGGATAGGTTTGATCTTCTTGCAGTCCATGGGACTCTCAAGAGTCTCCTCCAGCACCATATGGTGGTGCACTCTTAGCTTTAAGGAATCAGTAGGTCTTTGAGGTTAGGAAAAGGAACAATAATGTGACATGTTTACTGAAGCAATGTTGTAAGGTGAGAGAGAAATAGCAGCATCCCAGGCAAAAGGATGTGTACCATGTCCCTCGTTTATTACCTGCATGACTGTTTTGACTAATGTACACTCTTAACTCATATCAATGCTATAGGAGAAACAGCTGAGAGAGGACAAGAGCACCTCGCATTCAAGAACAGCGTCTGAGCTAGCATCAGGGAGAGAGAGAGAACGGCAATTAGAGAGGGAGCTTAACTACTTGAAGACACTACTACAGAACGAAAGACAGAGAGTTTCGAACGTCCAGGAGCAGGTCTCTGCACTCTCATATATTTTAAGTCAACTGTATTGGTAGAATGTAAAGGTTGTTGCAATTAGAGCACGTCACACATTTTTGAAGGTGAAAAGAAAGGAACCTGACTATTGATATAACAGCAACTTTCCAAATCAGACAATTCTATTAATTGTGTTGGATGCAGCAATTTAGAACAATATTTGTCCAAATATTGTCCAGGGATTAAACTTTGTGCTCCTGAAGTTGATCTGACACAAAATTTGCAATGAATCCAGCACCATCCATTTCCCTTTTATCCCAAACGGTCACTTTGCTCCTTTTAAATATAATTTTGTGTATCTACACAGTCAACGGCTTACTGCCACAGTTTTTAATACTGTTTTTCTCAATTGTTGTAACCCCGCCTGGGACGCTCTGATGAAGGGCAGGCAAGAAATCTCACAATGATGATGATGGTGATGATGCAGTCTTACTAGAGAGAGCTGTGCACCAGTAAGTCTGGTGACTGAGTATAGATTGGCAACATCTGCTTTGTGCCTTGCTGGGTAAGGAACCTGGTTCTTGAAATCCCTCACAGATTTCTACCAAGAGGCAAGTGGCCCAAAACTCCTCATCACATAAGATACGCTTTAGGTTGTAAAACATCTTCTTAATTTCCAAACAGTGCCTAGCACGTTTCCTGCATTAACTACAGAAAGTTCATTTAAGGAGTACGGGAGATGCATGAAAACAGTGTGGATCAGGCCCAATCGCCTTCTAAATCCGGCCCGTGAACAGTCCGGGAATCAGCATGTTTTTACATGAGTAGAATATGTCCTTTTATTAAAAACTAGTCATGAAGCCCGTTAAAGTAACGGGTGCTAGAACAGACCCGTTGCTCTAGCAACCTCGGGGACATGTGCAGAGCTGAAATTGCTCGCCCGCCGCCACTTGTAACGGCCGCTGCCGATTAGAAGTAAGTCCACGCGAGAAGTAAACGGCCTCATGAGTGTGCCTGCATGGAGACAGAGAGCGCGCGCGCGAGCACGGGGCTATCTTGCGCGTCCTCTGGATTCTCTTATGAGAACGCTCCGAACGCGTTCTCTGGATTCTCTTATGAGAATGCTCCGAACGCCGAGAGGCTGAGCTCCCTTAGGCGCCGGCCAACGTGCTCCGTCTCTGCGCTCCAAGTCCCAACGGCTGTCCGTGGGGCACATGCGCAGTAGCGCAATCCCACGGACACAGGGATTGGACGCAGAGACACTTGCACTTTATTATAGAGGATGCATTTCTGGGTTATTTGTGGGGCCTGCCTGGTGTTTTTACATCAGTAGAATGTGCGCTTTTATTTAAAATGCATCTCTGGGTTATTTGTGGGGCCTGCCTGGTGTTTTTACATGAGTAGAATGTGCGCTTTTATTTAAAATGCATCTCTGGGTTATTTGTGGGGCATAGGAATTCGTTCATTTCCCCCCCCTTCAAAATATAGTCTGGCCCCCCACAAGGTCTGAGGGACAGTGGACCGGCCCCCTGCTGAAAAAGTTTGTTGACCCCTGCTCTTGAGCAACTGAATGTCTGGTCAGCTCACTGGTTCTGCACACCAAGTAATGGTTACACAGTTAAATGGGCTGTATATTCCAAAACTAAGGGTTGTATCCACTGTTGACCCTATTCAGAGTAGACTCATTGAAATTAATGATTATGACTTAGATTCATTGGTTTCCATAGATCTACTCTAAGTAAAACTTAGTTGAGCACAACCCTAAGAGAAAACCAACTGCCCTAATGTTACAATAGCCTGAAAGAACACCCCATTGCTAAGTAAAAGGTTGGCATTATAGCAGTAGCTGTGAATGCCCCGGCTCTCTTCTAAACACACTTGCTTAATCCCATGCACAGGAAGCCTGGGATGCTACAGTGAGTTCTCAAGGCAGGGGGAATTAAAATTAGAGCAATGCCTGGACATTAATCAATGCTAATAGAAGCCATTGGTAAATAGGTACTTCACCTCCAGCAAGAAAGGAAATCTATGGATCAGAATGGGCAGTTGCTTCAGTCGCAGCTAATAGATTTGGAAAAGAGACGTGGAAAAGTTCAACTGGAAAATTCCAAGCTGCAAAGAGAAAAGACTCATTTGGTAGAGCACATTGCTCACTTGCATAAAGAGGTAAGTTTATCTCTGCACTTCTCAAACAGCATTTATTTTTTTAGCCTGCACTCCCAGTACAAGGGAGCTTCCATCTCCATCTAATTCTTCATGCAACCACATGCACTGGCACCAAATATGGGAATGGCCATTGACCTCAGGCCACAACCTAGACCATTTTGTGAGGTGTGTGATTGTATTTCATAGCAGCTGGACAGGACGGGGGGGGGGCTAGAGTTAGAATTGAGACTGTGCTGCATCACAGTTTAATAATCCTTTCTCTGTCGCACTCCTGACAAAATCCCCCACCCAACTGCTGTTTTTGCCAGGGAAGGAAAGTTGCTATTGATACCATTGCAACTGCAGCATATCAGGGGCAGGGGAGAGCATCTATTATGTCCCTTTAAAAAATCCACATTTGTATACCACCTTTAAAGAAGGTACCAAACTGTTCAAAGCAATTTACAAAATAAAAATATAAAACAGCATGGGCGTAGGGGCCCCCCAGACTTTTGTTGGGGGGACAGAACCAACATGATTGGTCAGTTAGTTATTTCTATTGTTTTACTTGATGGGGGGGGCAGCTGCTCCCTGCAACCCCCCCCCCGGCTACACCTATGTGAAACAGTGCTATATCTCAGCATTAGGTACATTCTAAATAAAAATATAGGTGACAGTTAAGACTAGAAGTGTGGAATATAAAGCTAGCAGGCAGACCAGATGTGTGAGAGCTTTCCTTGCTTTGAATATAGAATCTGCCATTATTATTATTATTATTTTATTTATTTATTAAATTTGTATGCTGCCCTTCATCTGAACATCCCAGGGTGGTTCACAACAGAAAAATACAAAATGAAAACCCCAAATACATAAAACAATAACAATAACAATAACCACAGTAACCAAACACATTTAAAAAGCCATAAGATATCAATGTAATTTATACTTACAGTTGCAAAATGTAAGAGAACCTTTGGTGGAAGTGCAAAAGGACAAAAAACCCGATCTCATTGTGGAGGAGAGGCAAGGAGCTGACATGTGACTTTATCAAGGATTCTCCCAGCCTACTGATGATGTAACAACCTCCAGGTGTGAGTGCTTGTGTTAGGAAGCTGCTGTAATTTCTTCACCTTGGGGGATATTTACCAAATTGTGAGACTGTGTGCAAGCAAAGGAGCAAGATAAGAACTCGCCAAGTCATGGCTTGCTGCTATTATTTGTATTTGTGCACTTGCCAGGACAACTTACTTTAGCCATATAAAACCAGCATCAATTAATTGCAGGTTTTGAGGACCTATTAGGAAGGGGGGGCTGTACAGAAAGGGCTCCAACCACTTTAACTCCTTTTTTTATCAAAAGTATGGCATCCAAGTCAGAATGAATGCAAGTGATCTTGCCTACCAAATGTTATGCCAAGTGGTCACAGCTGGCATTTTGCTGGTTCTAGCTAATGCCACAAGCTTGGAAAGGAGACTTCTCACCCCTCAGAAAAACCTCTGCTGGTTTCCTTTCCTGCTGGCCAGGAAGTAAGGTATCTTTGCCACCATCACAGAGTAAGTTTCTTACCTGAGCTTAATCATACTTTTTTAAATTATTTTTTTGCCACCTGTGTTCTAGTTGTCAACCCAATTGCTTCATAGCCCTCAGCTGCTCAGAACAAGAAGGCACTGATATGGCTCTACAATTTGGGTGAATATACTTAGGAGTGATTGCTGATCTCCTGTGTGACCTCACCATTCCCAGAGGTCAGGCCTCAGCAGAACTACCAGCTAAACTGCAGGAAACCATATAAATCAGGCATCCCCAAACTGCGGCCCTCCAGATGTTTTGGCCTACAACTCCCTAGCTAACAGGACCAGTGGTCGGGGAAGATGGGAATTGTAGTCCAAAACATCTGGAGGGCCAAAGTTTGGGGATGCATGATCTAAATCCCTGCAAGGAGTGCCTAGTAGGTCAAATGATCAGATAATCTGTGACTACTGAGCCGTTTCTAGCTCCTCCCATCATTGTCTCCTAAACCAGTACAGAAGATAAATTTCAGTTCATGTCCTGATGCACGCACTGGTCTATATATTGAGAGAGGCGTGTGGCATTCATCCTATGCCATCCAGGACAAGGCAGCCTCAGCATGTATGTTCCAAGCCTTGGAAGTCCTCGAAACACCTCAAAGACCATGCCCATCAGTTTGGGCAGGAAGACTTGATAGCAGCATGGACAGTATGCCAAGAGAATCCCCATTCTATCTAGAGCCCCCAACCCCAGGTTCAAAACTGACTGTTGGCACAGGGAATCTGACAAGGGTAGTGGAATCCTTATGGACCAGAAAGAATCATAGAACTGTAGAGTTGGACAGGACCGGTGGGGGGGGGGGTGTCATCTAGTCCAACCCCTACATTGTAGGAATCTTTTTGCCCAACAGGGGGCTTGAACCAACAACCCCGAGATGACAAGTCTCATGCTGTACAGACAGCTATCCCACAGATGTGGGCAACCTGTGGCCTTCCAGATGTTGCTGAACAGAAACTCCCATTATCCCTACCCGTTGGCTGTTTGCTAGCGCTGATGGGACACCCGGGGGAGCAAAATATTACCCCTACCTGTTACAGGTCAAAGCCACTCTGACTCCCCCGCTCTCAGCTGCACCTGACCACGTCAATGAGATTTTACACTGATCACTTCATCCCACCAGATCAGTTAACCATAGGTTTAGCAAATTCTTCCAGGACTATGTTACAGTCGATTTATCACCTTTCCATTGGCCAACCTGGCGTGCACCAGCAGCATCTTAAGGCCAGAGGGTCTGCAGTTGAGCCACTAGTTATCAAGGCTGGGAGAGAGGCTGAAAGTGGAGGCAGTGGAGATGTAGGGCTTGCCATTCCTGCACTGCCACAGCAACCTCTGTCCCTTACAACCCTAATGGGAACCCCACATTCTCCCTTGAACTAAACTCCAATATATCAGCATATTGAGCTCAGTAGGATAAGCCTGTTTTCAAAGGAGCTGTCTTACTTCATTTCTACTTACAGGTTTCAATCCCCCTCTCAATGGCAACCTGTTATTTGAAGAACACTCTGCTCTCACACAAGTTTTAGCTCCCCTTAGCCATCTTTAGTTTGCCCCTCAGGAGACAAAGGCATATGCATTTCCTCACTCAGAGAAACCCCACCCCAAATGGCTGTTCAATAGAAAACATGCAAAATGTGGCCATCTATTCATATATATCTTTGGCCCCAAAATGGTTTGTCAAGGAATCACATCAAGTTTATAATAGCCGCTTACTGTAGTAATGATGGTTCTATGAGCCTGGAAGTTCCACAGACAGGATGCCACTCGGTACCAGATATTGGGAGAGACATGAGAGAAGCCATTGTGTCACAAAAGTGGCCATTCCAATGGTGGCTTCCGACTTCTGGAATACTCTCCCAACATGCTTGTCTGCTTTAAAGCCACCAGGCAAAAACATTTTTATTTAGCCAGGCCTTTGGCCGTTAATTTGGCAGGTAACATTGTGGCTCATCCTTTTAATGGATGGTATTTATTCTTTTTATATATATACTTTGCATGAGCACTTTAGGACTTGTTTTATTGCTTTTTTATTTAGTTGTAATATTCTTTTATCCTGTAAGTTGCTTTGAGACACTTAACTGTAAAAAGTGCCCTATATATATAGTTGCTGGCATCAATATGTCTTGGGAGACAATGGAGGAGTGCACCTTTGGGGGTGAAGTCAAACCACTGGGAGAGGTACATATAGTAAATCATAAAAATAGTGTAATGGTACAGGCTTCCCAAAGGTGTCTGGTACACCACTATGGGAAACAGAATGCTGCATTACATGGACCTGCAAACTGAACCAGTTTTGAAGTATGTAAGCAACACTTGGTTTAAACTCAGAAACCACATATTCAACAGGACATCCAGGTGTTAGAGGTATCAATGTCAGTGCTGTATCTAACTTTTCCATTCCTCATGATTAGGAAAATCAGAATAAAATTTAATTGGCATAACTTATATAGTCACAGAATTCAGCATTCCTTGATAAAGAATGGAGATTTACCTTTGTGAAACTGTTAAGGCTCATTTCCTTATGTCCAAATTACTAACTACATTGCTGATAAGTTCTCTCCCATCCCAAAAGAAAATCTGGAGTCCATAACTATAATGGCAATAAATTCCAGAGGGATATGTTGCTCAGAAACAACTCTGGTAGTGTCTTTAAAAGGAACACATTTATTGTGGCATAAGTTTTCAAAGGCGAGAGCAATCTTCTTCTGATACATTGTATGCCACAAATTAGTGTTGTGTTTAAGGTGCCACATTGCAGTAAGTGACAAGATACTTAGTGAAGAGGAAGCATGTGTCTTATGTGGAACCACCAATTACTTACCCGCAATGCTTTAGGAAGAACTACATTTGGACTGACCACTCGATATACATGATTGTGCAGTGCAATTTTGTGCAAGACTGTAAACATCCCCACCACCACCTTATGGGCTAGAACTACTGCATGTTTTTTTTTTTTGCAAAAGCAAACTTTTCAGTGAGTCAAATGCTCATCAACCATTTTATACATATTTATATGCAGGTAGCAGTCAAAGATGAAGACTGATTTTTGAGCACAGTTTTATTGCTGTTTCAAAATTAACATGTCTTTTCCCATTACCCAGATTGCTGAAAAGGAAAAGGAATTCAGCTTTCTGCACAGCCATGTTAACAGCTTGTCCTGTGACCTCAACAGTTTGCAATCTCAAGTCGATACGGCATCTATTCTGCAGAAAGAAAAATGGAAAGAATTCTCCAATATATTAACAGCAAACAGAGCATCAATGAGCTAACTTTGGGAAGCAATCGTTCTTTTCTGCTGTTACTTTAACTCATATTTCTAGAAGCTTGCTCAAATTGAAAAGTTGCATGTTGTGCCACTTGATGAACTTTGTTTAGGCCATATTCTTACAAAGATAATATTCAGATATGAATAAAAATAGACCCGAGTCGCAGTCTAAAAAAAAGGAAAGTAGTCATTAGCCTATCCTCAGCTAATCAGAGAATGGCATCAATGTATTTTTTAAAGCCCTTTGGGTTATTCAGTGACCAACATTCAACAAGTGGACAGGAAATGTAATGAATTCATTAGTCCTAAGTGAACAAATGGAATTTGCATTGTATCCTTATTGGCAGTAAGAACTTCCATTACCATTGTAAAATTGGAAACCCCTTTCATCCAGATTATGATTCCACACTGAATTGCCTTAGACAAAGGGACAGCAGTTGATAAATTAATGATACCCTGCTCTAGAGGGAGGAAGCAAAAAGTTAGATATCCAAGTTGTCTTCACATAATAGTTCCTGGAAAACATGTAAAATGGGGTAAAGGGGAGTTGCAGCTCTTGGGACACTAACTCTTCTGCAAATCTCAAATGACTCTGGAGAGGATATATTTGGTCAGGGTACTCAATGGAATTAATCTATATGCTGAATCAAATTCTTTCATTTTCTAGAGAAGCTGTAGAGGTTTAGTTTTAACCAGGCCTTTGGTTATGTGGCATGTGCTAACATATAACTGCACTGAGGGGGGGGGAGCATGGATGGCACCCTTTAGCAATGCTAGTTCTAGACTATATTCTACACATGATGTTTCAACAGCACAAACAAGAATTGTATACATGTACCCACCATTTAGTGGCCATCAGAAATTTTCTTCAAATGTCTTATAATCATGGACAAAGAAATACAAGACTTGAGTGTAATAGCATGTACAAGAGCATAGAAATTTTAGAAAAAGTGGCCATTAGGTTATGTTTTAAGCACACTCAGACTTTCAGGATAGACAAACTTCTCTAGCAAAAAGTGCTGACATACACGGCTGAAAGGTGTTTAGCTTGACTATTGTTAAACCATGATCAGAGCCAAAAGTATTTGGATTTGTACCTTACTCTAATCACTTTCCAGAAAGCAATTTGAAAATTAAAATTGACTTCAAACAAAAAGTGTGAGGAGAACTGCTGCACTGGTTTATAAAAGTAGTAATAAAACCTTTTTCAGAAGTCAAAGGATCAGACATATTCTAAATGACTTTTTGATTAACATTTCACTTGACCAAGAGAATTATAGATACTAGCATAGAGGTCTGAGATACTCCGGTTTTGGCTGCTTATTCCAATAAAATAATCCTGACAATGCTAAAGAGACGGTGTATTTCGAAACAAGCAACAACATAAGACAACACATAAGACACGCTATTAAAAGACTTGACCAAAGATCCAAATAATTAATCTGAGGCCAATGTAAGCTTAAATATGTCTACTGTAAAATTTTGTCCAAAAAATATAACCCGAACAAAAAGCACAACAATTCTGTAGTGTACCAAGTGTATATTTCAATTTACTGTATGCAATCTAACAACAAATTTGGTCATAATTTACCAGATATACATAAATGATTTAAGTAGCAAAAGGAGATTCGGTTTCAAGAGAATAAGTAAAATACATTAAGAATGTAAAGCCAGGTCCAGTTTAAGCATTAAGTGAGTAGTATGCGCTAATAAAGCAGATTTAGGTGGATTTTGGATATATATATATATATAATCTTTTTATATATATATAGATCTACCAATTGTAAACTATTTTAAGGGGAATAAATGGGGTGGAAGAATCTTTATACTATAACTTACATATTCACAGAGCAGAACATTTACTTAACGTTTAAAATACTTCCCATTCATATTATCTTTGCCCACTATTTTCTACTTTGGACCCCACCAGAATTACACATTACTCATTTCAGTCTAGAACGAGAATAAGATGTATTCAGTTTTTTAAAAGTAAAACTCAAGAGCTACCCATCTGTCAGGTTTACAGTGATGTGGATTCTACCAATGAAGGTTTTGGATAGAAAAGGTTATACATTTTAATACCCATATAATCTCTGTTTCATCCTGCAGAAACAGTGTCTAACATTAAGCCATTGCTGTATTGAAAGAAGGGATAATAAAGCAGTCTCTTTAAATATATATATATATATATATATATATCTACTTCAATCAGATGGAGCACCATTAAGATTCCATCTGTCAAAGCAATTAAGTTTACCACACAACTACCATAATTTAGTTATCAGATATAAAATAGGAAAATATACTCATTTTAAAGTTAAACTCAAATATGGTGACCCCCTCAACTTATATAATACAGTACTATCACACTGGCCTAGCTATGTGTTATGGTAAATGCTGTGCATATTTATTCATTGTGACATAGAAATATATTGAATGCAGGTAGCATTCAGGTAGCTCACTTGCATTCAGGCTAGTTGAAATTGAGAATTCTAAGCATAAAAAGGTGCAATACCCTCCCTTTCCCTCAGAAAAAGGCCTGAAATCATTGGTACAATATAACAAGTTTAGAAAAGATTTATGGCTACAAAAATTCAAGTTTCAATATCTCATCCAAAAACAGAAGCAAAGAGCATTGGGGATAAATAGCTCTAGCAGTTATATTAACAAATACCATTTTTTTTAAAAAAAATGTTCCAGCAAATTAAGCTGCCAATTAGAATGTAGTTTGGTATATAAAAGAACCCCCAAAATAGTAGAGAAGCAAAAGTTCATTTTGTGTTCACTTTAATGAAGAGCAATGGGGCACAAAAAAAGAGAAAAATGACAGCCTCATGTCTAATTTTCCACATAACAAAAATAGACAAAAGCAGACAAATTGGATTGAACTATTTAAACAAAACAAAAAAAAGCCAATTACATTTACTTCTGTGACACTCCTCAGATTCTAGGACTCTATGCTTTGTGATGGACTGAGGTATACAGTAGTGAATAAAAATGATAGCCAATAGGAATAGTGCTAAGAAAACATAAATTAAAACATGGGTAGCCATGCCAGAAAGTGTCTAATATAAAGTTATTTAAGTGACAAGGAGAAATTTACTTCATTCCAATCACAATCCTCCTTGTAGCTTTAAGTCATTATTGTATTTTTGGTGAAAAGTAGCTTTATGCAAACTCAAGATATCAAAAACCAGAAAGTCAGTAAATTAAATATCAATGATTAAGTTCTCCAGGACTTGTCAGCTAAACCACATCCTGACAAAACTAAAAGACTTAGTTCATGTCATCAAGATGCTGATATTTAAACCATTGAGGGGAAGGCAAGGGAGGTGCAGCAAAATCCCCTTTCAGGAAACATGAGCCGCTAGCCCAAATTAGCTGCATTTTGTTCACAAACTATGATTGGAATCTCAATGGAGTCAACTCCAAAGATTGCAATTTGCTTCATTCGTGTTAAAGAACACATGGATGTGTAACACAAGCACAGTTATTACTATGCTTGATTAGGACCCAAATAGCTATATCCTATAAATAATAAAAAATACATTTCTTTTGATAATTGACTGTAGATGTGAGGACTCTATAATTCAACCAAATGGTTGTATGCTTTACAGTCCTGTGCAAATATCTTAAAAAATTAATAATCCTTTTTTGCTATAAGGCTTTGACCCTACGATTTTCACAGCAACATAACTTCCATCCAGCCTGTACCATGTTTCCAAGCCTTCAGTCCAAAAATTCAACATGGTCAATCCATGTGACGTCCAAATAAAGCATCTTAAGAAGATCAAGCCACCTCAGTCTTCTAAAGGCACAGAGACTTCCCCAGATTCATCCCACCGAGTCTGGTCGTTCTGTTCTTCTACATCATCAGGCAGCTCTTCGTCAGCCTCCCCCACTTCATTTTCTTCAAACTCTTCATCTCTAGGAAAATCTGTGTCCTGTACCTGATCTACTCCTTCTTGCCCTCCTGGTTGAGATTTATCTGCACAGTCAACGCAAACACCATAACGTCGAGATCCATGTCTTATTCCAACACTGGCTGCTAGCATGAAAATCTTCTTACACACCATACATTTGTACTTTTTATCCTTTTTGTGAACCTGCACAAGAGGAATCAGTGTCAATAAGTCACTTATGTTTCATATGAATCACTTTATTTGCTTGGAGCACTGCTATTAATCCAAATTATAGTTGCACACATTTTGTATTAACTCTTTCAAAGCATGAACTCTAACTATTAATAGTTGACCCAAAGTGTTGAATTTCACAAGACGTCAGAAATACACAAGTGGTTCTGTAGTACAGTTAACTCACAACTTATGTACATTTAATATTCAAACATTCAGCTTTACATGCCTGGCAATTTCTTTTAAAAATATTTAAAAGGGGGAGGGTTTATGGGAAAAAGACTTTGGTAATCTCACCCACCTTTGAACCCAAGGTGCCTTGACTATACACAATTTTGGCTTTGTGTACCATCCCCGGAACGTAACTCCCATGTAAGTTGAGAGCCGCCTCTATAACTACAATAGCTATTGTCGTATACTAGATACCTGGCTTAAACTACAAAAACGCTTCTATCCCTTACTGAATCCAGAGTTTATGTTTAACTACGCTGTTCCTGGGCAATGATTTAGAACAGTGTCAAAACCAGAAAGCAAGTTTCTGGAAAATCTGGAAGTAATTAGAACACAATTTTATTATAAGCGGAACAGCTTAGCTGTCTTATTGCCAGTGTGCACCAATATTACTTACTACAGTGACTGCTCAGACAGTTTTAGACAAGTAACACAAACCTTAGCCTTCCTTCCAGCCCCAGAGCTGCAGAGGAGGAAAGACAATTCCCTCTCCCCAACCCTGCATGACAACCCTATGGCACTACTCTCTAAAAACATATGACAGGTCAATGACCTGAAAGTGAGCAAGGTGTTTGCATGTATCTGTATTGCTAAGGGAATATTTCCTTTCATTTGTTTTTGCACCCCCATCTCCACCTCGTGTGACTGGAGCAATTTGTTCAAGGTCTCAGAAAGTATATATATTCCACTGGTGTGTGAATCTGGCAGAAGTCTGCAACCCTAACCCCATTTACCTGGGAGTAAGCCCCATTGAATTCAACAGGACTTACTTTTGAGTAGATGTGGTTAGAATTACACTGTTAAACACACTGGAGTGAAGAATTATAGTCAATGAAAAATTATTATTCACCACACCAAGCTCTCCTCAACAGTTCACTATAATAATTTAAAGCTGTTACATACCAAGGAATGCCTTTTTACATGCTCTCTACGAGTAAATAGCTTTCCACAAATGTCACAGCTGAAAGATCTCACTCCTGTATGAATGAGCAAATGTCTCTTTAGTGTTCTTCTGTATTTGGCTACATAGTTACAGTGTGGACACTTCAGTTTGTTCATGATTAAAGAAGAGTCACCTAAAAATCCAAACACAAACAAATTTAATAAGTAGCAATTTGACACTCAGCAGTTAGTCATGTCCACTGATTCAACATGTCTTCCTAAATTACATCTAGTTGAAGACAGCAGAACCTATAAACGCAGAATCATACACAAGAAAATAGACATGGTGACCATACAAATATCAACAGATAATATAGCAACACACAAAAAATGCTTCATGACCAATATGCAGATGTTACTGAAATCTTTTGAAGTTGAAGGTTATTATTATCATTGTTCTTGTAGGAGAGCAGATGGGAAAGGAGTACCAGTAAGCCAGAAGGAAGGTTCAAAAATCTTCAATACCTATCCCGAGAAGAGAACCATCTCAAATTCTGCCTGAATATCTACCCTTAGGTAGAAAGTTGGGTTTCTCTGGAGCTCTCTGGCTTCTTTACCTCTTCTCTTCTTCCCCCTTTTCTAAATAGAGTGGTACCTCGACAATCGAACAATTCGACTTCTGAAGGTTTCAACTTCCGAAGTCGACAACCCCGGAAGTCTTTTCACCACGTGCATGTTCTGCGCCTGCGCAGAAGCGGCACATTGACAACCAAAGTCCTCGACTTACGAAGACGGCCACAGAACAGATCGTCTTCATAAGTCGAGGTACCACTGTAGGAGTGTTTCACACTTCAGACCCTCTTTGTTCACCATCAATTCTGGATGCAATAACAACACTTGTTTTTTGGTGCCTCTGACACTGGAGATGGAGTTTATCCAACTTGATTACTAAGAGTCAGTATGAGTTTCTCAAAAACAAGTCACACCAGATGGTTCTCCTTTCTTTTTTATATACATAGAGCTTGGTGGATCAAGGGAATGCTTTGGATGTAGGGTATTTTGATTTCTGACAAAGTCCCCCAGGAGGTTCTTGCACAGAATATCATGGTAAAATGGGCTGTTAAGCCGATTTCTAGCTGGTTGACAGATTGAACCCAAAGAGTGCTCATTAATGATTCCTTCTCAACCTGGGGAAAAAGGGCAAGTGAGGTGTCACAGGGTTCTGTCCTGGGCCTGTTGTTGCTCGACATCTTTATAAATGACTCGGACAAAGGAATTGAGAGGATGCTCATCAAATTTGGAGATAACACCAAACTCGGAGGGGTAGCTAATGCTGCTGAAGACAGAATCAAGATTCAAGATGACACCAGATTGGAGAACTGGGGAGAAACTAACAAAATGAATTTCAGTAGGGACAAATGTAAGGTTATGCACTTAGGCAGGAAGAACCAGGTGCACAAATATAAGGTGGGTGACACCTGGCTTACTAGCAGTACATGTGAAAAGGATCTAGGGGTCTTGGTGGACCACAAGCTTAATGTGAGTCAACAGTGTGATGCAGCAGCAAAAAAAGCTAATGCTATTCTAGGCTGCATCAACAGAAGTATAGAGTCCAGATCAGTAATAGTAATAGTACCACTTTATTCTGTCTCGGTCACACCACACCAGGAATATTGTGTCCAGTTCTGGACACCACAATTTAAGAATATTGACAAACTGGAACATGTGCAGAGGAGGGCAACCAAGATGATCAAGAGTTCTGGAAACTAAACCAAAGGAGTGGTTGAAGGAGTTTGGTATGTTTAGCCTGGAAAAGAGACTGAGAGGAGATATGATAGCCATCTTCAAATATCTCAAGGGCTGTCACAAGAGTGAACAAGCAGGTTTTCTCCTGCACTGGAGGGGAGGACTTGAACCAATGACTGCAAGTTACAAGAAAGATTCCAACTAAACATCAGAAAGAACTTTCTGACAGTAAGAGCTGTTCGACAGTGAATCAGACTCCTTCCAGAGGTTGTGGACTCTCCTTCCTTGGAAGTTTTAAAGCAAATGTTGCATGGCCATCTGTCATGGATGCTTTAGCCAAGATTCCTGCCTTGCAGGGGCTTGGACTAGATGACTCTCAGGGTCCCTTCCAACTCCACACTTCTATGAACTTGGAGACTTAATTATATCTGTTGACCCTGTTTTAGTTCTGTTTTGTATATCAGATGAAAGAGTACCAATGCAATGCTCTTCCTTTGGGCTTTATCTGCACCTTCCTAAAAACTGAATGGAATATGTATATCAGGCATGGCTGACCCTTTTCAGCCTGAGAGCTGCATTACACATGCATACCATATACATAGGGACACAACACACAGGCATGTAGTCTCCAAACTCACCTTTGCTCCATCCCAGATCCTATAAGCAAGGGGAGATCTGCATCCCCACTGTCTCACTTGTCTGGGCAGAGACTGAAACCTTTCTACTCACCACTGCCCATCTCTTTCTTCTCTTTCACTATTAATCAATTATTATTGCAAGTGTTAGCTGCTTCTGTAAGCAGTAAGTAAAGGTAAAGGGAACCCTGACCATTAGGTCCAGTCGTGACTGACTCTGGGGTTGCGGTGCTCATCTTGCTTTATTGGCCAAGGGAGCCGGCGTACAACTTCCAGGTCATGTGGCCAACATGACTAAGCCGCTTTTGGTGAACCAGAGCAGCGCACGGAAACACCGTTTACCTTCCTGCCGGAGGTACTTGCACTTTGACATGCTTTTGAACTGCTAGGTTGGCAGGAGCAGGGACCGAGCAACAGGAGCTCACCCCGTCGCGGAGATTCGAACCGCCGACCTTCTGATCGGCAAGCCCTAGGCTCTGGTTTAACCCACAGCTCCACCTGCATCCCATTTCTGTAAGCAGTAACTACTCCCAAATATTATTGTGAGAGACCATATTTCAGAGCTGCTGGTCACCAGTGCCACCTAGTGACTTTAAATGGAGAACAAGATCAAAGCAACATTGTATTTCATCAATAGACAAAAAAAGTTCCCAAGAGCCATAGATACTGTCTATGAGCAAATAGTTTATGAGAAAGCTAATAGTAAGACAGTTATTTTGCTTCCTGGTGAAAGTTAGAAAACACAACTATAAGAACAGTAATCTCTTAGAAACTTAATACTTGCCATTTTCCCAGGTTTCTTTTGGCCAGGATTCAGGCAACAAGCCATACTTGAAATCATTTGAAGAACCTGGTAACAATCCAAACTTGAAATCACTTGAGATACCAGGAAACATTCCAAACTTGAAATCATTTGAGGTACCTGTTGAAAGGTGATATAGGGGAAAATTATATAAAAAATATTAAGTACACATGATTGCTTTATCTATACAGTAGCCTGTAAAGAATGGTAGATATTATTTTTAATGCAGACATTAAAAAAAATTCTATCTTTGGCCGAAGCCACTATGAAGTACTGAGAGTTGTATACTGCTGCACAGGCACAGTGGTCATGCACTGGCATTTAGCTAAGCCTGAGTACAAACCCTGCAACAGGTGAAGGTGGGTGGGTAGTGAAACAAACTGTACATCACTGTCATTGACTAGGCAGATTTCTGTACCCGCTCAGAGAAACAGCCTGACATCCTGTACCGGCATAAAATTGTGGCAGGCAAGCACAGATTAATGCAAAACAAAAAGAAAGTGACTTTCCGCAATCCAGGTTTTATGATAGGGTTGCAAGGATAAAGCACTCCCTATAGCTTTTCATTTGTTACGTTTTCATGATGATCTTCCTCCCAAAGGCATGCCAGGTTGCATACATGCAATCAAATAAAATAAAGACTCATAAAAATTGTAGCAAGTGAGGAAGTAGTAACCGTTTTGGAAGGACCTGCATTTACCCAACGTTTCTCCCCCAAAGCTGGTAGCAGAAGAGGTGCTATCAAAAAGGATCTAAAATATGGCAGGAACAACAGAAACTCTCTCCTTAAGTCCTCACCACACTAAGCACTTGTGGTTTTACATTACAGGCACACTATCGAATAAAACTGCTCAACAGTCATTCCCACCTACCACATTCAAAACAAAATCCAAGCAGTAAACAGACAGTAGATCTGCAACTGAAACTAATTCATCCTGGGAGATAAGTGAAACTCGGCCTCCACAGATGAACTTGGACCTAAACAGCCACACCTACTAAAATGGTTCTGCACAATGTGCAAAGCAAATGCACAATGCGGGGAAAGAGTGCAACTGGAAAGGGGGTGCACTTGAGCATTCAGCTAAAGTACCTGAAGTCATATGTGCACAGCCCAATGAGCTGCATTTCAGGATCTAAACGCTTTACCTGCAGCCCAAGCAGTATCACTACAGTATAGTAAATACCTTCCCTCACCACAAGCTACTGTAAGCTTCCCACAATGCTCTCAGAAGTCAATGTACCTAGAACCAATCAGGACGCAGCATCTTCTCTCCATATGCTGCTGCCCTAACATATTGCCACCAGTGTTCGAAACTCCCATTGTTCTCTAGGCATATTTTGTGACACAGAATTTCATTAATGTGAGCAGTTTCTGAGTTCTGGGTGCAGTACTGCATCTAAGATGTCAGATTGAAACTGCCACTGCTGGAAGGAAAGGAGGATCTTTTTCTGCCTCCCCACTTCCAGCCACTCTCTGAAGACTGGAGAAGGGACCCTCATAAGAATATTAGGGGGGGCAGGTAGGGGAAGTATGGCTTTGCTTTTTGCAGTCTTCAGATGAGGACTAGACCATGTGAAAAATGAACATAAGACTTTATCTGCAGTTCATTAATTTTCAGCTTTGTATTCTTGTTATAAAAAAGTGTGCCTAGACCAGGCATAGGCAAACTCCGGCCCTCCAGATGTTTGGGACTACAATTCCCATCATCCCTGGCCACTGGTCCTGTTAGCTAGGGATGTTGGGAATTGTAGTTCCAAACATCTGGAGAGCTGGAGTTTGCCTATGCCTGGCTTAGACACTGTTATGGTGCCCATAACCTAGATTTAAGGTGCCATTTAGCTCCTAGCTTTCATATCTCAGTTTCTAACACTGATTGCTACTAGTAAGTGTCAATAAAAGTCTTACCATATATGAAATCTTCTTACTCCCACAGGCACATGAATACACCTACTGGACTCACTGGCCAGTACAAGTAAGATCTTGAGCAGAAAGCATAATTCTATGGTAAAGCTAATGCTCCACAAGTCAAAGTCCCAAGTTTGATTTCCACTGTCTCTGGCAACTGAGGCCTGTTCCAGGAACATTCAATACTGCATAATGGATTAGTTCTGCTTTCCTCGGCTATTTCTTTCCGCAATCTAAGCTTGTAACTGTCATTGTTAGCTACCCTGGGATGATTTTTACCTGCCCTGGGCTTCTTTTACAGTATGGACAAGAAGAAATAGTAGTAGTAAGTAACAACATTTTAACCCTTTCTTCCTGGCAACATCATTCCAATGGCAATCATGCATGAGGATCCCGAGGTGCTGGTCTGGGGACTACAATTGATTGTGGTTACAGAGTATACTTCTATTCAATGGTAAACCAAATCAAGTGGGAAAATACTGTTAAAAGCAAGATACCTAGTTATACTAAGAGTAGACCCACTTAAATCAATAGTCTTAGGTTCACCAATGGCTTAATGCTGCTCAGGCTCTACTGCAGCACTTTTTTATGTATTAAAAATATTAATGTTATTGTGTTCTGAGTGTTAATGTCACATGCAGTTTGGCCTTGAGAAGGAATAATGCCTCTTAAAGATGGTGCTTGCCATTCAAAGCTTTTATAAGTACAGTGGTGCCTTGCTAAACGAAATTTCCGCTTAATGAAAGGTTTTTTCTAGCGGAGGTTGCCTCGCTAGACGAATTTGTTTTACGGAAAATTCGTCTAGCGAATCACGGTTTCCCATAGGAATGCATTGAAATTCAATTAATGCGTTCCTATGGGCAAAATTTTTTTTTAAAAAAAATATTCAATGCATTCCTATGGGATTCGCTAGATGAATTTTTCGTTATAAGAAAAGACCCGTGGAACGAATTAAATTCGTCTAGCGAGACACCACTGTACTTATAAAATCTTTAAAAGATTTTTTTTAAAATCTGCTGCTGATTCATTAAGGCACTTTTAGTTGATGAAACTTTTAAAAATGATTAACACTGCAAGTCTAGATTTTACCCAAATAGCATAAATCAAAAGTTTCTGCCAACTTGAAATATATTTATTTTAGCCTTTTCAAGATTGATGCAACAATTCTTTAATAATTAAAAGAGCTACAGCAGATGGTACTTTGCTGCCACAAGAGTACTGTAACAGAAATACTTATTTTATTGTCTTGTATTGTATGCACCTTGTAAGCCAGTGGACTGCCTGGATCTGCAAATGTAGGAGAAAGCATCTCCATGCAATCATGTCAATATCCTGCATCAAATTCACTGTCCCACAGGCTTACCTGATGAGCTACAAGGCCACTAACAATTATTTATAAAATCTAACAAAAACTCCTTAGAACAGCAAGTTTCCAAGGTAGGATGGTTTAAATTGAGCCACAACCATCGGGAGGGAAATTGTGTCCAAGATACAGATCTTGACCGGGTAGCATTCTGTCTATAACAAAGGCATTATTCTTACATCCCTGTCTCCCCAGACACTCCCCCATTTATATAAATGAATGAAAAATCCAGTACAAACTCAGCAATATGCAACACCACACTCGTTTGCTATGGCAGGGAGGCATCAAGTCTTTGAGGCTCAATCTAAGCCTGCTGAAATCCTCTATATCATACAGGTGAAACTCGGAAAATTAGAATATTGTCGAAAAGTACATTTATTTCAGTAATGCAACTTTTTATTTTTATTTTTACAAATGCTTTCTTTTGGAAATTCCACAGTAATAAAACAAATAGTTACAATAATACAAAAATAAACATCACTATTATATTTCAATAATTACATTCCATTTATAATTGACCCGCCTAACGACAAATAATTACAATTACAACAAATAAAGGCTTGATGTATCTTGCTTTGCATGTCATGCATCTATCTCATATATTGGTTTTACCTTTTAAGTTGCATTACTCAAATAATTGCACTTTTCGACAATATTCTAATTTTCCGAGTTTCACCTGTATTGAAATCACTGAGGCTTTCAACAAAGGCCTTCAATAATTCAGCCAAGCAGCCTGTTAGGCAGCAAACTGGACAAATCAGTAACAGAGTCCATTCTAAGTGTGATCCCTAGAAAAATAAAATTAATTTGAAACTGAAAGCCAACTTCACAATATACCTGGCCAAGAAACAAAACTGTATCCTGCATATCACAGCAACCACAATCATCACCTCCTAGCTAAGCACTGAATATTTACCCAAATAGGAACTAGCCAATATAGGTTCAGTAGTCTTACACAGAAAAAGTGCCGCAATGCAGCCCAAGTTAGCAAGATGATCCATTCCTAGTCATGAACATGGCACTAACCCACCAGCAGCTGATATCAGGCCAACAGTCCAAATATTCCAAGTCTTCATATCATTTAACCCAGTGCTCCCCAACCTTTTTATCACCGCGGACCAGTCAACGTTTGATAATTTTACTGTGGCCCGCTGAGGGGGGGGGCATTTATTGTTTATATTTTATTTAGATTGTTTTGATTTAATAATTTTAATTTAATTGTATTTAATGATCCTTAGGCGGCCCGGTGGGGGACCCAGGTGGCGCTGTGGTTAAATCACTGAGCCTAGGGCTTGCTGATCAGAAGGTCGGCGGTTCGAATCCCTGTGACGGGGTGAGCTCCCGTTGCTTGGTCCCAGCTCCTGCCAACCTAGCAGTTCGAAAGCACGTCAAAATGCAAGTAGATAAATAGGAACCGCTACAGCGGGAAGGTAAACGGTGTTTCCATGTGCTGCTCTGGTTTGCCAGAAGCAGCTTTGTCATGCTGGCCACATGACCAGAAGCTATACGCCGGCTCCCTCGGCCAATAATGCGAGATGAGCGCGCAACCCCAGAGTCGGTCACGACTGGACCTAATGGTCAGGGGTCCCATTACCTTTACCTTTAGGCGTCCCGGTACCAATTGATCCACGGGCCGCTACCGGTCCGTGGCCCGGGGGTTGAAGACCACTGATTTAACCCATCCTTCAACATTATCTCCACACAAATCTATAACTGGCATAGGTTTGACCCTGCCATCTCTCCACCACAGAATTAGATTCCAATTTATGTATTACTTTTCATACAAAATTACATCTTAGTAGGAATTATCCAGCCAGGGCTTAATAATTCTTAAGAAGAGGTAATCCCTGTTTACAAACACCAGAAAGCAGGTGTCTGGAAATTTTAGCTGTGGATCAGTCCTTGCTTTCAGGTCAGCAATGTCCTGCCCATTTTTCTTTGGAAGGAAATGTGTGGGTTTATCACATGTAAAATGAGATGCTGTTATTTCCCTTCTTCTAAAGAATTCAGGGGAATGGGAAGAATCTTCTCTCTGTGTGCTAAGATATGTAAAAAGTCTGATGGAATGTAATTCTCTTACTGCTAACCAAACACCTGTAACAAAACAAATTACAGACAACCCCCGATTTGTGTGGGGGTTGAGTTCCTGGTGTTCCCCCCCCCCAAGCAAGCCCACCCTCATGCTCAGCAATTTCTGGGTTGCAGCAATGCACGTGTGCACTGAACAAGTGTAAAATGGCAATTGCCTGTATGCTCTCGCATTTTGCACCAGATACAAAGACTTAAAGTACAGTAGAAGAAACTGTTTCAGACCTTCTCCAAAGCAGACCTGAAAATGAGACACAAGATACCATTCCTCCTCTAAATACCAGTTGTCTCCTGTGCTCAAATTTTTTAAAAAACAACAACAACAACCTACACCTCATTTCATGCTGGAAATCTGCATTAGTAGGCATTATTTTCCTCAGTAGGTGTGGTCACTGATAGAATTCAGTTTATGGTCACTATTGGTGGCGATATGGAAATGTTTGCAGGCCCAGTGGGTAAAAATGTTTAGATTTTCTCATAGATTTTTGATGGGTTCTGGAATCTATAAACATTTTAACCCACCCTTAGGACACATACCAGGGAAAGAACGATGGTACTGATATTACCATGGGATGTTGCATATTAAGCTAATCTCTGAACAAGAAAGTACAAGGTGATGGATTATTCAAGTTAAAATTAATAGGAACATGGAAAGTACTCTTACATGTCAATTGCTTAATTTTCTCACAGAATCCCTTAAAGACCTACCGGTACATCATTGTATATATCCATGTGAATGTACAAATGAAAATGATTTACCGGTAAACATTTAAATGCACAGAACACTCAAGGCACAGCTGCATGAGCTTTGCAATTTTTAGAACAAGAAAAGCAAAATTTTGCACACACAAAAAATTGTAAAAAAAATAGCACACATTTAGTCTGAATAAATAAATCAGCATATAATAGCAATAGAAAATGGGTATGGGCATCAAATGCCTGTCCACTAAAAATCCTACTGAACTCTTCTGGTTATGAAGATTTCATCAGCCTTAATAATTAATAGATTTAAAACAGATAGATTTAATTTTATCTCAATTTTGCAGGCAATGCAAAACAGTCTTTTTGCATGCAAAATAAACACCAGTTTGTTGCAATACTACAAATAGCTACTCAGAAGTCTATTCTGATAGACTATTCCGATAGGTCACACTCCAATGTAAAGGGAACAGAAGAATGTACAGTAGTCTCATTCTTGAGGACTGTTTGTATCATGGCCTGAAAATATACGGGGTGTGGGTGTGTACACCCACACCCACACACCGTATATTTTCAGGCCATGATATATATATGGTATATAAAAACACAGTTAAGTTGGCAAGTCAACCTAGGATTTAGGCAGAAAGCGTGCTGCTCTGGTTCGCCAGAAGTGGCTTTGTCATGCTGGCCACATGACCTGGAAGATGTATGCCGGCTCCCTCGGCCAATAATGCGAGATGAGCGCGCAACCCCAGAGTCAGTCATGACTGGACCTAATGGTCAGGGGTCCCTTTACCTTTAAATATTTTGAGTGTGTACTGAGAAGCACTATATGAGCAAAGGTGTTGTACAGATGAGTCACAATTTGCATGGGGGGTAGGTTCCAGGAACTGCATGAAAAGCCAAAATCACGTATAGCCAGAACAACCCCAGAACTGCCCCCACGCGACCATCACTACCTGTGTGAGACCTTCTGTGAGTCCACTAAGCAAGGAAGAGGTCTTAAAACAGAACTTTCCAAACTTTTTTACGTTGGTGACACACGTTTTAGACATGCATCATTTTGTAACACAGTAATTCAGTTTTACTACCAAACTGGAGGTTAAACTAACCCCTTTCCAGCCCAAGGAGGAGGGCGGGGAGCATTTGCATGACAGTGCAGCCGAAACACTAACTTTTCACGACAGTTTGGAAAGCTTTGCCTTAAAAGCTTTCTACGACAGAAAAACCTGGCTCTGGGAAGATTTCATATGAGCTCTAGAGATCATTGCAAGATATCAGATGACTAATAGGCTAGTTTCAACACACTCACATATCCTCCATCCAGACAAGGAAGAAGTATTATCAGAGTGCAAGGACTCATGCAAGCTAGGCAAGAACACTTAAAGAAGGTGAGATGCAGAGTGAATGAGGGGTGTGGCTGGGCAAAGACTCAAGAGCTACATACAGAGACCTGGAAAGCTGCATTTGTCCCTGTGGCCCAAGGTTCCCAACACTGGCCCTAGAGAATTGTTCTAATTTAGCATGTTTAATTTACTTGAACTGGGGAGCTTGCTTAACACAGTGGTACCTTGGTACTCGAACAGCTTGGCTCCCAAACGCCGTAAACCCAGAAGTGTTCTGGTTTGCAAATGTTTTTCAGAAACCAAATGTCAGATGTGGCTTCCGCTTGAGTGCAGGAAGCTCCTGCAGCCAATTGGAAGCCACGCCTTTGTTTTCAAACGGTTTCAGGAATCGAATGGACTCCCAGAATGGATTAAGTTCGAGAACCAAGGTACCACTGTACTGGATTTGCAACTGACAGACAATCAATGTTACTAATGAATTTATAACACAGAACTTTTTCCATGAGAAAGAGATACTGGAAACTTTTCTAAAAAAATTTCTGCTCCCTGATAATTGTTATATAAAACAATGTACTCCTGAGTGTTTCAGACTCTTCCATCTTCTGCAGGACATGAAAGTAACTCGTCTAATGCAGAAATATACACCAAATCAACAACATGCTAACGTGAGCCAAAAGTTACTTCTTAGAAACTGGTTCTAATTGGCGAAAAAATGAAAAATACAAATTTAAGAAAAAGCCTGCTGCACCCCAGCAGATAAAAAAGTCTTTGGTGGTGATGTGAACCCTGTCAGAAGCTATAATGCCAGGAACCTTTATCATGAAATAGTAGCCTATTCAGAACAATGTGTAAACACAATATGACTGGAAAGCTAGAACATTTAAAATTGCTGCATCCACAATATTGGTCATGTCATTAAGTCAAAATCTTCATCATTATTATAATTTAAAACATAGAAATGGTGTTAAGATGCCTATCCAGTAATTTCTCCTTAAATATGTGATCTTGGAAAGACAAATTTAATAACCAATATACCTATTGACTTAAGAACGCTGAAGCAGTGGGCAACTATGAAAGGAAGCAGCCTTTCAGGAGCAAACAACATCTACACCTTTTGTGGCACTGAAAAGTCAGATTGCCCCACCATCTCCCTTTAAGGGTTAGCCCATTTTAAATCAAATTATAAAACCAGGTGCCATTCCCCCTTTTACTTATAAAAACCTCAAGTGTCTCAGAGCAGCACAGCAAAGGAAGCATTATTTAAAAGCCCTTGGCACTCCTACCCTAAGACACAGAAAAAAGTGGTTGTTACAATAAAGTAAATCTAATTTTAAAATTAAACTAGCCTAGATTGGAAAAATGTGTTCTAGGGGAACAAGTTTACACCCAGACAGCACATTTTACTCCATGTGAGAGGATGTTCTAAACAGTTTTACAACAAGTCAATGAATATAACAAACCATTATGCTTAGGATAACTATGCTACTAGTATTTACCTGCTTCTTCTTTGATAAACTGCAAGTCTTCTTCTGGATATTGGACCGATGATTGAGTAGCTGCACATTCTTCTAATGTTTCTTCATTATTGGGTGGTATATTGTAAACAAACCTTTTAGCAGTTTGGTTTTTCCTTCTTGCTTTTCCAGGTTCTTGAAGCGATTGTCCCTGTGAGCTCATATCATTCCATACAAATACCTTTCCCTCACCTTGAGATTCATTTTCAGCCATTTCAGGTGAGCTGTCCTGGACCCAATCATGCATTTGGTAATTTTCAGATTGGCTCTCATCTATGCAGTAGCCATCATTTTCAGTTTTTATACTGCTTGCCAAGTTAGTAAGATTTCGTGTGGCCCAAAAACTAGCAACTTTCTGATCCCTTGAAGACAATCCATCCCTGCTAACAGACCTTCTATTGTAATCCACAACGACAGCTTCTGGGGCTTCTGATTTTATGCTTATATTTAAGGCATCTTTGATAAAATTGCGACAGGATTGGACAACCTCTGTCATTTGAAGGTAGCTGGCTACTGACATTACTTCAATTGCATTCTGGCTTGTTAGCACAAGGTTGCCAGAATATAGGAAGTCCAAGATGACAGAGAAGCCTTGAACAGCAACAACATCTAAGTAGGTAACAGTGGTTTGGTTACGGCTTTCTTTGTTTGTAAAGCAATATAGAGTCTTGAAGAAACGGCTGCCTGCAACCAGGATGTTTTTGTGAGCTCTGAAGACCTTTCCACTCACTACAATATGAACATCACAAAGAATGCCCTTTTTCCTCTGCTCATTTAGTTCTTGTAATAGTTGATAGCAGTAAGAGTTCTCATTTGGCCTAATGTTGTAATCACAATCCCTCTCATTAGCCAATTCCGATGTTACTTCAGATTCCTGTAATTGAGAATGGAGGAATTAAGAAGTTAGTATCTAAGTAGTGACTTTTTGGTTTGAAGTTCCAAATGAATAAGACTATTTTTTATTTCTAACTTACCAATTAAAGAAGTATTTTGTTTAGTGCTCAGCCCACAGCCTCCCCATCATTCAGTTCAACAAAACATACACTAATAATAATACAGTAATAATAATAATACCCTGCCACTCTGGGCGGCTTCCAACAGAATATTAAAATACAATAATCTATTAAACATTAAAAGCTTCCCTAAACAGAGCTGCCTTCAGATGTCTTATAAAAGTCTGGTAGTTGTTTTTCTCTTTGACATCTGGTGAGAGGGCGTTCCACAGGGTGCGTGCCACTTGTTCTCACAGCGAGGGAACCGCCAGAAGGCCCTTGGCACTGGACCTCAGTGTCCGGGCAGAACGATGGGGGTGGAGACGCTCCTTCAGGTATACTGGACGGAGGCCGTTTAGGGCTTTAAAAGTAAACACCAACACTTTGAATTGTGCTCGGAAACGTACTGGGAGCCAATGTAGGTATCATGCAGTGGTATCATGCAGCCAACACAAATCAAGGATTCTCAACTATTTCAACTCATTATTTCTTGACTCTATGGTAAACTTTATAAATGCATTTTTTATAACAAGCAGATAAGCTATATTAAGGATACAACCTCATGCTGTTTCCAGCTGCTTAGGAGAAACAGGCATTGTTCCCTCAATGAAGAATGCAATTGCACTTAGAATCACGGGTTGGAAGGTACCACCAAGGTTCATCTAGTCCAACCCCCTGCAATGCAGGAATCTCAGCTAAAGCCTCCAAGAAAGAGGCGTCCACAACCTCTCAAGGGGGAGTCCAACAGCTCTTACTGTCAGAATGTTCTTCCTGATGTTTAGTTGGAATCTCCTTTCTTGTAACTTGAAGCCATTGGTTTGAGTTCTATAATAATAATAATAATAATAATAATAATAATAATAATAATACCCCGCCCATCTGGCTGGGTTTCCCCAGCCACTCTGGGCGGCTTCCAACAGAAAGATAAAATAATCGATTAAACATTAAAAGCCTCCCTAAACGGGGCTGCCTTCAGATGTCTTCTAAAAATCTGGTAGCTGTTTTTCTCTTTGACATCTGATGGGAGGGCATTCCATAGGGTGGGTGCCACTACCGAGAAGGCCCTCTGCCTGGTTCACTGCAACTTGTCGACATCCTTCTTAAATTGTGGTGCCCAGAACTGGAACAGTATTCCAGGTGTGGTGTGAGTGACCAAGGCAGAATAAAGTGGGACTATTATTACTTGCCTTGATCTGGACACTATACTTCTGTTGAAGTATAGCTTAGAATAGCATTAGCTTTTTTGCTGCTGCATCACATTGTTGACTCACGTTAAGTTTGTGGTCCACAAGACCCCTAGATCCTTTTCTCATGTACTGCTACAGTAGTAAGCAAAGTCTCCCCCTACCTTATATTTGTGCTACTGCTTCTGCCTACCTAAGTGCAAAACCTTACATTTGTCCCTACTGAAATTCACTTTTAGTTTGGGCCCAATTCTCCATTCACTCTGCTAAGGTCATATTGAATCCCAATCCTGTATTCAACAGCATTAGCTACCCCTCCGAGTTTGGTGTCATCTGCAAATTTGATGAGCATTATCTCAGTTCTTTCAACCAATGACTTCAAAATAAGATGATTAATCCTTTGCTTTAGAAATAAAACTCAGCCATGTATACACTGTGGATCCAAAGTTGAAGGTGCACCTGTTTCAGAGTTTGCTGACACAGCAGAATCCCCTCACAAGAGGAGTTCCTCTCACCCTCAGCCAAAACACCCTCATCCTCCATCCCACAAATTAATACTCAGTGGTGCCTTTCTTCCTTGCACAAGTTACACACCCAGAAAAAGTATAGACGATTCCACTGTCTTTGCCTACCAAACCAATAATCTCAGTTAACACAATTATGGGTATCAACTAACACTCCGTCAAAAGCAATGGGACTAGAACTCTTTGTACCCTAGACAGAAAGAGGGCGGGGAGGGAGAGTAACAGTAGCACACACATACACATTTGATACTCACCTGAAGGCGACTGTTGCTGCAAAATGCTACATCAATTTCACCTTTGCCACGCACACTTTCAACCTATCTGTCCTGTGCAGCAGCTCTACACACCAGAAGTTGGTGGTTGCTCTAGCAACACAAACCCATGTTGATATATGGGTATAAAGCCAGAGGCTAGGATGTGAACCCAGTTACAGTAACTGCTGTATCATCTAATAACTTGATACAGCTGGTAATAGGATACAGCTGAAAACTTATGACAATGTAAGCAATTCATTTGTGAATTGGAGCACAATTAATTCAGGATTCAGCAACCAAAACCTGACTTTGACTTGTTCCCAAAGTGCCCCATGCTTGAGCAATAGATATTTAGTGGTTTTATTATTCATTTGCTATTATCATTCAAGTTAAGTCTTTATGATTACATTATTTCTTTTTGAAAAATCTCAGTATACATATTGAAGGACATGTGACAAAAATATAGTCATACCTCGGGCTGCATCTGCTGTGGGTTGCGTCTTTTTGGGTTATGGACATGCCGAACCCGGACATCCCGGAACAGGTTACTTCTGGGTTCAGCGCGTCCATAACCCGTGCGCATGCGCAGAAGCGCTAAATCGCACTTTGCACCTGTGCAGATGCGACTAATGATGTCACGTGCCTGCATAGATGCTTAGGTTGCGGACTTTTCGGGGTGTAAAAGGCACCCCGGAACGGATCCACAACCCGAGGTTCCACTGTACAAGTAAGACCTGATGTTAGTGTCAATATAGCACCTGAAAAAAGTTAGTATTAATGTAAGAACTATCCCCATATGGGACAGTTGCATATTCCTGCATTGCAGGGGGTTGGACTTGATGATCTTCAGGGTCGTTTCCAACTCTACAATTCTATGATAATTTGCAATAAGTGATCCTAAACCAGTATCATGCTAAACAATTCTTCTTTAAAAGCTCATGTGCCAAAGGTATTTTCTAGAAATTTAGTTACCAATTACCACAATTTGTGGGGTGCGACAAGAGCAGTAGCAGATCTTGATTGCACCTGGAAAGGGACGGACTATACCTTGTGGTAAGAGTGGCTCAGAACCCTGCCCAACTGCCAAATAGGATTAGAAACTGGCTCAATCTCTGTATTAAAACAAGCTATGAATACTAGTAACTATCACTATGCCATTGCAGCTCTAATGCTGAACTATAATGAATGCTAACTAGTGAAGATGCAGGGAAGCCTAATGGTGAGTAACAAGACCACCACTCAGGACATCCCAAATTGTCAACTCATGTCTGAACTTGGGTCAGTTGCCACAAGACTGCCCAATACCAGAATTATTTGTAAGAATCCAGTAAGCAGTGAGTAACAACAACAACAACAACAATTTATTTGTATCCCACCCTCCCCAGCCAAAGCCGGGCTCAGAGCGACCAGCAACAAGTAAAAATAGCACAGTGTACATAAATCACAGTGTCATTTAATTAAAATACATTCTAAAATCAATTCAGAATCAAATTAATGGCAACCATTGGGTTAGGGTTCTATGAGGATTACAGAAAGAGAGAGTGGGTCAGACTGTGCCTTGGCCAAAGGCCTGGTGGAACAGCTCTGTCTTGCAGGCCCTGCGGAAAGATGTCCAGTCCCGTAGGGCCCTAGTCTCTTGTGACAGAACGTTCCACCAGATCGGGGCCACGGCCGAAAAAGCCCTGGCTCTGGCTGAGGCCAGCCTAACCTTCCTGTGGCCCGAGATCTCCAAGATGTTTTTATCTGAAGACCGTAAGGTCCTCCATAGGACATACCAGGAGAGGCAGTCCCATAGGTATGAGGGTCCTAGGCCGTATAGGGTTTTAAAGGATAAAACCAGCACCTTAAACCTGATCCTGTACTCCACCAGGAGCCAGTGCAGCTGGTATAGCACCAGGTGAATGTGATCCCACAGTGAGGACCCCATAAGGAGTCTCGGCGTGGCATTCTGCACTCGCTGGAGTTTCTCTGGGATAGTATCAAGGGCAGCCCCACGTAAAGTGAGTTACAATAATCAAGCCTGGAGGTGACCGTCATGTGGATCACAGTGGCTAGGTCAGGGCAAGAGAGGTAAAGAGTCAACTGCTTAGCTTGGCGGAGATGAAAAAATGCCACCTTTGTTATATAGCTACAACCTCCGCCTCCATAGAAAGGGAGGTGTTGAAGATTACACCCAAACTCTTAACAGATGGCGCTGACACGAATTGCACCCCCACAAGAGATGGGAGTTGGCCCCCCAATCCCATATCGTCCCGACGCAGCCAAAGGACCTCTGTCTTCGAAGGATTTAACTTCAACCGGGTCCCACGTAACCATCCAGCCACAGCTTCCAAACATCTGATCAGTGTGTCTGGGGCCGAGTCAGGATGGCTGTCCATCAACAGATAGAGTTGGGTGTCATCAGCATACTGATGGAAACCCAAACCAAAACTCCGGACAAGCTGGGCAAGGGGGCGCATAAAGATGTTGAAAAGCATCAGGGAGAGTATCGCACCCTGTGGCACTCCACACACCAAGGAGTGCCAAGACAACAGTTCCTCCCCTCCCCCCAAGCACCACCCTCTGTCCCCGACCAGAGAGAAATGAGCACAGCCATTGAAGGGCTATGCCCTGGATCCCCACATTGGCGAGGCGGTGGTACTAGGTTAACGTGCAGACAAATCAATAGTGAACCAAAACCACTGAGCTACCATTTACTGCCTAATCCTATGGTCTTGGGAAGACCTATATTTACTCATTTCTTCTGCAAGTTGACCTACATTTGTTCATTTCTTATGCAACTTAATCAATTGAAAGGCAAGGTACAAATCTTAATTGGTAGCAGGGTTAGAAACTCAGATATACTGCCAGATGGCACCTTAAATCTAGGTTACAGTTGCCACAATGGAATATGTAGGTGCCATTTTTTCATGGAATGAAATTTATTTTTGTTTAATTTATATAGCTGCCCCATAGCAGTAGTACCCTAGGAAGCCAGTGGGGTATAGTGGTTAAAGTGTTGAACTAAGACATGGGAGCTTAGGATTCAAATCCCCACTCAGTCATGAAGCTCACTGGGTGACGTTTGGCCAATCACAGCCTCACAAGGTTGTCATACAGATTAACTGAGGGGGGAGGTAAACAAAAAAGGTGGGATATAAATACAATAAATAAGCTCTTCTGCTTGCTTGCTTAAGAAAGCTGGAGATGTCAGTCGCCAACCTGGCGTCCAGAGATCTCCACATGGTCACAGTTAAACCTGCTCCAGTCGCAAAATGCACCTGACGGATTTCTAACTCTGATTGGTAGAATAGGTTACTGTCCACATTGCAACATTTTATAGAAAAATATTAAGTACAGCCTTTCCCTCCAAGACAAAATGCTCCTTTTCATTCAGAATCCTCAAGTCAACATATGTTTTAAAAAGAAAAAGGTAAACAGTCAAAAAGGCTGATGGGATTATTTTATTTTCCAGCAAAGAGCTGACACTTAAAATTATGGCATATTTTGAAATATTTTCTTCACACCCAATTATATAGAAACAATATACGCAAATAATTTCATGTCAGTGCTGGTCTTTAGCTGTGATTTCCATTTTTTAAAAAAATCTATTTTTATTTATGAAGAATACTACACTATTGACCACTACAGTTTACATTTTAACTTTCTAATATGTGATACAGTTACTTACATTACAATCCTATACATGTCTTGGAGGCAAGTCCCAGTAAGTTCAATGGAGCTTACAGTCATACCTCGGTTTAAGTACGCCTCGGTTTGAGTACATTCAGTTTAAGTACTCCGCGGACCCATCTGGAACGGATTAATCCACTTTCCATTACTTTCAATGGGAAAGTTCGCTTCAGATTAAGTACGCTTCGGTTTAAGTACTCCGCAGACCGTCTGGAACGGATTAATCCACTTTCCATTACTTTCAATGGGAAAGTTCACTTCAGGTTAAGTACGGACTTCCAGAACCAATTACACTCATTCTTCGGGTTAAGTACGCTTCAGGTTGAGTACTCCGCGCACCCGTCTGGAACGGATTAATCCACTTTCCATTACTTTCAATGGGAAAGTTCGCTTCAGGTTAAGTATGCTTCAGGTTAAGTACAGACTTCCGGAACCAATTGTGTACTTAAACCGAGGTACCACTGTACTTCCAAGAGACAGAGTACAAGAATGGAGCCCTAACATTTCAGCTAAACAGGATAGCTACACCCCACTGCACCTCTTCAGATATGTATGCCAAGACATCTAGATAAAAAATAGAAAATATTAAAACACAGGTGTACAATTTCATTGATACAGAATTGGGGACTCTCCACAGCAGGAAGGGCTGTTGTGTGTGCATGCTAGAGAGGAGGAAGGAGAAGTTCATCCATGCAACATTGGATTTCACCCAAGCAATTTCACAAGTATTGTTGTTATTGTGTGTCTGATTTCTGAAGTGGTTCACAATGCATGGACAGGGAAGGGGGGTGGGTCTGCTCTTTACACTAAACTAAGTAAACACACAGCTTCATGAACCCTAGGCACTAGAAGTTTAGAAGCAAAGATGATAGTAACAGAAGCTGAAGATCATTACTTTTCAAGTTAAAGAACTTTAGCTCCCGCTGAGCACAAAGCCTACATATTCAAGCAGAAGTGTGCCATGTGATTTTCCAAGTGCTACACTGGAAAGAGAACAGAAATCCTACTTGTCTTACTTCTCGTAACTGAAAATCATCATCATAAAAAAAAGTATAATTAAATTTTCTTTGTAATGTACTGTTGTGATAATCACACATCACCTTTTCTAGACAAGGCAAAGTTTCTACCTAGACACATTTGACAAAGGGAAACAAGTGAATGGATTCCATACATTCTACAAGAAAATTCAGATTGCTATTTTATACTGCTGCTCCCTCAAATGTCTGTGAAATGCAAGGTGAAATATAAGATGTGCAAACGGGAGGATTTTAATTAGCTTAACAACCTAATCCTCAAACAGATCTTCAGACACAAGCCCAAGAGATTTGGAGACTAACGCCCTACATCTATTTTCAGGATCCTTAAACTGAAGAGAGATCAGCTTCCTGTGCCTATTTAAAATATTATACCCCACATTCTCCACTGCATGAGTCTAAACCAGCTTTCTCAATCTGTTGCCCTCAAGATGCCTTGGACTACAACTCCCATCAGCCCAACTGGCATGGCTATGAGGAAAACCTCTGCATTTTACATAATTAAGTATGGCATAAGGAAAGCAACAACTACGCTAATTGGAGCTGCTCATGTTTTACTTTGAGGGGAAAATAATTTGTTAGGCTTCCCAGATATGCTACCTTCAAATAGAAAGAAAGAGATATAAGACTTATGGAAAATATCTCCCAAGCAAAATGTATTCAAGTCATTTAGAAGGAATCAGAACAATGACTTCCTATACCTGAGACTCCTGTAAACTTGAAACTACAGCTGTTACCCACCACCACTATATCTCAGTGCTGAAATACAATAGCTGTTATAAAGAAATTAGAATACGATAACTATTGAAATGCTAATGTTTAAGGACATACTTTGTAGGACACATTGCTTTCACTAGTCTCCAACACTCTATTCATTAAAATCACTACTGCTACAGATGAGAAACACAGTTTTTCAGTTGTTCTTCAGCAAGTTGATACAAATATAGCCACCAGTGAATATTTCCTTTCCTTTAATCACAGGGAAGAATTTTATAGAGTGGTACCTCAACTTACGAATGCCTCGACTTCCGAAGGTTTCGACTTCTGAAGTCCGCTAACCCGGAGGTATTTTTGCCGCGCACATTCTGCGCATGCGGAAAATGGACATTTCGACTTCCGAAGAGCGCCACGGAACAGATCACCTTCGTAAGTCGAGGTACCACTGTAGTTAAAAGACTGAAAAGATGCACAGTGCACAAAAAGCACCAAACCAAGCTTTGGGTGTTTGAAAGGCATACTGTCCTTTTTCCAGCACAAAGGTTTCAAGCAGGAAAACCTAGAAGTTTATAAAATTGAAAAGGCATTTATTCAATAGTGCTTGAAGCCTAAGTGACTATCCATGCTAAAAGCAGTAGGAACATGTAGCACACAAAGACAGAAGTCAATAGAGAAGGCCACAAATTTAAGCTAGCCTTCAAAGCCAATCATCATTACTATGACCTTGCCCCTTAAGTACCAAATATTGTACTGTTCTGAGGCAAGCACCTTCAAAAACAAAGCACAAATGCAGTGAAAACAATCCTTATTTCCAGCTCAAAGCTCAGAAAAGCAGAGGTGTCTACATTCTGCTTCATAAATTACCTCCTAGGCACCTGTACAGAGATTTCCCTGTACAGAGAACTTCCCTGTAGTTCATCTGTCCAGCACTCACTGGTTCTGGCAAGGAGGCAAGAACATACCAGTGATTTTTTTGCAGGGGGGGGGTGACTGGCCTACCATGCTTAGAGTGAAAGTCTATTTATGCCCCCCCCCAGATGAGAATATTTTGGAGCCTGCCTATGCACAGGCCCTCATTCCAGCCTCTCTAGTACTGCCCTACTAACCCAAATGAGGTAAGAAGCACACTCACACCAAGACATGGAATGGAGGGAAAAGACTGTGTTGAGGGTACATATATTCTGTAATATGCACTTAGGTTTTAGGGAAACTGCCATAAATTTGAACAATGTTTTCCACATGGCCAATTTCAGTTGATTGCTGGGCAATTTAACTTCCATTCTACTAGTCATACTGGCTGGGGCTGACGGGAGCAACAAAATCTGGTGGCCCCGGGCTCCTACCCTTGCCTTAGGCCAAGTCACTAGCCATAAACTAGCTCCAGTCCCCACGTCCAATAAGGTCCCAACTTTGAATGTGCCCAACAGGCTTCATCAGATGACCGCACGATTCAGATGTACATTGGCATCCATTTTATTTACATATCCCTTAGCTGATTTTCTTAACCGATCTCAAATGATTTTTATGAAACTAGAAATGCTATTCTGAATTCCTAGAAATGTAAAAAATTCTACTTCACCACTATTTTAATAAATGTAGAACCAAACATACTATGTAGATATTTAATCATCTATATCCAGGTTTGCAGATGCAAAAGTGTCATGTGCAACTAGTTTCAGTATCAGTTTTACATCTGGAAAGCTGAGGGAATTTCTAAAGTTTGATATTATCTAGGAATACAGAATATTCCTATTGGAGTACGCTAAACGATTAATGTAATATTGCAAACCTGCACAAAAGCTTCTATGCAACTCACTTGGTTTCATCAATATTCTACACATAACCATTGCATTGAAGATAATGAAAGCCACTCAAAGCATCCTTCAGAACTATTTATAAACTATCTACTGTCCTTGTGTGGGGGAGAATTCACAAAACTCTAAGAACTCTTAAAGTTTCATTTCAGCCAATTAGACATAGTGTGGTGTAGTGGTCAGTATTACACTAGGACCTGGGGGACCAGGATTCAAATCCCCACTCTGCCATGAATCTCACTAAGTGACCATTAGCCAGTCATTGCCTCTCAGCCTAACCTACTTCACAGGGTTGTTGTGGGGATTAAATGAAGACAGAAAGTACACCATATTGAGCTCCTTGGAGAAAAAGGTGGGATATAATGCAATAAATAAATTTCAGTATCATTTACAAATTTTTCCAACTGTGGTTATTCATGTTTTTGAAGCATAGGGTGATCTATGTAAAAGCATCATATATGCATCTTGATCCAGGGTCTATGTAGTGGTACAAAGACAAATGTCACAGGGATCAACTGCAGAGGTTACTGCCTGCCAGGAGAACCTTACTTGCGTCCTCTCCATCTTTTACATTGGAGAACTAGATTGGAGAAACAGGTAATTACCATACAGGAAGCTATTATACAAGGTAAACATTATGGTAGCTCACAATGTTAAAAGGTTATGTGGCGGTCGGTAAAGCTTCTAAACAAAACTAACAGACAAGTCAGCTAGAAAACAGAAGGCAGAATAATCTGCTTACTGGAGACAGAAGGTGAACAGAGTACAATGTGCCCTCAAACCCAGGCTATAGGGGAGAGAAGAATCCAGTTAAAGCAGCTTGCACACGTGGGCACGCTGCTTTGCACGAGACTCCCCAAAGGAGAGATATGCCCCACCAGCCCTGACCCCCACACCAGCCGCCCCGCCCGTCCGAACCCGCTGCTCCCCCCTCCCTGCCCTGATTCGACTGACCTGCTCAGCAGTGACAGGCTCGTTGAGGCGGTGTTCGGTGGAGATGTGGTGCCTGAGAAGCAGGGCGCGCTTGTAGTTGCGAGTGCCCTTGCAGAGCTCGTCGTGCCCTCCGCCGCCGTTGCTGCCGCCGTCCGCGGAGGTGTTAGTGGAGGCGGCGGCGGTGCACCAGGCACAGGACACGAGCCCGGTCTGCTGGCAGTACTGCAGCCACGGGAACTCCTTGAGCCAGGCGCTCTGGAAGGAGACGTGCAGCTTCTGCAGGAGGGACTTGGGCCGGGCCGCCAGCGGGAAGTGCTGGATGCTTTCCCCCTCCCCCGCGCCCACGCTGCTGACCTCCGCCTCGTCCCCCCCGGACCGCCTGCTGCTGCTGCAGCTGCCGCCCTCGGCGCCGCTGCCATCGCCCAGGCTGCCCCCCTCGCCGTCCTCCTCGTCCTCGCTGCTGTCGCTCAGCGACCCCCCGTCCTGCACCAGGTCTTTCCCCTCCAGCACGCCCACGAGCTCCAGGTCCTCCTCCTCGCCACCGCCGCCGCCGGCCCCCCGCCCGTTCAACGGCCGCCGCGTCCAGGCCGCCCCTTCGCAGCCATTGTTCGCCGACGCCGAGCCCCCGCCGCGGAAAGCCAAGGTCCGGCGGTTCCTCTCGGCGAACATGGGGCCCACGGGGGCGGCGGCAGCGACCGGCGCGTCGGCACCTTCCGAGTTCGGAGGGGTGGTGGGTAAGAGCAGGAGATCCTTCCCGGCGGCGTCCGTGGCCTCCAGCTCGGCCACCTCGAACTCCACAGTCTCCAGCTCCACTTCCTCCTCCACCCCCTGGCCGTTCAGCTGCTCGGCCTCCTGGCGGACCCAGGCCTCGCTCGCGGCGCCGCCCCCGTTAGCCGTAGGGCCGCCGCCTCCCGCAACGGTGGCGGCGGCGGCCGCGCTGACCAGGCCGCCCCCCCGGAACGCCAAGGTCCTGCGGTTCATCTCCGCGAACATGGCGGGCGAGCGCGCGCGCGCCCCCCGCCCGCCTGCCTCCCCCCCGCCCGCGCGCCCCCTCCCTCTCTATTCCCGCCGCGCGCCCAACTGTCCCCCTCCTAACCGACCGCGGTGACGGGTAAAGACGACGGAGGCAGCGAGCCTTCCCTGTTAGGTTCCAGTCAGCCTTCCCGAGTAATTAAAAAAAAGGGGGAGTAAGGGCGGGGGGGGAGGTTGAAATCTTATCCCGGCGCTCTCTAGCCCGTGTGGCCGCCTCCGCCTCCTTCTCCTCAAGCGCTCGCTCTCCCCCACAATGGATCCGACTCCGCCAGCCACAGCAGCAGCAGCAGCCCTTCCGCCCCAGCAGGCCCCGGCCCAGGTCGAATGGCAAATGAACAACGGACTGCGCCCACAATGCACTGGGGCGGCGGCGGCGGCAGCAGCAGCAGCCGCCGACGCCGCGGGGGAGGGGAGGAGAAAGAGGGAGAAGGAAGGGGGGCGAGGAGGAGCCCGAACAGCTGGCGAGTGTCAGGTTTTAGTGCGCGGTCGCGTCATGCGCGCCGCCCCGCCTCGCCACGAGTTGGCAGGACTTTCCGTGCGCGGCGTCCCCCACTCGTCGTTGTCGTCGTCAAAGCGCCCCCACCACTCCCAACACAAAACACCTTTCCGTCCCCAAAGACACGGCGCGGCTGTGCCCGCCCCCTCGCTGAGGGAGGGCCTTCCACCCTCCTGAGGCGAAACTCCCACCCCTTTGACATCATCGCCCTACAGCGCCCAGAAGTGGACATCTTGACTCGCCCACTTCACCGTGGGCCGCGCCGCCGCGCCCCGATTCTCCTTCCCTCCCCCCCCCCACACCCGGCCCTGAGGACACCGAAACCTTTCTCGGTTACGGCTCGCTGGAGAGCCATCTCTGCACCCCGCCCTGGGCGATAAGGAACTACGACGCTCCCCCTCTGAAGCGCTCGCACAACAAGGCGCCACGCACAAACACACACACAGAGAGGGTGTATAACAGGCTGTGCTAATCTCCTTCCCCTCGGAGCACACGCTCTCCCCGTCCAGCAGCACCCAGTGGGAGAGCCTCGCTGCGCCCTTGAACCCGGCGCCCGCCTCTGAAAGTCGCTCCGCCGGGGCTGTGTGTGAGCGCGCTCAGCATTTTGGAAACGCTGCCCGCGGGCTACGACGCTCCGGTGCCAGGCCCCAGCATAATTACTTTTTGCAAATGCACCGCCCCGAGTGCCTTTATTGCGCTTATTGTGAAACGGGGAATTTAATTATAAAGGTCATGCACGTGCTGCTGCTGTTCCTGCTGCGAGTGAGGGTTGCTCTATTGACACGCACGCGCGCGGCCGTTGCGTCACTCGCCGCCAACCGAAGAGCTGCTTTCCCGGGCATGTTGAGACCTGCGCAGCCTTCGAAACCGGAGTTGACACACTCCAGCGACCCGAGAGGTTGCGACGAGGTTGCTAAGCCAGCGCGGGGGAGGGAGAGCCGGAAGGAGCGCCGCGGCTGCTGCAGCCGGGCCCACGGCAGGGCTGCGAGCGCCGAAGCCCGTGGAAATGGGGAAGTTTCGGTGAAAATAAAAGTTTGGGATAAGGCTGAGGCTGCCAGAAGCTGGATAAAAAAAGTTACAAAGCGCGCGCCGCTCCGTCGTGTTGTAACGTTTCAAAGCATCAGCCGCCCGTTTTCCAAAGTTTCCCGCTATGCGTAAAGGAAGACAGAAGCGGGCCATTCAGTAGCTAACCAAATACTGTACTGCTTTGCTGGTTATTCTAATGGGACTTTTCTTTCTCCGACCAAGGCATTGTTCAGTGAAACAAAGACTTAGGTTTGTTATTTTATAAATAACACATTTCTAAGGAAGATATGCATCCAAAAATATTTTCTCCGCTTTATGGATGGTTATAGCTGGCATATTATTAATAAATAAATAAATTAGTTTAGATAAATACACATATTGGCAATTATAATGGGTGGCATCCAGACAGGGTATAGTCTCTTACAAGGTGGGGGCGATCTTGTATCACCTTTGGGGGGGGGCACATTGTTTTCAAATAGTTATTGTTAATATGCACTTATGAAGCACCTGCCTTCTAGCAGTGCAGTTATGAAAAGATAAGGCAGTCCTTGCCCACAGTCTCACAATCTAATAGATACAAGACCTAAGGGAAACGGAATGGGAAGAAAAGAGCAAAACAAGCAGGGGATAAACTGCTTCAACAGAAGTATCAAGGGAAGAATATTACCACTCTATTGTGCCTTGGTCAGATCACACCTGGAATGTTGTGTTCAGTTCTGGGCACCACAGTTTAAGGAGGATGTTGACAAGATGGAACGTGTGTGCGGAGGAAGGCAACCAAAGTGATCAAGGATCTGCAAACAGGCTTTATGAGGAATGGTTGAAGGAGCTGAGTATGTTTAGCCTGGAAATGTGGAGAGTGAGGGGAGTTATAATAATAGCCATCTGTGTGAAATGGGAGAGGGAACAAGTATGCTTTTTCTGCTCTGGAGGGTAGGACTTGAACCAATGGCTTCAAGTTACAAGAAAAGAGATTCTGACTAAACATCATGAAGAACATTCTGACAGTAAGAGCTGGTGGACTCCCCTTGAGAGGTTGAGGACTCTCCTTCCTTGAACGTTTTTAAGCAGAGCTTGGATGGCCATCTGTCATGGATGCTTTAGCTGAGATTTCTGCATTGCAGGGGGTTGGACTAGATGAACCTTGGGGTCCCTTCCAACTTTACAATTCTATGATTCTATTCTTCACTAAATGTCTTAACTGGAACAGATGCTCCTTCACATATGGATGTCATGTGATTCTGGAAATCACTTGATGGTGGTGGTATTTGAAAACTGAATGAAACAAATAGTATGACTAAAATGTGCATTCAGTTTTGAAATGAATTGGATTTACATTCAATTACATTTCCTATATCATTTCAGCAACATTCACACATGACCCACCTTAGGGCATTCATCTAATTAAATACATTTTAGAGAATGAAATGAAATGGGAGAATTCATGTGAATTAATCAAAATATATGCATATGAAGAAAACTAATACTTTTGAAGGGAAAAAAGCATACTTTTTGCATGATACAAGGACATGCTGCAGGAATCTTGAGCAAAAGCCAAGCTGGTCTTTTTGTACAGGGCTTCAATACTGACTAAGGAGAGTGGAGTTAAGTGTAAGATGAAATAAGTAGTGTGTGCATGCAGACCTGAGAAGTTATTGCTGGGATACCCGTCCACCGAGCTTCAAAACCATAATGGATTTGCCCTAACTGGTTTGTGATGAGCATAGTTTTGAGGCAGTAGTTTACTTCATGGCACAAGATTTGTTGCTATTTTCACCATTGCTAATAATCTAAGTTCACTAATCATGCACATTTTAGTTGATTATTTGGTTTTTAAAACTGATTAAATCTGCTTACGTCTGCATGACTATAATGAAAGCAGTTCTAAAGTAGGGAAAACATTTTGGGGTAAAGTATGCTTGGCATCAGGTTTGACAAAGGTTTAGTAGTCAAATTATGATCTTAATGTTTAAATATTCTACCCTTATAAAAACACTAAAATTCTTCAGATAAGTTAGATAATATCATTTAAAACATAGTTTCTGATAGCATTCTACAGAGTGTTTTACGGTTCCAAGCAAAACACTCAGGGATGCAATATTTCATTGCAATATACAGTACACAGTTGCTTCATGAACACATAGACACCCCTACCCCCCCCCCATAATTTCTACTTCAATTTCAGCCTGTTGGTTTCAACCTCGGTCATGAAAAAATGGTCTAAAAAGTCAGATGATCCTGTGTACTCTAATCTGTATCCTGGAACAACAGCTGGCCTATTAATTATAATGGAATGCTAGGCCTCCTACACAATGGCTATTCAAATAATTTAAGTAATTTTGAGTAGGAGGTTTCACCTCATGAACTTACTCCAAACTCACTATCTCCCATGCCTTCCCAAATATTAGAAGCCACAACTGGATTCTACGCAGACACTAACATTTCAGCCTTTTCCTTTTTGGACATCACAATGAGCTTTAACACCATAGTTTTGAGGCAGATTGCTATGCTGAGAATAAAAATTTCATCCTAACAATTTAGGCTGAACTTCTGAACAATTATTATTTGGAATAAGCACCATTTAACTTACTGAGACTTAGTAAGCATGCATACTATGCTGTTAGTCTGGCAAACAAGTTCTCTGGTGTTTTTCATTGCTCTGTATATCGGGCTACTCACGAGGAAGTGAGTTTTTTAAAAATGAATGTAGGCCAGTTTGTAAGAAAATAAATACTTATTTTTTCAATCTATTAATACAGTGGTAAAGGTAAAGGGGCCCCTGACCATCAGGTCCAGTTGTGTCCAACTCTGGGGTTGCGGCGCTCATCTCGCTCTACAGGCCAAGGGAGCCAGCGTTTGTCTGCAGACAAACAGGTCACATGTGGCCAGCATGACAAAGCTGCTTCTGGCGAACCAGAGCAGCGCACGGAAACGCCGTTTACCTTCCCGCCGGAGCGGTCCCTATTTATCTACTTGCACTTTGATGTGCTTTTGAACTGCTAGGTGGGCAGGAGCAGGGACCGAGCAACGGGAGCTCACCCATTGCAGGGATTTGAACCGCTGACCTTCTGATCAGCAAGCCCTAGACTCTGTGGTTTAACCCACAGCGCCACCTGGGTTAAGAACTTAATTTGTTCGGGAGGTCTGTTCTTAACCTGAAACTGTTCTTAACCTGAGGTACCACTTTAGTCAATGGGGCCTCCCACTGCTGCTGCACAATTTCTGTTCTCATCCTGAAGCAAAGTTCTTAACCCAAGGTACTATTTCTGAGTTAGGGGAGTCTGTAACCTGAAGCGTCTGTAACCCGAGGTACCACTGTATTACATTTCACAAAGTAGTTCCTTCCCAGAGAGTCTAGGTCAGCTGGCACAGGGCTAGTTCTCTGAAACCATATCTGATAACCTGCCAGCCTGGTCCTTCATGCAAAGCCCAATCCCATCCAGATGAGACTGATTCACATCTGCTTGGTCACATGAAACATGGGCGACAAAAAAGAGCCTGTGGTAGCTCATAACTGCCTTCTGGAAGGGCAATAGTTCCAGCACTATATTCTGGAAATGTCCATTCATGTAGGCATGAAAAGACTACAGAACTGTTCCCACATCACAGATAGCTGCTCCAGAAGTCTACTAGGGTGGATGGGATCAAAAGCCACCAAGAAGTCCAAGAGAAATAACAAGGAAGCACTCTCCTCCTCCTTATGACATAGCCGGGACCACATAACACCGGTCCTGAGAGATCTACACTGGCTCCCAGTACGTTTCCGAGCACAATTCAAAGTGTTGGTACTGACCTTTAAAGCCCTAAACGGCCTTGCTCCTGTATACCTGAAGGAGAGTCTCCACCCCCATTGTTCAGCCCGGACACTGAGATCCATTGCCGAAGGCCTTCTGGCAGTTCCCTCATTGCGAGAAATGAGGTTACAGGGAACCAGACAGAGGGCCTTCTCTCGGTAGTGGCACCCGCCCTGTGGAACGCCCTCCCAGCAGATGTCAAGGCAATAAGCAGCTATTTTACTTTTAAAAGACAACTGAAGGTGGCCCTGTTTAGGGAAGTTTTTAATGTTTGATGCTGTGTTGTTTTTAATATTCGGTTGGAAGCCGCCCAGAGTGGCTGGGGAAACCCAGCCAGATGGGCAGGGTATTATTATTATTATTATTATTATTATTATTATTATTATTATTATTATTATTTTATCTTCCAGAGCAACCAAAGCAGTTTCAGTGCCTAGACCAGGAAAGAAACCGGAATGAAAAGGATTTTTTAAAAAACAGCCGTCGTCAAGAATTCCAGGAGTTCCATGACCACCACTAACTTAAGAATCTTGTGCTCTTCTTTTCTGAATAACTATTCTTCTTCCTTTTGCATTGTCCAGGTGGCCCCTCCCCAGTGACCAGATCAGCGATCACAGCACCAAACTGGAAGCAGGAAAAGGAGCACAGTGCTCCCAGGAGGATATAGCATTGAGAAAAAGGACTGGCACTGCAGTAATTCTTTCCCCCACCCTCTGCTGCTTATGCTACATACATTAATCTCTGCTATGGCTACAATTAACAGAACCAAGTGGTGAAGCTTTTCCTGTGGCTGTGTCATTCAAAGTGAAGGTGGTCATTCTAAAATAGTGGTCAGGTAGCAGGGATATCACTGCAAGCAGAAATAAAATAGTATGTCTGGTGGAATCTGTCTTTCATATAAGCTTCGTTGTTGTTGTTGTTGTTGTTTACTTGCAGCCTTTGGTTTCCTGTAGTGGAATAATGAAATATGCAATCTAAAACCTGCAGTCTGACATCCAGGAAACCACAAATCTCTTGACTGGGGAAGGACCATAGCTCAGTGGGGAGAGCAAACGTTTTGCATGCGGAAGATCTCTGGTTCGATTCCTAGCATCTCTAGTTCAAAGGATTGGGTAGGTAGCAGGCAATATGAACCACCCCTCTGCCTGAAATCCTGGAGAACTGCCAACCAATAAAGGGCAGAATAATCAGACAACTTCCTGCATTCCACAATGGTGCTGATTCTGTTGCCCCACAGCTAAATGGACTATCAGTAGGTTTCAGCATGGGGGTTGCCACAGCCCTTTGGTTTCAAAACCCTCTCTTTCAAAAATGCCCTAGAGCGAATTAACATTGGATTCATTCACTTGTGAGGGATGGGTTTAATGTAAGTTTGTGGATGTAGATCGTCAAATCCTTCAAAAGACCATTGTTGTGCAGAAGTGTTTCAGATACATTAGATTTAATCCTATTAGTCTTTGAATTTAATGGGATCAGGATTGTGCTATTTTTTTGCTAAGCATTGGTGATAAAGGCTTCCCGTTTTTGTTGTTATGTTAATATGTACCTTGTTTTGCGAGGGTTTACTGCTGATGGATGTTTTCTCACTCCCTTTTTAACTTTGACATTAATTCAATTACCTGTGGTTTGTCTGCTTGATTGCATTCCTCATTTTCTTCTTTAACATTCTGAATTTGGGAAGCTGTCTTAGACAGCTTCCTTGTAGATATGTTCTCTCTCATGAGAACATAAGGCATAAAAGTTGGTCAGGGTAACATAATAAATGGGTCCATATTACAAGACTGTTTACATTCGTGTGCAAGCATAGATCCCGCTACTAAATTCTGCTAGAAACTTCAGAATGTCTTTTAGCATACTATTAGAATGGGGTGGGCAGACTTTCTTTTCCATAAAAGTTAAAGATTGTTCCCTTTTCAGAAAACGTTTTCCATAAGTGAGATTATGAAATGCCTGGTCCAATCAGACCCCCAAATAGCATGATTATATATTTTTTCTTTTAGAAGCCCAAGGAATACCTGCTAAAGATATTACTAACCATTTGTTGCCTGGTGCCAGATTTTTAATTGCCAGTAGTGGAGGACTCTTAATGTAAATCTCTTTTAGTTTGATTTTCACAGGTATGGGGCTCTATACTTGTGGACAAACTAGTGGCATTGCAACAAGAGCACCATACTGGAAAGAAAAACACAAACTTCGAGTGAATACTACACTTGGGCAAAAAAAATGAAAGGCACAAATACAGGATGGGAGACGCCTGGCTTGAGAGCAGTACATGTGAAAAGGATCTAGGAGTCCTGGTAGACCACAAACTTGACATGAGTCAACAGTGTGATGCAGCAGCTAAAAAAGCCAATGCAATTCTGGGCTGCATCAATAGGAGTATAGCATCTAGATCAAGGGAAGTAATAGTACCACTGTATTCTGCTCTGGTCAGACCTCACCTGGAGTACTGTGTCCAGTTCCGGGCACCACAGTTCAAGAAGGATACTGACAAGCTGGAACGTGTCCAGAAGAGGGCAACCAAAATGGTCAAAGGCCTGGAAACGATGCCTTATGAGCATGGGCGTAGGCAGGGGGGGCAGGAGGGGGCAGCTGCCCCCCCCTAGAAGCAAAAAAATTAATGTATTTTACAGACCATAACCAGCACTTTTCCCCTCCAAAAACTGAAGTGGAAAGGGCTTTGCTTTAGCAAGAGCAGCTAAGTCTCCGCTTGCTGGGGGGGGGGACACAGCAGTAACAAAAACACATCAAATAAATAAAGCAAAGTGGCTACCAGTAGTTAAGCAGTTAAGACAATGGAGCATATATCCCCAGGCAAGATTCGATAGCTGACCATTTCACCCTATTGTTCTTAAGTGGCAGTTGTTAATGAGCATTCAGGAGCATTAAGAGTTCTATTGGCGATTTAATGAGGGTGCAGACTCAGAGGATTCAATTTGAATAAGGTGGCTCTGCAAGGCTAAAAAGAAGTGAATAAGAAAGGGGGGGCTGTAGCATTGACAGACACAGTGATGTTTATAAAAAGCATTGGTGTTCTAGTCTGCCCCTCCTCCTGCATCTGTATACTGTAAATCAGGGGTGGCCACCTCCCAAGAGACTCTGATCTACTCAGAGTTTAAAACTGGGGGTGATCTACCCCCTTTTGGGGGGTTCAGGTCAAAGCTATTGAGTTTTTTTTAAAAGGAAGGGAAGCCCTGTTTTTTGGGGTTTAGGTCAAACTTGTTGAGCTTCTTTTAGGAGGGAGGCCCATTTTTGTTTAGGGCTTCAGGTCATAGTTCAACTTTTTTGAGGGAGGAGGAAAAATTTGGGTGAGCTTTTTTTAGGGGTGCCAGTGACCTACCAGTGATCTACCACAGACATCCAGTGATCTACTGGTAGATCACAATCTACCTGTTGGACGTGCCTGCTGTAAATCAAGCAGAGCGAAAGCTGCTTACAAGGCTCCTGTACATGCAGAGTTCCAGCATCACAGCGTCACCCAGAGGCACCCACAAATATGAGTTATCCCTCTCTCTATTTCTTCCTTCCTTCCCTCCCTCTTCCATCCTTAATAAAATACGGGGGGGGGGCAGATAAGCCCCACATAGAAAGCCCATCAACATGGGGGGATGACTCTTTCAAATACGGTATTTACCAGTAATTGGGGGGGGGGGAGAGGCACCTAGGCCTCTAGGAGTTGGCTGCTATGCCTAGGAGTAGGACAATTCAAGAAAGCAGAACGATGCATATGGTATGGTAATATATCAATAGAATCATAGAATTGTAGTTGGAAGGGACCACAAGGGTCATCTAGTCCAACCCGCTGCAATGCAGGATTTTTTCCCTAAGGTGGGGCTTGAACCATGGTTGAAATATTATGCTGATATGCAGCAACGCCTCGGAGCCGTCGTGGCTGCGGCCATGTCTTGCCTCGCCCTCGCCCGCCCTGCCACCCCCTCTCGCCTGCCCGACCCTCCCGTCCTCTCCAGCCAAGCAGGGTAGCCGCCAACACTACCAGCCCCAGAAGCACAAGGTGGCCGCTGCTGCCACCGCCACGATGTCATCAGGCCCGTTGGCCCTTTAGCCCCGCCCACTTTGTGGCCCCTCCCCTTCTGTGCCTTGGCCCCGCCCCTGAACGACCATGGCTTGCCCCCCCCTAGTTTTGATCCTGGCTACGCCCCTGCTTATGAGGAACGGCTTAGGGAGCTGGGTATGTTTAGCCTAGAGAAGAGAAGGTTAAGGGGTGATATGATAGCCATGTTCAAATATATAAAAGGATGTCATATAGAGGAGGGAGAGAGATTGTTTTCTGCTGCTCCAGAGAAGCGGACATGGAGCAATGGATTCAAACTACAAGAAAGAAGATTCCACCTGAACATTAGGAAGAACTTCCTGACAGTAAGAGCTGTTCGGCAGTGGAATTTGCTACCAAGGAGTGTGGTGGAGTCTCCTTCTTTGGAGGTCTTTAAACAGAGGTTTGACAGGCATATGTCAAGAATGCTTTGATGGTGTTTCCTGCTTGGCAGGGGGTTGGACTGGATGGCCATTGTGGTCTCTTCCAACTCTATGATTCTATGAATAAAACTTGTATTTCCCTAGTTAATTCATTTTTAATTTTATTTTTTGCCAGATTTGTACTTTCACTTACCTCATGCTTGCCACAATTTCTCCACTGCATGCCTACTGTATGGCCAGACTGCGTAAGAGAGATTGGGGCTGCTATCCAGAAACACTAAACTGAACCCAATGGGACTTACTTCTGAGTAAACGCATCTAGGATATCACTTTTTAATGTGCATGGCATACTGGCACAGTATGATAAAGGAAGGATCGCTCAAGTGTTCTAGAATAGATTGGCTCCTATTGTGTCAGGGAGTGGCTGGCCAGATGAAATTAAGCAGAGGAGCTGATCAGAGCACAACAGAGGACAAAGGTCTCTGGATGATTTCATCTGCAATCGTACGCCCACTTAGCTAAGAGTAACTCCTGTTGACCTCGACGTTGACCTGAACTTTTAAGTAGAAATGTACAAGATTGCATTGCACAAAAGTACATTTTTCTTTCTTAGAGTTGTGCTGTACTTGTTCCAGTGCTGATCTAGCCCTAGTAATATTATTTTTTTGTTCCCGTATAAGAGATATGGGCTGTCTAGGCGACAATCTTGTTGCTAGGAAGAGTACAGTCCTGCTTGTGTTCAAGAGATGTTGCTCAGTAGTAGAGCAGCATGTCCCCATGTTCAACCCTCAGGAACTCCAAATGGGGCTGGAAAACACACACTCTCTCTCTCTGAAACCCTGGGGAGCTGCTGCCAGCCAGTGTAGACAATAGTGAGCTAGATAGACCAAGGGTTCAAATAGAAAAAAAGGCAGCTTCGTATGTTTTGAGAAAGCAAGAGGCATGTGCATACCTGTGCTGAAAGGAGGGATATTCAGCTGTCAAAATTAAAGCAATGTTTTAAAAAGTAAACTGTTCACTATGTGGTGGATATTGCTGCAGAGGAAGAGTCAGCCTTGGCAGTAGATTGCCAGTAGATTGTTCAGCGGCCAGGCCACAGGCATAATCACATGGGATAATGGAGAAGCACACAGTCTCTAAATAAATATTTATTTATTTTTATAAAAAAACCTTTTAAAGGTCAACAAGTGCTACGGGCACTGTGGGGGAGAGAAGCAATGTCATTAACAATGTGGACAATTTTCCATGACACTGGGGCAACCATATCTCACACTACACATGCAGCACCAGTGCATATGCTAGCTAGTGGGGGGAAAGTAAATACAATTTTATCAGTAACAAAAAAGTTTGAGAACTAAAGGAAAAAAACAAAAAAAAATATCTCATGCTCTCCTTTCCATGCACACACGGACAGAGAAACAATATCAATATATTTTTGAGACATTTGCTGCTCACTTTATTTTTCAAAATGAATGTTCTTTCGCTTTGGTTTAACTCCACTGCCCCACCTAGAGACAAATGATAATACTACTGACTTGCGCTATTTGTAAAAAGTATTTCTTTGCACAGTCCCTTAAAATTATTTTTTAAGGGATATATCCAAACTTCCTTAGGTGCATAATGGATCATTTCTGCAGCAACATAAAAAGAGGCTTAAACAACAAAGGACCATTTAAGAACCTGGAATGTGATTCATTCTCTTTTGAATCAGAGAGCCAGAGCTTGGTTTCAGCGCCGGCCCAAGGCATTTTGCTGCCTGACGTGGATCAGGATATAGTGCCACCAGCAAATCAAGGGGCACAATATCCAAGGCCTGCCAACTTGACACCTAAAGGAGAAAATCCTACAAGCTCCCCTCTCTCCATCACCCAGCAGTTAAAACACAAACACCACCAAATTGAATAATGAACAATTTGTTGCCCTTTCATGACATCCCTCCTCAACCTTTTACAAGACTGTTAGACAAGGACAGTTTGGGAGCCAGTGTGATCTAATGGTTAGAGCAGGGGTAGTCAACTTTTTTATACCTACCGCCCACTAATGCATCTTTCTTGATGGTAAAATTTCCTTACTGCCCACCAGTGCTCGATGGAAGGAGGATTCAGCTTGTGCCGTAGAACCCCCTACCGCCCTAGAATCCTGAAACACCCACTAGTGGGCGGTAGGGACCAGGCTGACAACCCCTGGGTTAGAGTGTCAAGACTAGCCATCTGCAAGGGATTCCCCCATGGCACGGTTATAAATAGTTGGAATAAGTAAAGAAAAAAGAAGGTACAGTATTGGCTTATTTTAATTAATACTACATTTGTTCTCTGTGCTCTGAAAACTGGTTTCAGGGATCCAAGATGAACTTTGGTATAAACAACTCCTTGACCTTAGTATTTACTTAAGGACTTAAATCCCACAGAAGCGTTCCACAACTTTGCTAAGTGAAGTTGAGTCAACGTCTTCTCAATCCAGTTTAAGAGCACAACACAGCCATTGTCTTCATTTTTGTTTTCTAACACATCAGTCTTCCTGAAGACTGTGAGTCTCCTTTCATCATTTATATCCTCCCCTGGCACTACAGTTGCCTGTCACTGAACTTTCCCTGGAGATGTTCCTGTTCTTAATTGGAATTCATTTACATTTCTAAGATCATAACAGTGCTCTATCAAGTAACAAAAGCACTGAAAGCTAATCAGTATCTTACCTTGGGCAGGGAGTGGGAATCGGTTAAATATGCAATTTCCACTGGTATCTCACCTCCCACATTAGATCACCAAATATGCTAAAAATGAACTTAGTTATTTGAGTGTCACCAAGATGGTATCAGGGAACTTGGGAAAAGCCCATGATTTGCCAAAGAACAAATATCTTTAGACCGCATCCTGCTGCCAGACTAAGTACATCATCAAAGCCATATATGATTGAGGCTGCTCAGTGGGCACTGAATGTTGGCTTGCTGTTGGGGCAGAGGGTGGGACATTGGGGATGGGAAGGAAGAAGGGAATGGAATATCCTGGAAAAGGGCAACGAAAATGGTCAAGGGGGTGGAGAGACATGCCACCACCCCCATGAGAAAGGTTGCAGTAAGAGCTGTTCAACAGTGGAATGGACTCCCTTGGAAGGTGGTGGTCTCTCTTTCCTTGGAGGTTTTTAAGCAGAGGTGGGATGGCCATCTGCCATGGATGCTTTAGTTGAGATTCCTGCATTGTAGGGGGTTGGACTAAATGACCCTTGGGGTCCCTTCCAACTCTACAATTCTATGATTTTCTTCTTGGAGACTTTTTAGTTTAGAAAGGATGTAAGAGGTGGCGTGGCAGAGGTTTATAAAACTATGCCCAGCATGGACAAAGTGCATTGAGAAAAATGGATCAACCCTCTCTCCTAACGCTAGAATTTGAGGACATCCAGCAAAGCTGAATGTTGGAAGGTTAAGGACAGATAAAAGGAAGCATTTATCCATGCAGTACATGGGCGTAGGCAGGGGGGCAGGAGGGGGCAATTGCCCCCCCAGAAGAAAAGGCTGAGGGGTGCAGGCGTGGCAGCCCCAGGCTCCCGCTCCCGGCGCGAAGCTCCAGAGGCGCGCGGGGAGCGTAAGCGGAGGAGCGCTAAGCAGGAGCGGGGAGCATAAGCGGAGGAGGCAGCCACAGGCTCACGTTCCCCGCGTGCCTCTGGAGCTTCGCGCCGGGAGCAGGAGCCTGGGGCCGCCTCCTCGGAAGACCGGGGAGGCGCGGAGGAGGCAGCCACAAGCTCGCGCTCCCCGCGCGCCTCTGGAGCTTCGCACCGGGAGCGGGAGCCTGGGGCCGCCTCCTTGGAAGAGCTGGAAGGTGTGGAGGAGGCAGCCACAAGCTCGCGCTCCCCGCGCGCCTCTGGAGCTTCGCACCGGGAGCGGGAGCCTGGGGCCGCCTCCTCGGAAGACCTGGGAGGCAGAGGAGGCAGCCACAAGCTCGCGCTCCCCGCGCGCCTCTGGAGCTTCACACCGGGAGCGGGAGCCTGGGGCCACCTCCTCGGAAGAGCTGAGCAGCGCAGGCAACATAGCCCCGCCCACATTCCCACTGTGGCCCCTCCCCTCCCGCCCCTTGCCCCTCCCCTTGCCCCCCCTAATTTTTATCCTGGGTACGCCCCTGATGCAGCACATGGTTAAACTATGGAACTTGCTCCCACAGGGGGTAGTGATAGTCACCAATTCAGGTGGCTTTAAGAGAAGATTACAGAAATCTAGCATTGCCTGAGCTCTGCGAGTGCAGCTTTCTCCCGATTGAACTGCATAGTGTTTGAGGAGCGGGACATTTGCAGGGAAACCAAAACGCTTGTTTACAAAGCTATTGTACTATCAACCTTACTGTATGCTTGTGAAAAGTGGACCACTCATAAACGCCATCTCCAACTCCTTGAAAGATTCCATCAACGGTATCTCCGAAAAGTTCTACATATCACCTGGGATGACAGGTGAACCAATGCCAGCATACGGGAAGAAGCAAAGATCACCAGTGCTGAAGCAATGATTCCTCAACATCAACTTCGTTGGACTGGTCACGTTGTGCAGATGCCCGATTATCGTCTTCCAGAGGAGCTACTGTATTCTGAACTTAAAAATGGAAAGTGTAACACTGGTGGTCAACAAAAAAGATTCAAAGACTCTCTCAAGGCAAATCTTTAAAAATGTAGTATAACCACTGATAATCAGGAAACACTGGCCTACGAGCGCTCCAGTTAGAGAATAGCCTTTACCAAAGGTGTCATGGGCTTTGAAGACGCTTGAACTCAGGACAAAAGGGAGAAACGTGTTAAGAGGAAGGCACGCTTGGCAAACCCTCACCGTGATCAACTCCAGCCTGGAAACCAATGTCCCCACTGTGGAAGGACGTGTGGATCCAGAATTGGCCTACACAGTCACTTACACACTCTCTGTTAAGACTGTGCTCATGGAAGACAATCTTACTCGACTACAAGTGATCGCCAAAGAAAAAGAAGAAGACACAAATTCATGGATGGTAAGGCTATCAGTACCGGTAGCTACCAGCCATGATTGGTTCTATTCTATCTCCACTGTCAGAGCCATCATGCCTCTGCAAGCCAGCTGCTGGGAACTGCAGGTGGGCAGAGTGCTGCTGCACTCAGGTCCTGTTTACAGGCTTCCCAGGGCTTAGCTACTGTGAGAAGAGGATGCTGGACCAGATGGACTATTGGCCTGATCAGCAGGCATGTTCTTAGGACAGCAGAAACACTCCACATGACAAGGTCTCACTGATTCTATGTGCAATCCACTGTTTTGTTCCTTGCTCTTAAAACAGTCCTTTAAAAATTAAAAAAAACCACAACCCTCTTTTCTATATGGTGGTACCTCGGGTTAAGAACTTATTTCATTCTGGAGGTCCGTTCTTAACCTGAAACTGTTCTTAACCTGAGGTACCACTTTATCTAATGGGGGCTCCCGCTGCTGCTGCCGCACGATTTCTGTTCTCATTCTGAAACAAAGTTCTTAACCTGAGGTACTATTTCTGGGTTAGCGGAGTCTGTAACCTGAAGTGTTTGTAACCCGAGGTACCACTGTATTGCTATTTCCAGAGAAGGAAACAAACAAACAATAATGCAAAGGCTACAGAGCCAGTGTGGTGTAGTGGTTAAGAACGGTAGACTTGTAATCTGGTGAACTAGGTTCGATTCCCCGCTCCTCCTCATGCAGCTGCTGGGTGACCTTGGGCTAGTCACACTTCTCTGCCCCACTCACCTCACAGAGTGTTTGTGGGGGAGGAAGGGAAAGGAGAATGTTAGCCGCTTTGAGACTCCTTCAGGTAGTGATAAAGCAGGATATCAAATCCAAAGTCCTCCTCCTCCCCCCTTCTTCTTCTTCTTCTTCTTCTTCTTCTTCTTCTTCTTCTTCTTCTTCTTCTTCTTCTTCTTCTTCAATCTCAAGCAAACTAACAAAACCTGCAGAGCAGTAAACTCAGAAAAGCCCAGGTTGTAGCAATAAGCTGGAATTTAAAAGGCATGGGTAAATAAGATACTCTGAAAAGACGTGCAGGAGAATATTGGGGTGGTAGAAAGCATGGAGAAAACATTCGAAAAGTCCACACATCACAATCCAAAAACCCCCACAATTCTCTGCTCATCACCTGCCTGGGGGCACCCAGGCTTCAAAAGGTGACCTTGGATTCTGGGTAGGTTAATGTGAGAAATCCATTTTCTTAAGAGTGTGTGTGTGTGTGTGTGTGTGTGTGTGTGTGTGTGTGTGTGTTTAATCAGCAAAACTGATCAGTTCTCCACCATGAGAGAAAGACTTACAGGAGCAAGTCAAAACGTGCATTCAGATGAATGCCTGGCTCCTCAACACAAAGCTTATTTTTCTGGCACTCTGTATTGAGCCAAAACAAATAAAATAATAAAATAAAATGGTGGCATGTTCCAGAGTGGAAAAGAAATATCTGTCCCAGCCAACTTCGTTTCTTGGGCACTTGTACCACGTAGTTGTACATGTGCAGCTCAAGGCAGAGGAATTGTTGGCCCAGCCAAAACAATGTGTCTGCAAGGAGGGGGGGGGGGCGGAGTGACTGGTTGCCTACAATGGATAAATTGTGACTCTGGAAGGAACTCCTGCCAGCCGAAATGTTGAGAAATTAATTATGAGAGAGGGGTGTGTGGTGGGCCACACTTCAGACCCATTTAGCCTCAGCTTGAGAAAAAAGCAGTTATTGTCTCTGTGTCTCATCCTGCTCCCTTTCAGCCCTCAGAGCCAGTGTGATATAGTGGTTAGAGTGTTGAACTTGGACCTAGGGGACCAGGGTTCAAATCTCCACACAGCTATGAAACTCACTTGGTTACTTTAGGCCAGTCACTACCTCAACGCCTAGTCTACCTCACAGGGCTGTTATGAGGATTAAAGGAGACGGGGGGGGGGAACCATTTACACCACCCCGAGCTCCTAGGAGAAGAAGGTGGCATATAAACACAAAGAATGAATCAGCAATTTGTGGTGGCCCATGAATTGTCAGGCTGCCCCTTTCCTTGGCAGGCAATTAACACACGTTTCTTGAAAAGCAAAGTTCAGCCATCCAGATCTTCAGAGAAAGCCTTGGAAGAAAATATTCTCCTTCTACAGATTTGCAAACACTTTAAGCTGCCTTTGTGCTTTGTTGGGTGGGGATTCTGGCTTGTTTGTTTGCTCCTCTATTCTTAGAAGCCCCCCATTCTCTTGTTGGGGGAATTTCTTCCAAGAAATGGTTACAGCAAGCATTGCCTTATTTCCAGGTTGTCTCGGTGTATCATCTCTTCTGATGGATGTGCCTCTGTAGATGTAGTTACTGTATTCCTGATTTAAGACAGCATTTGTTTGTTTGGTTGGTTGGTTATCGCTCACGCTAAACCTCTGTGTCTTGCTTTCATTAACAGCTGTGAAAGCTTTGCAGTGGCTCACCAGCAGCATCTGAGAGGGTAAGATGGAGACAGAACGATAATGATTGATGATGACTTCACCCTATTGCAGCAGAGGATAGAAAAGACTGGGAAAGCAAACCGGTGACCTGGAAAACAAGCTCAGATTAAGAAATGTCAGGTCAGTAGGCAATAGCAAAGGAGCACATATAGGTATAACAAAGATACTTTTGTCACACTGGATTATGATGGCATGGGGGATGGGAAGGTACTGTTCAGCTCCAACCTCATTGTGATGAATGTTATGAACCTGGGAGAAGGAAGGGAAGGGTAATCCCTCCCATAAACACGCTCAGTATTCCCTCTCCCCATTGCTATTTCTGTATTGACACACAGCCATACACGTTTCTATACACAACCACACACACACTCAAGAGTTTGGAGAATGGACAGTATTTTCATAGATTATTCATGAGCCATCTTATGTATGCAGGTATATTAAAAAAAACAAAAAACTTCGTTAGATACTAGAAAATGCCCCTGGCATTCTGCAGTCATAGATAATGTTTTCCATGACCATTTTGCTGTCCTCAGTGCGGAGATAATTCAGGTGTGTACATTCATGTGTCTTCCTGCTGAGCTCTGCCTGGTGGTATGTTCAGCATGCTGGTTCTGTTGTGACTAAAACTTACACCGCATAAATAACTTCAAACAAAGGAGTAATCCCTCTGGAGGAAAGAAAAACGCTTCTCTGCTTTCTTGAATCCCCGTCAAACCAGTTGATGTGAATGTTTGGAAAAGAAAGCATAAATATGGCATCTAGTATCAACATCTATGTCTCTACATCAATAAATAAAAGCAAAGCTTTGAATATTAATAATATAAGCACATGAGTTTTATTGTACACATAAATATGTGTCCAGGCACACCTGCAATACAGATTTATATCAGCAATACAGCAAAAATTGGGGAGGCCATGCATCCTATTTTATAGAGGACTGTCCTTTGTTTGGACGGTCCCAAGATAGAAACATGTGATGGTTCTTGGAGTTGGCCATCAACAGAGCACCTGGAAAGCAGAATAAGCAAGGCACACAGAACCTGCTCAGTCTTTCTGACAATGGTGGTATGTCTGTACACTAAATTATAGAATTTCTCCCTTAATTTGTAGCTATATATGTCATTTAGTGTCTGCAAGTTTTATGCAAATCTGAGGGTTTTTTGGTCCTTTTTGTGATTGTCTTAAGTGATGTGTGCATGGGCTCCTCTACAGAAAATTATCTGAATAGCACCCTAGAGATGTTAGTGAATCAAGCTCCTGAATTAATCACTGGGGCACAGTGCTTCATATATGCTTAGGATAGTTGAAATCATGACATTTGCACTATTTATAACCAGAGCAGAATACTGACCAGTCCTCTGAGGAAAAAACATATGGAAAAGAAACTGTACCTATTGCGATGGTAAGGAAGCACCGAAAATAAAGGAACATTATTATTCTGCAGAATCAGGGTGCTTGACTTTATAACTCTGCTTAGCATTAGCATTCTAAGGCAAAACATTAATGAGAGAACTGTGAAAATCCATCACACTAAAAGAGATCAAATTTTATGATCAATATGTAAATTGGTTCCTGGGCAGAGGTGAGTAAATCATGATGTAATATCTAGATTTTATTAGACCACAATATTCATGAATATATTCTTCAAGGACAGCTTTTACTTTAATAAGTATCTTGGCTGATTATCTCTCATGCGTCCGTCCTCAAATTGTGCTGAGTGTGTTTCTACCTTACCATCCTTGAAACTGGTTTCACTCCAAGTTTTCACTCCATTGGCAGCCTAGATAATGGACCACACGGTAGATGTTAGCTTGGCAAAGTCTCAACTCTCACATCGTCTTGAATGGCAATATGCTATTGTCATGGACTGGTTGGACACAGAGGAATGATGGGATGAACCAGCTGAGAAGCCACCAGGGGAAGAAGGCTTACTTAGAGCCTGGGGAGTGGTGGTGGGACAACAATGAGTGGTCAGAGGGAGAAGAAGAAATAGAAGACTGGGGGGGGGGGAGGTGTCGGAAGCTGAAGATGTAACAGGGCTTACTGAGCTGGGAGAGTCTGTGGCAGAAATAGGGTTGCCAGACTCAATAGAGGACAGGACTTCTGTGCCTTTAATTGCCCGGCTCTCTTTTGAGTCTGGAAACCTTAAAGAGAAACCAGCAGACCCTTTGCAACAAAGGGTCTGCTGGTTTCTCTTTAAGGTTTCCAGACTCAAAAGAGAGCCGGGCAATTAAAGGCACAGAAGTCCTGTCCTCTATTGAGTCTGGCAACCCTAGGCAGAAAGAAGTCCAGAATCAGAGGCAGTAACTGAAGCAGGTGAGTGGGAGGAGAGAGGCCAAGAGGCAGTGATGAGTCAGGCTGGCCAAGAGTCATGGTTGTCTCCCCTTCCTTCCCCCACTGTTTCCCAGAACCAGAAAAGGCCTGAAATGGGTAGAGTTGTGACAGGTTTCACACAGGCTCAGATGGCGATGAGGAGCCGGGGACCTTCAGTCTTGGGAACTGATTCATGGGGTAAGACCTACCAGGGATGAACTGCTGTGCTCATTAGGCCTAATGCTTAATAGATTCCCCCCATTCCATTCTACAGCATTGTTTTGGCGCTCTCTGCAGGGTGGCACCCATTCTGGCTGCGCCAGTCTTGCTACCCCAAAACTGCCTCTGTGGCTAGTCTAATGCCCTCTAGAGATGGTTAGATTCTACCTCCCATCAGCCACACTGTCCAATGGGCAGAGATGTCCAACAACATATGGAGGATACCATCTTGGCTACCCTCACCATAGGATACCAATGTGATTTTCATGGAATGTTTTGTCATTGTGGGTTGTAAACTGCCTTGAGTACAGTAATATAGAAAAGCTTTTAAATATTGTAATATTTCACTCCTTGGGCACTTAAGAGTTAAAGGCCAGCACCAAAAGTGCCTTAAAAAGCCCCATGACCTCAGAGTATGAGTTGAAATTCTAAGTAGCAGAACAGGTTTTGGTAATGCATTTGGTAATGCATTCAAAACCCAAAGGCTATAATCTCTGCTGCACAATTGTTAACTCTTTGGCAATGTTTCACCTGACCTTCTAGACTGATAGACATCAAAGGGTCGGACTTCTGTGTGATAAAAATAATTGCATTGCTATCTTGCACTTCCAAGTATTACCTTCTTCTTGAATAGTCCACATTTATTTTAACCATTTGAAATGGATACCTAAACACTTATCAGGTCTCACAGAAATGCAGTCTCCTCTGTATGAAATGTGACAGCTGTCTGAGTGTTTCTACTGATAAATGACAATAGCTTAGGGCTAGGGATTGCATACAATCAAATCCAAACAAAATAAAAAAAATCCTTCCAGTAGCACCTTAGAGACCAAGTAAGTTTGTCATGGGTATGAGCTTTCGTGTGCATGCACACTTCTTCAGATACACTGAAACAGACCAACACGGCTACCTACCTGTAACTAATCAAATCCAAATGAACTTGCAGGAAGAGCTATAAACAGGTAAGAAGCCCAATATGTTGGATTTAGGACATCTTGCACAGCTGTTATTTCACACTTAAACATTTTGTTGAAGGGAAGTACAGTACCACTGAGAGCAGGAGATTAGAAGAATGCATTTGCTTCTGCTTTAAACAAACCACAGTTTCTCTTCAACACTTGGAGAGCTGTAGTTTGTTTAAACTCATCCAAACAAACCAAGCATCTTGTTTCAACTCCTGGCTTATTTATTAAACAGAATTTAAGCAAAACACAGATTCCCCCCAGTTCAGCTGTAACAAAGAAATCTTGTTTGTTGAAAATCTCCTGATCTTTTTCTCTAGTGCCTGTTAGAAGAGGGGATCAGGAAGATAAAGCTTGGTCTGGCTTGCTCAGCTAGTAGCAAACCAGGCTTCCCTGTTGTGTCTGAATCAGTCGTTCATATAGAGAAAAATTGGGGTGGGGAAGTTTCTGATAGGTGTTTTTTTTAAAGGAAACCACCGAAATTCTTGAGCTTTTTTTTTTTTACAAGCATGCTAAAATTGTGATTTTTTGATTGGAAAATCCAGATCCAGGACAATGTGCTGCCTTTTGGAAATTTCCCCCGGACATCAATTCTGCCTTTGAAATCCCGGTAATGTCTGGGAAGATCCAGACATGTGGCAGCAGTAATTTCTGATAATTGATAACTTTGGTTGTTCAAATCAGTGTACGTAAAAACAAAATGGAAAACAAATTTCCTATGAGCACCTATGACTGGATTTCAGCTTGAGTTAAATATTTAAGAAAACAGCAGCATCCAACCAAACAAGTGTCTCAACACTTCTTAAAGCAGTGTCGCAGGTAGAAACAGGCCCTTTGTATCATTCTACATTTTAAAAATTGTAGAATCTCTCTGTGTGTGTGAATCTTTACAGGCCTCTGTGTCAGGTTCTTGGGAAATTCCCCATGCAATCCTTCTCCTAGAATTATAGAGTTGGAAGAGACCACAAGGGCCATCCGGTCCAACCCCCTGCCAACCAGTACCTCTCTCACCCAGCTCACCGGCCTTGAAATTTCCTCTGAGCTGCAATGTGTCCTTGACTTCTGATAATGACTCTTGCTCTCCTGGAAGATGGAGAGGCTGTGTGTGAGACTGTGAGCCAGCCTACTGTACAAAGGTAAGTTTAACATCCATTACTGATGTGGTCCTCAGAAGGTTACCCAGAAGAGAAGGCTAAAATAAATTTCCCTACCCCTCAGTTACACCATGGTAGCTCTCCTTTCCCTTTCATTATGAAAAAGAAAACCCCCACGCTCAAAAAACAAAAACAAGCAGGTGGCATAATTTAAATTTAAGCAGCATCTCATGATACAATTAGGAACAGAATCAAGAGCAAAGGAACACATTTTAGATTAAACACCTGTCTTGCTAAGGCATGATTTTCAAAGGCTTATTTCCTAGCGAGAATTGAGTTCAGAAGGAAATCAGCTATTTTACCATCTTAATATGCCTTCATCAGATAACAAAATGGATATACTTTGTTAAAAAAAAGGTAACGTGATAATGGTGATACAAAGAGGAGATAAAACAAGAAAGTCCCAGCATGTCTTCCTTTCATCTTGCTGGTTTTCTGCAAGTTTCCTTACATGAAGGATTTTTTTCATGTGTTCTCTCTCCTCAAGTCTTGTCAAATGATTCCGAACAAAAGTGAGATTAGTTTAGTGGTCTAAGTGCCTCTAAAACATTATTGGCTGTGTGCATGTGGTCGCTTCTCTCCTCAGGGCTCCCTGGGATTTCATCTCTTCCCGAGCCCTGGCAGGAGAAAATTTAGAAAGGAAGACCGTTGGCTCATGGCTCAGTCAGCAGAGCATGGGGTTCTTAATCTTAGGGTCGTGAGTTCGAGCCCACATTGGGCAAAAGGTGCCTACATTCAGTGGCATAGCAAGGACAGGTGGTACCCAGTGCTGAAAATTTCTTGTCACCCCACCCCTCCACATTTAAATTATTAAAAGAAGGAAAAATAAGATACTTACAGTTGCAAGTGGTATTTTCTGGTTTATTTGCTTAACATTGTGAGCATACACACTTAAAACCTTTTTTCCACAATGGGAATTTCTTATTTTTAAAACACATATTTTTTGCCATTTTGTCACCCCCCTCAGTGATGACACCCGGGGCGGCCAACACCCACCACACCCCTTCCTACGCCCCTGCCTACATTGTAGGAGATTGGAGTAGATGACTCTCGGGGTCCCCTCCAACTCTACAATATTCTGTGATTCTTTGGGAAAGTGTATGTACGTTTCTAAACAAAGAATTTAAAAGCACCACATAGACTCTGACTTGCCCCTTTGGGAAGCAACTGGTAAAATCTAATGCAAGTCAAGAACTACTGAGAGCCAGTGTGGTGTAGTGGTTTAGAGCAGTGGTCCTCAACCTTGGGCCTCCAGATGTTTTGAGACTACAATTCCCATCATCCCTGACCACTGGTCCTGCTAGCTAGGGATCATGGGAGTTGTAGGCCAAAAACATCTGGAGGCCCAAGGTTGAGGACCACTGGTTTAGAGCATTGGCAGCATTCGCACCCTACATTAGAAGCATATGGCTTCCCCCAAACAATCCTGGGAACTGTAGTTTGTTAGAGGTGCTCAGATGTGTAACTCAGTGAGTGGCAAATCAAAGTTCCCATGACTCTCTTCTGGGAGATATGCTTTTAATATATTGTCTGCATGCAGATTGTCTGCATGCAGACCAGATAGATCCAGATTCAGATCCCCACTCAGCTATGAAACTTACTGGGTGACTCTAGGCTCCATTTTGCTAACTGTAGGATTTAGTTCAGAGCAAGCATTTGGGGGGGGGATTTTTGATTCAGTTCTCATCTAAATCCAAATTTATGAAATCTGCACTTTCCAAAACAATACTAGAACCAAAACACAGCCACTCTCCAAAATTCATATTTACTTGGATTTTGTGATGCTGCTCTCCAACTAGTGCTTGCAAAAATGCCTATATCGTGGGAAATGCATAAAAAAAGAAAAATATTTCTGAAAATAACATACAAAACATACTTACATTGCTCTGATATTCTCAGAAACCTGTGAGCTTCATTGCAACCAGGTTCCAGGCTGTTTAGTGATATATACGGTAGTTATCCAGTAAGTGGCAGCAAATAACTTAAGAGTAACCAGCAATGAATTCAGTAAAGCAAGTTCACATAGGCTCTCTTTGATGAACTGCTAAGGCCAGGGATCCCCAAACTGTGGCCCTCCAGATGTTTTGGCCTACAACTCCCATGATCCCTAGCTAACAGGACCAGTAGTCAGGGAAGATGGGAATTGTAGTCCAAAACATCTGGAGGGCCGAAGTTTGGGGATGCCTGGCTAAGGCGCTTTTAAGATTTGATGTTTCACTTGGGTCTTTTTCTTTCTTTTTTAACAGGAAAGCAAAACCAAAAGGGGCTGAAATTTGAGGAAAGCAGGATGAAGGGGACTTTCGGTTAGCAGTGTGAAGCTAGAGAAGAAGGGATGGGGCAGCCTTATTTGTATTAGGGGGTATAGGTACAGAAGCAAGAGTCACCACGGGCTTATCATTCTTTTGCTTTAAAAATTAACACACCCTTTATAACTTCCCTCCTAATTAGCAGAAGCCAGCCATTCCCGGGAGAATAGCACAGCCTTCTGCAAAATAAACCTTTGAGGGAGGCTCCTGGAAGCAGAGCACCAGATGAATAGCTGATAAATTCTAGAGGGGAAAGTGTGCTAACCTGCTTGCAGGGAAAAAAATAACATAGCGTCCTGTGCCACCCTAAAGACTGGCAAGATTGTGGCACCAGTTTGGAGGGGATCCAAAATTTCAGGGTTTCTAGTTAGTGAAGCTAAATTAGCTGGCAGGAGGAAGAGGTGGGGGATGTTATTACAAAGTGAAGGGTGGAGACCAAACAATGCAAGAGATAAGAGCATCTCATTATGATGCAGAGCCAACTGCAAACAAGCAAAAAAGGGTCAGTGATTCAGAGGGAGAATTACTCTATTTAGTGGGCTGCCAGTCATAATCTTGATTGAGCTGTGATTGTTTCAAACCTGCATACTGATAGCAGTTCAGCAGCATTTTTAAAAATGAAATCTAGGGTTCAAACTGTTGTTTCTAGGTGGGTGGAAGCACGGGAACAGCTAATAGGATCCCTCCTCCTTTGCCATGCCATTAAAACCTGAGTACTATTTCTTTATTTAAATATTTATGTTATTTGGTAACTGCACTCTCATGAAAAGGTAGTATAACATCTTTCAAAATCTGTTACTGAATGCCTTGACAGGCTGAAATGTTCTCTTGCCAGTATCTAAGTGTTACCATCTTCAACACCTGACTTGTGTCCATTTATTATTTTTGCACAGAAACTGTGTAGTTTGGCTGATGTAAATAATTGAATGGCACTGCTGGAGCATTATGGCCTGTATATATATATGCACCATATGTTAGGGCATTTGCTGGTGAATACACCCTTGATGGTATGGCTGAAGATGTGAGGTCCTGTAGTAGTGTTACCTGAACAGATATGGGGACAGAGTTAGCACCAAGTCTAGCTATATGGCTACTTCCTGGATTTGTATATCCATTGGCATTTCCCTGCAAGGCCTGTGAGAAATAGTGAGTATTTTCCTCCATATGCTATCGAATAGGTGGAGATGCTTTTAGCTAGGAGCTGATGGAAGCCAGCGGGGGGAAGGAACTATCCCCCAGGCATAACTCAGGGATGTTTCCAGCCTGGCTCTCTGACGTCTTCATGACCCGTGGTTTGGAGACACTGAGTACATATTCAGATATCTTGCAGAGTAAAATGCAGAAGGACTGAGGCAGAGGTGTGTGCTAAAAGCTACTTTATTACTAAGTATAAGGCAGAACAAAAGAAAGCATGTCTCCTCTCGCTGAGAGAAGTCCGAAGAAGAAGAAGAAGAAGAAGAAGAGGAGGAGGAGGAGGAGGAGGAGGAGGAGGAGGAGGAGGAGGAGGAGGAGGAGGAGGAGGAGGAGGAGGAGGAGGAGGAAAACAAACGGAGGCAGAATACAGCAAACATCCGCTCCCGTGATTCCAACAATCTGTGAAATGCATAAACACAGTCTTGTGACTGCACAGTGAGAGGAATAGAAACCAACAGGAGCTGTAGATGATGACTATTTAAAAAACAACATTTCTTTAATTATCATTTTCATTATTACTGCTGCCTGTCCTTTACCCTAGAGCCAGGGTGGCCAACTCCCCAAGAGACTGCGATCTACTCTCTTGAGTTAAAAACTGGCAGTGATCTACCCCTTTTGGGGGTTCAGGTCAAAGTTGTTGAGCTTTTTTAAGGGGAGCCACAGTTGTTCAGCTTCTTTGGGGGAAGCCAATGATCCACCAGTGATCTACTGCAAATGTCCAGTGATCTACCAGTAGATCACGATCTACCTGTTGTACATGCCTGCCCTAGAGTCCCAGGGTGGGTCATAACAATTTAAAATGCTACTTAAAAAATGGGTTAAAACAACTTATAGTTACAACAGTAGGATGGGTCCTAAAAATACACATCTCAGGTGCCAAAGAAGTTCAAGTTCAACATATTTCCAAAACTATAGTGAAGTTGCCAGAAGGAGTGCCACAGTTTAGGGGCTGCAACAGAGAATCCCCTACTCCTAGACCACCACCACCCCCAAAATATATATGAGGGCAGTGGAACAACCAAGAGAGCCCTCTCAGCTGACACCTGAGGGTGTCTGAAGGGAAGAAAGCGATCTTCCAGATATTTGGGGCCTAAGTGAGTTAAGGCTTTAGACACTAGCATGCACAGGCACCAGTGGGACCCCTCCATGTTTTTTTGAGGGGGCTCGGCCCCCTCAGTATTCAGAGGACATTTGACTTTGCTCCCTGGCTCCCTGTGATGTCACAAACGCGAGTTATCTTGAGAAGATGGAGCCCTTACCAATGTGAGTCCCTTTAATTGGGCCCAGAAACTAATTGGTAGCCAATGCAGCTGTTTTAAGCAGGGTTTATGTGAGTTATTTCCTAGGAAGTGGGCGGGAGATCAAAATTGTACATCTCCACGTCTTCTCTGGTTGATCTGTTGCTTCTACAAACACAGATTGTAACAGGACTCCAGCAGAGGGAGCTAAAGAGGACTTTCTTCCAGGAACTGGAGATTGAAACAAACTGCCAGGAGTCCACTAATTCCCAGCCAGCTTGCACTTCCTGTTGTTTCTTTTAGTGCTACCTATCCGTAGACAAATCAAAACTCAGAGAGGATTTTCTTGGCTCCAGCTATGCACTTTGGAGCCGCTTCAAAAGTTTCTCCTTCATAAGTGATTGTATTTTAAAATGTGCAAGTCTAACCTACACAGTTTGTGCAGGACATGCAGAACCATTGATGTGTGCTTATTTATTCTTTCATAGGCTACCACATTGTTCGCTGCAGCATTTACTTTCTAGTGTGTGCAACCCTCCATCCATTTTAGCTTGGGCTAAGGAGAGGTTGCTTACATCGCAACAATATGCTTGACATATGTCACTGTATTTGCAAGTGAGCTAGCCACACAATAGACCTGACCAGAGGCGGATTTAGGGGAGTGTGACTGGTACTGGGTGCAGAGACTTGGGGGTGCCACAGGGGACATCAAAACTATGATTTAGAACAGAGCACGAGAGGGCATGCCAAATTTTGGCGTCACACAGGGCACCGCTGAAATTTGAGACCCCAAGGTCTGCCACTGACCTGACGAGTGTCGAATTAAGCAGGGGCCAAATAGTTTTAAATGGGACGTTTAGAGCTGAACTCAATTTACCCAGCACACTAGTGGAAGCCAGTGCAAGGGCTCCCACTATGACAATGGGGCTTCCCACTTTTCCTCCCTCTCTCGCCACCCAAATCCACTCCAGAGGGTTGGGAACAGCACACAGGGGAGGAGAGGGGACGGTTGGGAGCAACACATAGATGGAGAGTGGCTGGGCTGATGGGAGTTGTAGTCTGGAGAGCACCAGGTTGGCCAAGACTGGCTTAAAGCAGATGTTTTGTGGCAGGATCATAACTGCCAAGAGAGCCAGTGTGGTGTAATGCCTATAGTGCTGGACTAGGGCAGGCGAGGTTAGCTTTCTATTCCTCTCATTGTGCAGGTCACATGCCTGTGTTATGCATTCCAGCAAAAATTGTTGGATTAACGGGAGCAGATGTTTGCTGTATTCTGTTTCCGTTTGCTTTTCTTCTTCAGACTTCTCTCAGTGAGAGGAGACATGTTTTCCTTTTGTTCTGCCTTACGCTTAATAAAGTAGCTTTTAGTACACAACCTCAGCCTGGCTCCGCCTGTGTTTTATCTCTGCTGGACTCTGAATATGTGCTCAGTGTCTCCAAGACATGAGTCGTAATAAATCGTCGGGAAAGAGCTGTCGGAATTCCCTAGAGCTGAATGCTGAACGCTGATGGGAGAGACGGGCTGGATTTGTTCCTGCATTATGCCTGGGGATCGTTCTTGCCCCCAGCAGACATGACATGGGATTCAAAACTCAACTCAGTCGGGAGGCTTACTGAGTAAGCTTTGGACCTTTCACTTTCTCACAGGGTTGTTGTCAGTATGAAATGGGGGGTGGGGAGTGAAGGACCACATATGTCACTCTGAGATGAAGGGTGGAGTATAAATATGGTACTTTATTGCTAGCACTGAGGTCACAGAAAGTTGCCTTGTCCTTGCACACAGCATTGGTTCCTATGGCTCAGTTTTGACTAACTTGTGGTGCTCCAGACCCTAAAACTCCCGTCAGTACCACCCAGCATGGCCAGTGTCCAATGGCCAGGGATGATGGAAGTTGTGGCTTGGCAGCATCTGTGGTGTTTGTGTGCCACATTGACTAACCCTGTTCTACATGGACTGGCAGCAGTTTTCCAGGCTTTTGGAATTTCCAAAACCCTACCTAGAGATCCAGCACTCCTGTCTAGATTTAAGCTGCTTCAACTCCACTGAAATCAATTGGTGTTTAGACAGTCCAGCTTATATATTTATTATTACACTAGCTGACCCTGCCATGCGTTGCTGTGGCTCATCCGTGTGATTCCCCCCACCCTGTGCCAATCCATGATGTATCCCGCCCCTCCCCCCAGCTTATTCCTGTGATTCCCCCCCACCCTGTCCCGACCCATGACATATCACATCCCCTCTTACCCCCATCCCTGGGTCATCCCTGTGACTGGTCCCACCGTGTCCTGACCTATCCTGTCCCCTCCTCCTCCCAACCCCCACCCAGGCGAGTCAGTACCTCCCATTCAGCCTAGCTCATAGCTGTCAAGTTCTCCCTTTTTAAAGGGAAATTCCCTTATGCTGAATAAGCTACCTTGTGAGAAAAAGGAAAACATGACAGCTGTGCTAGTCTATAAAGGCTTCGGCCTAGTATGTACAGTAAATGGAAGCTGAGGTGCTGTTGAGAGGGAAGGTTTTATAGGTGTAGTACCAGTGTAGCCGCCGCTAGAGGGTGCTGGTTTGCAACCTGGTTCTTTTCCCAGCATGCATTTTCGTCTGAGTGGTGTTTTGAAACATGGGTTTCTTGGGGTTTTACCTGGCACAGGTGTGCCATCTGTCTCAGCAAACTTTCGTATAACCTTCAGACATTCACATGTGATGTTGTGTCAAAATTTCACCTCAATCGGTCAAGCGGTTTTGTTGAACATTGGAGATGAAGGAACATACCCAGTTTACATTTTTATATATATAGATTTATATCACACCTTTTTCTCCAAGGAGATAAAGGTGGCACACATTGTTCTTCCCCTCACCATTTTATCTTCACAACATTTACTGTGAAGTAAATTAGGCTGAGAGACAGTGCCTGGCCTGAAGTTGTCGATACAGCTTCATCAGTGGGAATTTGAACCTGGGTTTCCTTGGTCCTAGCCCATTATTCTGACTACCATGCCACAACTGGCTCTTCACACTCAACTGTGCATTTTCCTTGGAAATGAGGATGCCGAGAGGAATCCAGAACCGGACTTTGCAACAGGTCAGGTCAGTTCCCTTCCGAGGCACATTCGTAACAGAGTAAGATTGCAGCACAAAACCCACAGTAATGTTTGCAGCAATCACTTTTAAGTTGCATGGAATAAACTTGGTCTGTGTGGCAGGAGTATTTGACACGGAGCATTTGTAGGTTTTGGCTGGAATCTGAAGCAGCAGCAGATGGCGTAACCACAGGAACTTATAGAGCAGGTTTTCCTCATCGACACATCAGATAGTCAGAACACCATATTGGATCTGGTTGCTGAGATAGTAAGTGCTTGAGTAATCTCAGAGCAGACAAAGGCAAAATGTAATAAGTGGTGCAGGAATTAACTGGAATGTTGTCTGTAGCATTTGAACTGAAACAGAAAATTCAAATCAATTAGATGGTGGCCTGATTGGTGGGGCCAATGTGTGTCCATTCCTGTGTGCACACATAAAAGGATACTGGAGCTTAGGATGTCAGTGACTGCCTGCCTAGTGAGCCCCATTGGCAGAACTTGGGGTCTCAAATTTCAGCAGCACCACTGAAATTTGGTGCCCCTGCCTCTCTTCTTCTATTCAAAAACATAGTAACTGTGGCACCTCCAAGGCTCTGCGCCCAGTGTGACCAAACGGTTGCGCTCCCCTAAATCTGCCTCTGGTGGAGAAGAGAGGAAGAGATGGCAATGCAGCCATATTTTTAAAAAATATCCCCCCCCATAAGCTTGCACAAACTTTCATCATGTGGGAGATGAATTTACCAAGACTACAGCTATGAATTGCTTGCCACAATCCATTTCCTAATCAAATTTCGGTTCCTTGTAAGGAGTCATCCACAAATCACTTTGGAACCGAACAATTAAATATATTGTAAGAAGTTATTCCAAATGTTTACTTTCAACTGCTGAGGTGATTCCTGCCCCAAAGAATATCACAAGGAGTGGGATGAAATATTTTGAGTTCCCTGTATTAAAATAGGAATGTGTTATTCTCTGTTTTAAAGTTTAGTTTCAAATTTAACATGCTTAAGCATTTGTTTGTTTGTTTGTTTCATAAAAATCTCATAACAAGAGCTCACTGGAAAGCTCGCAAAGCAAGGAAACAAATCTTAAAATATAATATAAAAGCTGCCATCAAATGATTAAAACAAAGCACTTAGTCATAATACATTTGCTGGACATTTTTTACTTGATGTAGTCATTTTGATTTAATCAGTATGACGTGTTTTTGCAGCAGATGTCATCAAGCTGGTGCCACCGCAGGGCATATCTAGGCAATGAGTGTAAACTACTTTCACGGTCACGTCTTTCTCGTCAAGGAATCCTGGGAGTTGTAGTCCCCGGTAAATGCTGAAAATCTGGGTGCTGCTGTTTAAGGGCTGCATACATGCACATCCTACCTAAACCAGCTTCTTAAACCAGCTAACCAACCTCCTAACTGTGAGTCTGTCTTAAAACCTTTACCTGGTTGAGGCCACGTTAAAACTAGCCAGATGGCACCCTATTTGGACTTTTGCCTACGTAGGGATGGCAGGAAGGAAGCCCAGCTGTGAGCAGGAGAGCAATTAATAATTAGTCGCAGGGCATCCTTTCCTACATCTCTCTGAGGATCAGTGTTTACGGGAGCAAGAGATGATTGGATTGAAACTGGCAGCCTTATTGTGTTAAGTGAGATGACGTTAGCGGCTGCTCAACCAAAAATGAAAAAAGAATGAAAATGAAATCAGCTCTTTACGAGAGGGGCAAAACCATGGATCGCTGTTCTATCCCTTGTAAAATAATCCTTCACACACTTATCTTGCAGACAAGAACATGAATGAGGCAGGAGGATTCTAGCCAAGGCAAGAGAGCACAGCTATAGTGCCCTTTTGCTGGAAGTCGCTTGCCACTGTTTTGTGCTGGTGCATTCGCTCCTACTGCTGTACAACTGTGCAATTTCTCCCAGCTTTTTTTTAAGGGTCTAATCCTACGTTTCCCTGTTTGAGGAACTGGCATGGTTGCGACCATGCTACATGACTGTGTTTTTTAAATCGCTTCTCAGTTGTAAACCAAACAAATGCTTAACATACAAATGCAACAAAATGTAGCTTGGTGAATTAATGGAGAAGAAAGCCAAGACCCTTTAGCAATTAATACTAGGAGACACAAGTCTCTCCATAGTCCCCTGTGGGCCTGGGTTGGTCGCCTTGTTTGATCGTCCCTGTGTTTACAGGAGATGAATGGTTATCCAGGAGACTAAAAGTGGAATGGATTTGTCTTTCCTTTGGTTAGTCAGGTTTTCTGCCAGTGTGACATTCCAAACACATGGCGGCTATGACATTTTGGACAAACCAATAATGCAAGGTCAAGAATGATCCGGGTCAATGATCCAGGTCAATGTTAATATACTGGCAATGGTTCATGAGCAAAGCCTTAAATAAAAGAATGAAAATACCAGCATCCCTTCCATTCCATGCATTCCTTCCTCCTGCCTTTGTCTTTATCCTTGGAGAAATGTTATCAGTAGTATTTGGAATCAAAATTGTGGCAAAGGGTGTCTGCTTGGATGTGCACCATTATTTTGGAGATTTCATACATCACTCTGAATGAATGCTGCAAGTACCAGTTGAATAAATCAATCAGGTAAGGACCTGAGGTTTTAAAGTGGTGTGTCAAAGGTAAAGAAAATGTGACAGTGAAAGTACTTCAAACATGAGCTGGTAACAGCCTTGAAAAGGACATTGTGAGCTGATTATTTGATAGCATTAGCTATATTGAGCCTCAGGACAACGAAGCTTTAGCTAGTGTTAGCCTACTATCTTGTATATGTGTCACACTAAACAATATTTTACCTTTCCCACATGCAGACCTCAAGAAGGACTCTGTAGTGGCACATGGAGAGAATGGTGTTTTGAAATACCTATTTTTGTATGTTGTCTGAAACCAAATCAGAGTGAAAACATTCCTTCCTGACCTCCCTTGCCCAGGAGCCTTATGTTGAGAAAAAAGTTTTTTTTGGGGGGGGGGGTCGGAGGTATCTTGTAACTTGCTTTCACTAACAGAGCCACAAAACAGGATGCAATGGTTTAAAAAGGTAATCTGGTGAGGGCGTTGGTCTCCTTAAAGCTTTTGCCCTCCTGAGATGCTGTTTTTGAGCTGAAGAGTTCTTTTTTAAAAAAGGACTTTTTATTTGTCTATAGGCACAGCACACACAAGACTTTAGGCGTATGCATGTTATCTATCTTTAGAAACCTGTTTGTCTTTTCAGTACGGTAGTATGCATTGAAATAGGAATGCTAATTCTACCCCCTCCCTGATAAACTGTTTAAAATATTATCTTTATTGTTATTGTAATGAAAGTGAGATTTTGTTAGTGTCCTTAATTGAATTGTAAAGGCTAATGCCTGAATTGCTTAAGAAGTAGTTAAACGAAGTTTAAAGCTCTTAATCCTAAGCATGCTAAGAAGATGCTGCTCTTTCACCTCAGGTGTGATGCTTTTTAGGGGGAAAGAGGACACAAGGTGGCTGGGAGACACTTTTGAAGACCAAGTGAAAGAAAGGTCTCTTGAACCTTCACTTTAACCCTCTGATTCAGCTCAACTTTACCTACTAAATTTTCAAGGAATGATTTTAAAAATCCTGCAGAAGAAATCAGAAAGGCATGCTAACCACACAGAGAGGCTTTTAGATAATAATTAAAGCCACGCAAGGCACATGACCTGCTCTGTAGCATACTAAACTTGCTGATTAATCAAGCCCTGCTTCTTAACACCATCATAAAATTGGTCATGGAAGTCCAATAAGATGAGGTTAGCATGCTCCTTCATCTCTCTTTGTAGCTTATGACAGATTCATGATATTGTGTTAACATGTTATGGTTTATTTATATACCTTAAAGCCCCCCCCAAGCAGCGAAGAACATATCTAATTAAAAAGATATATACAATAAATGTACCATGAAATGTAGAAGGTCCATGTTTGTTAAAGCACACCTTTCTCTGAACCCGCTTGCCCGATCGGCCTCAAATTTGGCCACAATGTCACATGCGGCTGTGGGAGTGTTTCCATGCACTTACACTGGACAGATGACACACCTAGGGCAGGTAAAAACCTGGATTTCTGTTTAAAAAAATTGCGCCCTCCAGTGGACATGAAACAAACATGGGACAAAAATACTCCCACAATCCCGCCCACTCCCCATCGACCCCCACCACCCCGGGAGCCAGCCCGCCCCGGAGACCATGCCCACCTCAAGAACACGCCGTTCCCCATCCCGGACCTTCCAGGGAGCAGGCCGTTCGCCCGCCCCAGAAATTGCTCCACCGCCAGGGAACAGACCGACCTGAGAGCAGGCCGCGCCGGGACCCCACACCGACAGGAGAGCCACCCCCCCCCCCACAACGACCACACAGAACCGAGCAGATGGGACCTACCTTGAAAATGGCACAGTAGGAGAAGGGGGAAGGGCAGGGAAACATGCCTTCGGTCGGGGGACGACGACGACGACTTAGTTTCACTTTCCCTTCTTCTCAGTTTCACTGACTCACCCACGGAAGGCAATGCATGGCAGGGCCAGCTAGTATTATAATATGATGTCATGTCCTGGCTAGATGCAAAGGAGTGGTGGGAGGCACCAGCTGGGGAATCCCCCAAGGAAACCCCCAGTGGAAAAAGGCTCAGAGCCAGGGGGTTGGTGGTGGGACGACAATGAGTGGTCGGGGGGGGGGGGAGGAGAGGGAGCAGACTGGGAGGAGGGAGGAGGGAGGAAGGTGCAGTCGGAAGCTGAAGAGGCAACAGGGTTTAGTGAGCAGGAAGAGGCTGTGGCAGAGAGCGGATCAGACTCAGACGCAGGAGAGGAGATTGTAAAATCCCTGCTGATACTGAGCTAGATGGACCAATGGTCTGACTCGGTGTAGGGCAGCTTCCTATGTCCCTATGCTATCAGATCTTTGTAAATGAGTCTGGCAAAGATGTAGAATTATTGATCAACTCCTTCCTTTAAACTGTTGCTGAAAAGCTGCAAAATGGTCTCTGTTACAGCAAGAATACAAATTCTACTTACTATTGCTATCTTGGTGGCTTTAACTGATTTACTTTTATGTAGTGAAGAAGGAACATTTTTCAAGAAAATTTTCTAATCACTTCACTAAATAACAGATTGCCTGCAGGCAAAAATGCCACATTTTCAAACACCCATGATCTTAACTTCCAGCAGTGACAATCTCTGCAGCAAGTGTGATATTGAATAAACACATCATTTCCTTCTTCTTGATAACTGCCTGTGAATAAACTCTTATTTCAAACCCACATACTGTATATTTTAAATTAAACATGAATTAAAAGATACATTTTTCATTCTGTGAATCGGCCTGAAATCTTGTGATGAAGAGTGGAAGAGGAAGAGGAAGAAGAAGAACAACAACAAAAGCTAGGCAAAACTCAGCTGATCACATACAGAATAATCCGAATTGTTTACAGTAAACGTGTGGAATGATGTATGCTGTAGTAAATAAAACAAGTGAGCAAATACAAAGCCAGCAGAATCTTCACAGAGGAAAGGATGGTGGATGTACATTAATACAACTCACCGCCCACACACATTCTGAGCCCATTCCAAGTAATTAAACCTACTTATTTGCTTTATTGTGGGGGATAACCTTTGGCCCTCCAGATGTTGTAGAACTACTAGTACCATAATCCCAGAGTATCGGGCAGCAGCTGAAGGATGCTCAGGAGTCAACCATTTCTGCAGGCCTACAGCTTAGTCATGACTGGGTTTTAATCCTAGCCAGTTTTCTCTTGAAGTTCATCTTCAGGCAGTACGGTGTGGTATTTAGGGTAGTGGAATAGGATTAGGGAAAATGAGCTTCAAATTCCTACTCAGCCAAGAATCACCCTGGGTGATTAAGGAAGAGACATGTAACTCCTCCTTTTCCATGTCCCTGGATGCTGAAGCTGAAACAGCACTGCTTCACTTCTCATCCCCTTCTCCCCTCTCTGGGAAAACGTTCCAAGATTTTAATGCTTTTCCAGTAAAACCCCATTTCTGGATAAACTCCCATCTTCTCCCTGTTGCTCCCCAATAACCTTACATGGAAACTCCACTACCTTGTCTAAAGTTACTCATGCTGTGCTTCTCTATATTTGGAAAATGCTGCAGTGGTTATTGTTTTGTTATTGTTATGGTATTTGTGCTTTTATCTTGTATTTTTATCTTGTGATTCGCCCTGAAATTTTTGGATGAAGGGCAGTATATAAATTTAATAATATTATTAATAATAACAGCGTTGTGTCACTTGGACTCCTTCTGGTAACAAGCAGCTAACAAATCTAATAAATAATCGTCATACAGAGACATGTCCTAAACAAGCATGATAACACAGATGTGTGCCTAACGAACAAAAATGTGAGCTTTAAAATTAGTGTCCTCTTACATATGTGTTAATTACTGTGTAGACAGATAAAATCAGGAAAGGCGTTTTCTTGAGGTGGTGTGATGATGCCTAATTATTGCCACATTCTGAACATCTAAGTTGCATATTGCCTGGAGAGGAAGTTGAAATAAGAAAAATAGTACGAGGCTCACTTCTACATAAATTTTGCTGATTTTTAGAATGTGATGATGTTCACCTGTTCTTGGGTTAAACTGGGGTCAGTTTAATAGGTAGCTAATGTATCAAGCTGGCATGGTATAATGGTTTTGTAGTGTTCAGACCTGAACTGGGGAGACTCTGAGTTCAAATTCCCACTGGGAACCAAACTGAATGATCTTGAATCAGTCCCACTCTCATCCTAACCCAGGGATTGAGGTTGAATCCTGACAAGACAGAAGTACTGTTTTGGGGGGACAGGAGGCGGGCAGGTGTGGAGGACTCACTGATCCTGAATGGGGTAACTGTGCCCCTGAAGGACCAGGTGCGCAGCCTGGGAGTCATTTTGGACTCGCAGCTTTCCATGGAAGCACAAGTCAATTATGTGCCCAGGGCAGCTGTTTACCAGCTCCATCTGGTACGCAGACTGAGACTCTATCTGCCCGCAGACTGTCTCACCAGAGTGGTGTATGCTCTAGTTATCTCTCGCTTGGACTACCTCAATGTGCTCTATGTGGGACTACCTTTAAAGGTGACCCGGAAACTACAATTACAGTCATACCTCAGGTTGCGAACGCTGCGGGTTACGCGTTTTTGAGTTGCAGACACGGATTGGTACCTCCATGATATAACAATCCGGAACGGGTTACTTCCGAGTTTCGGCGCTTGCGCATGTGCAGAAACACAAAATGACGTCACCGCATGCGCAGAAGTGCCGAATCGCGTCATGCATGTGCGCAGACATGGTGCTGTGGGTTGCAAACGTGCCTCCCGCATGGATCACGTTCGCATCCTGAGGTATGACTGTAATCTAGAATGCAGCAGCTAGACAGGTGACTGGGAGTGGCCGCCGAGACAAAATAACACCGGTCTTGAAAGACCTACATTGACTCCCAGTACGTTTCTGGACACAATTCAAAGTGTTGGTGCTGACCTTTAAAGCCCTAAACGGCCTTGGCCCAGTATACCTGAAGGAGCGTCTTCATCCCCATTTTTCTGCCCGGACACTGAGGTGCAGCTCTGAGGGCCTTCTGGCAGTTCCCTTGCTGTGAGAAGCCAAATTACAGGGAACCAGGCAGAGGGCTTTCTCGGTAGTGGCACCCGCCCTGTGGAACGCCCTCCCACTAGATGTCAAAGAAAAAAAAAAACTACCAAACTTTTAGAAAACATCTGAAGGCAGCCCTGTTTAGGGAAGCTTTTAATATTTGACGGACTATTGTATTTTAATATTTTGTTGGAAGCCGCCCAGAGTGGCTGGGGAAAACCAGCCATATGGGCGGGGTATAAATAATAAATTATTATTAGTTGTTGTTGTTTAGTCGTGTCCGACTCTTCGTGACCCCATGGACCAGAGCACGCCAGGCACTATTATCTCACAGTTGTGTTGTGAATAAGGATGGGAGGAATGTATTTATGCTGCCATGAACACACTGGTGGAAGCATCCTATTTAAATGTAATACGTTGTCACTGCTCATATTAAAATCTATCCAAATGAATATATCACATCACTCCAAGAACAATTAACACAGTACATAAGAATAGTATTGAGAGCAGATAAATTGAAATGAGGGAAGTTATATTACTATCAAAAGAGGTTTGATTCTGCTGTGTTATATCATGGAGGTACCAATCCCTACTGCATGGCACTTCACTTTCCAAAGATTACATTACCCATCAACATCTAGCTGATTTTCTTTCTTTCTCTTAGCCACAGTTGAAACAAATTCTAGTTTATTCAAGTTTTAAGAAATATTGGAATTTTCAAAATGAAAAGTGTCTTTGAATTGTATAGGCTTTCAGAAGTTTCTGAAATTTCTGCGAATTTTGGTAGGTTTCTAAAAAAAGATGAACTCTTATACAACCTGCTTACTTGAAGTAAACACTGGGGTGAATCTTTATGTGATGAGCAATAATTCCTCTTCAAGATTCTTGGGGGGAATGCCATCTGCCCCCAGTGCCAGGTAAGCCTTGGGGACCTTATACACTTGTAGATCCTTAAGGTGAGAGAAGCACTACAGGTGCCTTTAGGATAAAAATTGTGGTTGCATTGGTCTCCAGAAAATATGATTTTCCCTAAACTTTTGTGGCTTACACCCACAATTCTTATCAAATAGATTTCATATAAATTCTGTCAGATTATTTCCACTGCCACAAAGAGCTGCAGCATAGGATATCTCCTGCCCTGACCCGTATCACACAATTGCACGAAAGTCAACAGGACTATGGTTGCAGTATTGGACACTGTTACTTGGGAGTAAGTCCCATTGAGCTCAATGGGGCTTACTACAAAATAGACAGGTGCACGACTGCACTGTACGTCTCCGTATGTTTCTTTACAAAGTGCCCTTTCACTTAAGACGCAGCCCTCACAGTATGATTTGGCAGTAGCTATGGCAACAACTCTCTGGAACAGCCAATCAGATTAGGCATACCGGAATATGAATATGGGCCATGCGTATAATTTTTTTATGCACACCCTTTTAAAGAATTTAATTTCTAATGAGTAGTTCAAGTGTGTAATTGAGCATAGGAAGCACTGAAACCTGATGTTCCTGTTTCATATCAAAACGCTTCTGATAAAACACACATGCACACCCCTAGTTACAGGGATGGATCTAGAGAAAAAAAGACCACCACTCCCTGCCCTTATTTATTATTTATCTCTTACAGTTAGCTTCCGGCCTCAGGGGCACATCCAGTACAATCTCTACTTTGCCAAAGCTGAGCTGCAGGGAATATGAAAATGTCTCCTAAACTGTAGATCATTCAGAGGCTGGTTTAAATAAATGTAGCATAACAATAATTACTGATATAAACATGATTGCACAGCAGTTTCAGAAGTGCACTGTTCATATCCATGCCTGAAACAATGAGCTGCTGTTCTATTAAACAGAACGCCTTAACCCCTTCTTCCTCTAAATTCAGATAATTTTTCTGACTTGAGAAACAAAAAGTATTATGTACCTGAGCATCTTGTGCTAAACCAACACAGGGCATTGGTACCTATATAATTCTATGCTCACTAGTAATTGTGTCTAATGCAAGAGGTGCAGATTCCGTTTTATTTCTGTTCTGCAGGTCTTCAACCCTGAGTCATATATATTGATCTGTGGTATTGCATTTCAGAAGCCCGAAGACACAAAAGTAATTTGAGGTAGCTGTTTTATTTGCGTAAAACTGATGCTTTTCAAGCCTAGAGCAGCGGGCAAGGTACATGGCAGAATCTCAAATGAAGCTGAAATGTGGACAGAAACATTTCTCACGTTGCTAATTCTTGGCCAAAGGGGGAAATACATGTGACAGGTTGAAGAAATCCATTATTTTGTCATGTTGAGGAGTAGGACAAGGATTTCTCTTCAAAGTTAAATATGACACGGTGAAAATGCCCCAAGGAAAAAAAGTAGGTTTGGAAAATGTGATTAAGAATTAGTGATATGCTCAGTTTTATACTGCTGTGCCTGGTGGAATTGCTGAGGTTCCAGGCCTAAGCATGGGAGAAGACAAATGGCTTGGAGGTCTGTTTCCAGGAGCCCCCAACATAGGCAAAGTTGAAGCTAAATGGCAGGTCATGCTTGAGGATTATTTATTATTATTTATTAAATTTGTATACCACCCTGTACCCAGTAGATCTCTGAGGATGTTTATGCAAACTTTTCCCCTTGTATCTATATGCGAGAACATACCGGTAGTGTAAGATTTGCTGGAGCCAACATGCCTCGCCCACGAGGGGGTTGGAAGGTGGCAACATGAGAACGGTCCTTTCTGCAGTGCCACCCTGTTTGTGGAAGGGAGGTTCAGGCAGCGCCTTCAATATTCATCTTTAGGCAGGATGAATCCCTGCCTAAAGGGATCATCCCTGACTATTGGACATGCTGAGTGGGGCTGATGCGAATTGGATTCCAAAATCTGGGGGGCTTAGGGGTACACCTACACTAAGGGTTCTAATGTGGAATTTCTACTGTCTTCTATGTGAAAGGTGAATAGGAATTCACATGATGAAAAACAGGGGAATGTACCTGCTGAAGAGTGAAATGTAGCCTACAATAAATGGGCAGTGCTATATACCCTTTGAATGCACCCTTAGTCACATAACTATGGATATATGTTTGCAAGGTCAGTCTATAGTGGGGTTTTTTGGTATGCGTGGTATTCCTCACTATGCAATCAAATGCATATTCAAATTGTGCTTTTTTCATTGTGTGCTAAACCGCTTAGTTTTATCTTTGTGTTAGCAGAAGAGAGGGACACACACACGAAAAGCATTTGTATGGGCAGCAGGTAAAATTATGATAAAATGTGCCTGTAATATTTTGCTCTAACATGAAAAACGCAGCTTGAAGCTCTCCCAAGCAAATGGCTGGAGGCCATAAAGTGAGTGCGATGGGAATTGCAGTGAGTGACAAGAATCTCACAAGATAGCTGGGAAGATGAAAAGCAGAAAGGTTGCAAAACTAGGAAGGGTTAAATGCATGCCAAATAGTGTGGCTGCATTATGTAAAAAATAAAAAAGTGCAATAAACAAAACTATTGTGCAATAACACGCATGCAGCAGATGTAACGGTTTTCCTAGCAGTTCTCCCCAACAGTGTTTTCCAGATAACAGCATCTTATTTATTTATTCACGCAACAATACATACATAGCATGGTAGTGGGATTGCTAAACTAAAGTTCAGCAGTTTATTTCTAAGCAAAGCAATGCTGGATTCAATCCTAGCAGAAACTATCAAAGGCCGCCCTGCGCCCAATCCCAGTTGGTAGCAGATTCTGCTTATCAGTCAGTACTGAAGGCACTCTGTGCATGCCCAGGGGTGCTGTCTCCTCCATTGCCGTATCTCAGCAAATGGGTTTTCTGGGCTGAACCCCGTTAATAGGGACAAACTCCACTTGGCACAGGAGTATGTCTTTCCATACACATACACACGTGTGTGTTCTTTCACACACACACACACACACAGCCCCGCACCGTCACTCTTGCACACCCCTTAAGGAGGAGACACCCCCTGAAAGGAAACGCAGCCAGCCCCCGCCCGCACCTCCCACACACCTGCCGCGCACCTTTCCGCCGCGCGGGCCAGGCGGGGCGAGAGCCGCTGGTCAGGTGGCTCCGACTGCCTGCCTGGCTGACGTGGACGCCAACAGGAACACGCCCTATATGAGGCGCGGGCGGGTGCGCCGAGTGCGGCGGAGCGAGGAGCTAGGCGCCTGCAAGGGTGGAGGAGGTCGGACGGGGCGGGCGGCGACGAGGAGCCGGCTGCTCTGCTGCTGCTGCTGCGCGTCCCCTCGGCGTTTCCCCTCCTCCTCCTCCCCGCTTGCTCCCTCTTGGCACGCCCCGAAGAGGAAAAAGCGCCCGCGCGAGAGAGCGTCCTGAGGGCGATGGCTGCCGAAATGGACCCCAACAGCGAGCAAGGTAAGGGAAGCGGGAAAGCAAGGGGGCGCTTCCTCCCTCGCGGGGGGCGGGGGCGGGCATTGTTCGGGCCTCGCTCCGGCCGGCTTTCTTTCCGCCCGCCCCCTTCCTGTTCAGCTGCCCCCCCCCCGCCTTGCTAGCAGTTTTTGCGCTTTTCGCGCGCGGGCTCCCCTTCTCCGTTCGGGAGGCGCGGCGCCTAACTCCGGGTGGGCGTGGGAGAGAGACGAGCAACTGCTCTTGGCCCTCGCTGTGGGTGCAAAAAAGAAAGGGGGTGTAAAAGTGCCCGTTGTTTGCGGGGTGGGTGTGTCGGTCGGGTTGGGGTTCCCCCGCCAACCCGCCCCCCTCTTAGCTCCGCTGGAGGCCTCTCTCCCCGCGGGTCGGCTCCGCCCTTCGCTCTCCTGCCTTGCAGCACGAGCCCGAGGAGGGTCTCTCGTGGAAAAGAGGAGCGAAGAAGGCGGCATCTCTCCGCGCCATGCAGCCCCTCTGGACCTTTCCGCCGGGGGGGGCGGGGGGGTCCGAAGGACTCTGCTTCTGTTGTGCGGCCACCCCGTGCTTATCTGGCACGCTTCCTTCGGAGGCTGCTGCTTCTTCCCCCTCCTCCTGCTTGTTGCATCCGGAGGCGGGAACTGGCTTGGAGATTTCTATGGCCCCGTGAATGCAGCTGTCTAGCAGAGTCTTCCTGTTGGTGCAAGATGGGCTAGGATCTCTGGAGTGGCTGGAGGCGTCGTCGTCGTCAGTGTGGCTCTTGGCTATAGAAGCGCGTCTGAAGGGCGCAGGAAGAGAGAGGCCAGAAGTGGGGACGACGACGACGACCTGTGGCTTTCCATATGTTGTTGGGTCACCACCACTCTAGCACCCCTTGATGTTGGTCTTGTTGGCTGGGGCTGATGGGAGTTGTGGGGCACGCCAGATGTTGTTGGCCTGCCTATCTGGACAGCTTCGTTAGAGCATGGAGCTGATAACACCCAAGGTTGCAGGTTCGATCCCCATAAGCGACAGCTGCATATTATTGCATTGCAAGGGGTTGGAGTAGATGGTCCTTAGGGTCACTTCTAATTCTTATGCTTCTATGAGATCCCATCAGCCCCAACCAGCATGTCCAATTGGTCGGGCATAGTGTAGCCTCAACTGGAGGGCCACAAGCCCACTGCCACTGATCTAGGAACAGAGGTACGTTCCTTCCAGGAGGCTGCTAGATACTGAAATGGCAACTTGGAAGACTTGTACCTAACCCTGTGTGGGCTGAAAGGGGGTCTCCTTTCTAGGCTTGAGTTGGGTGGTTTGAAAGGGTCTGAGGCAAATGGTGTGGCGACAAAGCAAAATGTTTAAGAGGAGACACTAGATTCCTTGCCTCTCCTACCTGCCATTTGTCTGCTTAGTCATTTGCAAGCCCCCAACACACCCTTTCTGTTCTGCACCCAGATTAGGGTACTGAAGCCTTTAAATTTGTCTTGTGTGTATGTGGTAAAGAAGAAAAGCAGAGAGATATTTTAGAGTGTGTCCCTTTATTCATGTTCGGGCGTTACATTTATTGCACTTTTACATTTATTGCTGTTTGAGAACAGAAAGCAATGCAACACCCACCCTGAGTTTCCATTTGTCTTTTGGTTCGCTTGTGGTCTGCCTGCTTTTCAGACACCCAAGGCTGAGCTCCTTGGATCTGCTGTAACATTGGTAGCCTAGGGTGTGTGACTGAGGAAGAGACAAATGCCTGCAAAAGCCTTTTTGAAGTTTTCCACTTGCTTCAGCTGACTTGAGCAGGTGTCTGTGGGCTATGCTGAAGCACACAAAATACTCCGAGCACAGCAGGTGTCAAATGCCTATGTGTGGCCAACAGCAGCCACATATCTTCTGGTGACTTGGCTTGCCTAGGATAAAGCAAGGGATCGCTGATTTCTTCCTGTATTGCAGAGAGGCGGGTAGGGCCTCATTTTGTGTTTGTGCAGGAGAGACAAAGTTTCCTGGTTTGTTTCAGGTACTTTCTTCTGGAAGAAAGTAGTAGTCCGTCACTTTATGGCAGGCATTAGAGAGCCCCAGAGAGCAAGAAATTACCACTACAGTAGTGCCTCGTTAGACGAGTTTAATTCGTTCCACAGGTCTTTTCTTATAACGAAAAAATTCGTCTAGCGAATCCCATAGGAATGCATTGAATTTTTTTGGGAATTTTTTTTGCCCATAGGAACGCATTAATTGAATTTCAATGCATTCCTATGGGAAACCGCGATTCGCTAGACGAAAACGAATTCGTCTAGCGAGACAACCTCCGCTAGAAAAAACCTTTCGTTAAGTGAAAATTTCGTTAAGCAGGGCATTCGTTAAGCGAGGCACCACTGTACTTCAGAGTGTCTTCAAAGCTCAGCATGGGCCGTGTGTCCTACTCAGGTCCTTGGCACAGGAAACCAAATAATGGCTAACCACCAAGATCACTCAAATAGTATCCTGCAGTGAGACTGCATAACAACTCTAGTTCTAGGTCTTACAGGCCTCTTTCATGCTTTATATAACTTTATATATAACACTTGCAATTTCCTTTTAGATTGCCTGTTACATTTGTGTTTCTTTTCTTTTTATTTCATTTTTTTTCAAATGTAAGCTGCTTTATTTTTATAGGAAGATGGGTAGAAATGAATAATGCATTAAAATGGATCAGGGTGCAGACCTCCTAATGAAGTTGGTGGCAAAGTGCCCATTTCTAAGGAGCAGGATTGTGATACTTGGTATTTTAATGGGGCTTGCTGAGATTTTAGTTTTGTAGCCTATATGTGAAAGATATTTAGTCAGCAAAGTTGAGCAGTTGAACACCAAGGGTCACATTAAAAGCATCTAATAAGATGGACTGGTGCAGCTGAGTGGGTTGTTTATGCTCAATCCACATTAGCATGAACTAGGAGGGTGCATGGCCTGTGTAGCTGCTAGAGCAGTTACAACACCCCAGATGAAGATTATGAGGTTATTATAGGTCCAAAATGACAGCTGTTGAAAGTTATTTTGGGTGGTATAGAAAATTCCCAGAATGATTTTTTTTTCAAATGGAACTATAAATTTTGTTCATTTACAGTCCCTCGTGATAATCACTAATGTTGCTACGTGTTTAAAATTTAGTAGGCCTTAGAGCTGGAAAGCTAAACTTGCAAAACCAGTGAGATGAGAAATTGCCTACCTGTCTCTTCCATTGTTTTCTCAGCCATTACAATGAACTCCTGAAAACTGGTCCCTAACCTTAAAAAATAAAATAAGTCAATACATTATAACAGGGGTTGGCAAAGTTTACCTCGCCTGGACCAGTTCACTCCAGTGGAGAGCCCTCCACGTGCCGGATTGCGCCTGTGTGTGAGTGCGCACACCCACGATTTCCGGCGTCTGTGCAGACGCGATTTCCAGCGCTGCGAAAATGAATCCCTGTGTTGCACTGCGCCAGTTTAGCGCAGTGCGTGGGGACTCGCTGAGTGGGTGGTTGGGGGCGGCTCGTGGGCCAGTTAAACAACCCCCATGGGCCGCTTATGGCCTTAGGTTGCCTACTCCTACATTACAGTCTGCATGAAGCAGGCCTCCCCATTTGTCCTGCCAGACCATTTTGGGCAAGCCACCTGCCAATACAATGGACCTCGAATTTATGATGTCAGATGTAAAGGAAATAAAAATCTGGCCTTGCTGAAATAGAGTTTGCAGTCACCACTGATCAGCTGATTCTTGGGTTTTACTAGGCCCCTTGCAAATCCTTTTGCCAAGGCTCCTTGTGCTATCAGGCAATTGACAGGTGGGTTACCTCTGTTTTCTTATAAAGCTTGGCTTGTGAGGGCTGGGGAAAATAATTATCTGGCCTGCTGGCCGGATCTGATTCCCTGCCCTAGCCTAAAGTGTCAGATGTAGCTCATAAGCTTTCTACATTGCCTCTTTTAGCTGTGGCGCATGACTAGGCACAGTGCACATAGACAACCCTAGGAAGGTTGTCTTTTTCACACGTTGTATAGAGATAACAGCTATGTATGACGTGGCCCTGTGTCACTAGATTATTTGGTTGTCCAAGCACAGTGCCATTTGCTTGTCCTGGAAAAAATACCTTGCGCTATAAGGCTGAGCAATTTTAGTGTAGGAAACGTAAAATCTTGCCAGTGTACTATAGTCCTGTGTACTTAAAGTAAACATGCTTAGGATTGCTCTGTATTTCTTTTGTCATATGAAATGACCACTACTGTATTCGCATAATTTCAAAAGTGGCTGATCTAACAATACATGGAAGTAAACTGTTGTCAAAAAACAGTTCCACATTTAGAGTTTCCCGTTCTTTTACTAAAAGGTCAGTAACAGTGGGGAGGCGCAGGGGAGAATTTAGATAGTGGCCATGGCACTGGGGAATGACTGCCAGATGATATTTACCATTTTCCAGGTGAAAATTGAGCTCCTTTCCCCCACAAGCTATGTGCTCAGTAAGCAAAGTAGACTGTTCTCCTACAGATGACCTTTCACCCTATGGGCAAATAGCTCTAAGGGACCACATTTAATTGGGGGAAATGGTATGGAGGAAGAAAGAGTTTAACTCCCTTCCCCAGTGCCAAGAATTCTTCTGGGCTACTGTTAGTGCTTTAAAACGCACGCACACAGAGAGAGAAAATCCTATTTGTGTATCTCTTACATCATATCTTGTTTGGCCCTCATGCGTTCAGTCACATCTGAGTTGCCAATATTATGCTTCATTTTTACTAGGAACTCTTTATTTTTCATAACATGGAAATGTGGCTACTAACAGTTCTAATGGTCAGGTCTAAAGTGCTTCAGCTGCTTATCTTCAATTTGTATTGCTGTTTCTGCCAGTTCTGCTATCAAGGGTAGGTGATCAAGTGTCGATCCAATCCGTGGATATCAGCAATGCTCCCTCATCCTTTTGATGCCGTTTCAGCGTTTCTGAAGAGTTCATGCCAGCTGAGCTATTTCTGCTGACTTCTGCAGAGCAGCTGAATCAAGTATGTACAGTCTTCTGTCTGTGACTGGGATTCAGACAGAACTGACAGCAAGGAAAATAACTTGCAAAATGGCCATGTTCAAGTTATTGGGAAGATTGCATTTAGAAGGCACAAGTGTTGACCCGTCATGTATGGCAGAAAAGTTTCCATGGAAGAATATAGCAGTGGGAAAGTTTACACTTCTAGGAATTTTCCACTACCATATATTTTTGTGAAAAATATTTCATTTTTAAGAAATGCATTTTGTGATAAGCTAGTTAGTACAATGTGTGGCTGGTATTTTGTTGAATCTAAAATTGTTTAAATGCCGCGGGATTCTTTCAAATTAAAGGTGGTTTAGAAGTGAAATAAACAAATGAAGTCAAAGTTATAAGTAATTTTACTTCAGATAACTAGCACTAGGAAGCACATATATTTATGTGCCCTGGTTCTTGAGGAATGCTAAAATTAGTATGTAAACAGCTCTCAACTCCTCTTAAAATACAGTATAAACAATGCAAGGGAAACAACAAGTTGTTGAATTGTATCTTAAAATATCTACAAGTATTTCCAATTAAAATGTCTAACTAAATATTATTTTAATTTCTTTGAATATAATAACTATACCATACTAAGTGTGCTTTATTTACAACCCCTCCCCCTCCAATAGTATGTCAGTTCCCTCTTACTTCCTTTTCTCTCTACACTAAAATGCCTGAAATGTTGTAGTCTTTCATCATAGGGAGGTTCTAGCTCCATAAATACTTGGCTTGCATTTTTGGAACTTTTTCCAGCTCTGCAATAACCTTTCTGAGGTACCATGTATTTCTAAAATGACATTCATTATGATATTGGCAGTTTTATTTTCAATCCCTTTTCTGGTGATCCCTGACCTGGAATTTACCTTTTTCACAGCTGCTGCAGGCTAGTTTGCCATGACTCCCAAGAACTGTTTCGGATACTAGCAGTTCAAACCTCATAAATATAAAGTTAGGAGTTTTCATCCCATTGTGTTGACACTTGCTGACATTGGGTCATGTTTGCCATTTTAATGTCAGAGCCTCGTTTGGAGAGAGTCTTTTGGAGCTTCGTGCAATCCTTTGTTTTAACCACCCTGAACAATTTGGCATTAGGAAACTTGTCCACTTCACTGATCACCTCTAGCTCTAGATACCTTATGGACAAGTTTTAAAAGCTCAGATTCACTGAACCATTGAGCACCTCACCTCTTACATCCCTACACAGTCAGATGGGTGGCATATAAATAATAAATTGTTGTGAGAATTGTCCTTTTGTTTTGATTCTCCGTTTTCTGCTCTTTACACACCCATACGAGGACCTGTCCTCTTATCCCAGGCATGTCAAACCTGCGGCCCTCCAGATGTTTTGGCCTACAACTCCCATGATCCCTAGCTAACAGGACCAGTGGTCGGGGAAGATGGGAATTGTAGTCCAAAACATCTGGAGGGCCAAAGTTTGGGGATGCCTGTCTTATCCCATCACTACTAAGCTTACTCATGAATCTTCTGCAAACTCCTTTCCCTCTTTTAGCAAACATTTTACTTTTTTGTAGTTGGTGATGCATAAAAAGCTCCCAGAAATACCAGTGGGAGGGATGTGTGGGTGTGTTTTTTTAAAGCTACTGCTATTTGTGACACTGGGGAGAGACTTATTCAGGGCCACAGTAGGAGTGGAATGTTTGAACATCTCTCTCCATATGCTGTGGGTCCAATCTGGATCAATGTGTAGTTAAGCTCTAGAACATGCTTGATTCTATTCATATTGTCATGTCTAGAATTAAGAGTATAATGTACAATATTATTGCCATTTGGATGGCCACCTGTCAAGGCTGCTTAAGCTGAGACTCCTGCATTGCAGGGGGTTGGACTAGATGACCCTTGGGGTCCCTTTTAACTCTACAATTCAGGGATGACTAATCTGTGACCTTCCAATATGTGTTGGGCTTCAACTCCCATCAACTTTAGCTGGTATGGCCAATATTCAGCGTAATTTCTGCCATGCTTTAGAGACATTCCGGACCTATTCAGCATGCATAAGTAATGACTCTGTGGGTGGACATGGTCATTCCTGGTGTATCCCCTCTGCTGATGAAAATTATGCAAAAGTGACAATTTTATTGTACTCTTGGCGAATGTGCTGACTCAGCTTCAGTTAGAATGAAGTGTTAAACGTTTCATAACATTGCCAGTTCTCTTTCCTAAGGTTTATTATACCGTAGTACCTTCAGACAACGTTCCAAAAATATGTTTGAAGTGGGAAGACCAGTACTAGGGGAGGCTTGCCTGTTAGCAAAGCCTCTTCAGTATTTTTTGGCATAGTGGAAGATAAGATAAACTTTATGCAGGACAAATGAGTGTTTAGACTCCGTTTGACACTTTTAATGGTTTGGAAATACGTTCCCTAACTTTGCCAATATGCATTGAGCAAGTCATCTTATGTTGGCTTGTGCAACAGCCTGGTCTAAAACTTGCCATTTTCTCTGCATCATTAGGACTTGCTATCCTCTTGCACATCAACACCCACTTGCACTGGTATTGCATTTCCCCTTAATTATGCACCATCATTTGAGGTCTACAATACCCTGCACAAGAGACAGCAGTCCATGAAAATCAGCAGCAACAAGGAACAAAGAAGAGTAAGGAAAATGTGTAGATGCAGATCAGTGCATCGGATTGTTGGACCAAAGTCTCCCTACAAATTCTCAGTGCAAGCTATGAGCTTCCTAGAGTTTTGACCCAGAATTCCTAGTTCAGGATTCCAAGCCTGTTCAAAGGGCCATGTGCTAATTTTTTGTAATGGTTGTACGAAAGGTTTTTTTGAGGGGGCACTGTCAATAGACCTTCATTATGAATTGCCTGAATCTGCACACTGATAGGAAAAGGCAACCTACCAACAGGGAATGAACAAATTATTCTCCCATTCCTAGGAATGGAGATTTTTGTTTCTGTTTGAGGCCACTGGAGTTTCATCGAACTATAAAGTTTGAGCAACTACCCACGTTTTCAAGGGAGAAACCAAACTATTGAAACTCGTTGTTTTCCTCTACTGCTGAGACAGTGTTCATTTCAGAATACAATCTGACTAGACAGTAGCTGCTTTCTAGGGCTCATGTATCTTTACATTCTCAACTGTTTTGACAAATGATTTAGCAAAATTGAGCAGAATCCCTCTGAAGAGGGGAGGATGTCTGAAAGCACTTGTAGAGATAGCAAACAAGACTTGCGGTGCCTGAGCAGCTCTAAAATACGAAATGGGCTGGCCCTGGGCTTAGTTTGTCTTACATGGCCCAAGGTTGCATCCTAGTGAGGAAAGAGTGCTGTACTGTATTGCAGCCTTTTAAAACAAGCCCACAAGAGCTATTGATACGCAGTTTTGTGATTTTAATTTAACTGACCGCAGAGGAGGGGAAGCTCCCTTCTCCACAGCCAGCATAGAAACACCTATTTGCAGGCAAGTATCCCAAAAGAGAGCCTTCTATTAAGCAGATTGACACTACCAGTCCACACACTGGTCAGCATAGAATTCTGTGCGCTATGGTGGCCAGGTGAGTTGTTAACCACGAGCTAAAATACAAAGCTGCCATACTGTTCTGGATGCACAAGCACCAGTGTGGAGTCATAGTCGGTGTTGGATTATGACTTGGGAGACCAGGGCCCCAATCTCCACTCAGTAAAGAAGCTCACCGGGTGACCTTGGGCCAGTCACTGTCTCTCAGCCCAACTCTCACAGGGTTGTTGTGAATATAAAGTAGGGAGGAAGACAACCATGTACACTGCCTTCAACTCCTTGGAGGAAAAGGTGGAGTTGTTGTTTAGTCGTTTAGTCGTGTCCGACTCTTCGTGACTCCATGGACCAGAGCACACCAGGCACTCCTGTCTTTCACTGCCTCCTGCAATTTGGTCAGATAATAAAACAAAGTGCTTACTTTATTAGAACAGCACCTTAAAAGCACAGTAAGTAATTCTAATGTGCCTTGTGATCTAAAGTACATAGGGAAGCTAATTTAGCATCAGGGGGTCAAGTTCATGGATCAGTTGGGAATAAACTCTTAATATCTGTGATGCAATGCTATTTGCAGCTCCCAATTTCATGGTACCAGCCTTTTGACCTGGTACAGTTAATGCAATCTTGGGTTTGTCAAGACTGTTCTCGTGACAGCTTTCTTTAAGCACACTTTTTAAAAGCAGTGTTTAATGACGTAGAAATCAACCTCTTATGTCTAGCTCTAATGTCTTTGCAAAAACCTGAGGACTTTGTGGCCTCTTTCACTACTCTTGACAAAAGCCAGCCAATACCAATAATGCTATGTGTAAACTTCCTCTTGTGGCACCTGTTGCTTAATGCCTGCCCTTCAGTGCAGGTGAAAACCAGGTTTCAACTAAATGGGTTGAATTGCAACTATGTGGAGATTCCTGGGTGCTAGGTTGGCAGTGGACATCTCCATCGAGCCAGGTGACTCCTTTCAGCAAAAGATGCACATCTTGTGCTTCTGCGCTGCCCCACGGATCAGGGACTGGGCATCTTAGTCCTCCATCACATCAAGGAAAGTAAGTGCTGGGCTGAGTATAGGTACATTTTACTGTGTTGCCGCCTTTCCACGGGCTACCTCGATGGAATTCACAGGCCACAATTTAAAAACCTGTGCCTTGGTCCATAGTTAATACCTTTTCCATTTTTCCTCCTTGCCTACTGAAACAAGTGAATTGTTGTAAGAGCAAGCAAGGTAGTTGAGATCATAGAATCACAGAATTGTAGCGTCGGACGGGATCTTGAGGGTCATTTTTAGTCCAATCCCCTGGTGAATAGACATTCCATTACGGCAACTGTAACCTAGGTTTCAGGTGCCATTTCATGCCTAGCTTATATAGCTATGCGTTTCTAACACTGTTTATACGGTATTCTGAAATGAATCACTTCGTAAAAGTACAGTTCAGAGGAAGTTACTAACTTCAGACTCATGACAGCTGGCGAAACAAAACTAGCTTTTAGTAGTTGTGATTAGTATCTTATGACTGTCTTGCTCGATTTCATGCAACAGCCTTTCTGTATGTTAAAATCCATTCCGTTTCAAAATATAAATGGGGTAATCTATAAGACATAGGCTTTCCTGTCAGAAGGATTTAATTCTAGTGGTCTGGGTCACAGTGTATCTCTTGGATCGAGAAATGACATAGTTCATGTGGAAGTGCTTTATCTGAAACATGAGTGCGTGTGGCATGAGTGCGTTGTGACACATTTGTATTTCCATGGTGCAGTGGAGAGCCAGTGTGGTTCAACCATAGAGTGAATTATGACTTTCAGATGGACAGGGTTAGAATCCACACTTGGCCATGGATCTCACTGGTTAACCTTGGGTCAGTTACTATCTCTCAGCCTTAACCTCCCTCCCATGGTGGTTGTAAGTATAAAATGGGCAGGGGGAGAACCTTGAGCTACTTGGAGGAAAAGGCACTCTGTGTATGTAATAAATAAATAAAATACCAACAGTTGAATGGACTCTGACATTGTAGTAATTGACAGTCTTATTGAACTTGGGGTGTTAAAAGCCATACCGAGTCTAGAGAATGAAAAATAACATTAAAGAGCATTATTTCACCTAACGCAGAAGGTAGCCTCCCCGCCTTCCGAAGAAATCCAGGGCTACATTTTCTCAAAGCGATCCATTTGTTTGCTTTGGGAGCAGGGCAAGAGCCACTCCTTTATGTTTCTCTTCTGTCACTAGGGCTGTCAGAAGGCCTTGCTTCCCATTCTGCATTGCATTCATTGCATGCAGAAGTGTTTCCATTCTGCTGCAGTTTGTCTCCCACCAGAAACTCAAGTTGTCTCACTGCCTGTTGCGGCAAAATTATTGTCTATGTATGTTATTCCATATTTCTCATTTCTGTGCAGAGAAAACACAAGTACTGTATTATTTGCAGACTGGAGGCAGCTGTTGGCTACTGTGGGAAGTAGGATCCCCCCCCAAAAGCTTATATTGTATAGATAACGTTGCATTGAGTTAAATTTTGTTTTGCCATATCTATGTCCTTGTAAACTAGCAAACAAAACTAGTGTGGAAAACAAGGGTTGAATAGACACAAGTCTTATAAATCTGAGTAGCTTTGTATATATGTTTGTTTTGGTGCACAATTTATTGTATGCAATTTTCCATGTAAATATCCATCCAAACACCCCCTCCCCCCCAAAAAAACATACAGACACAACAGAATGTCAGTAGGGGGAGCTCTCTTACTTTAATTATATGGCTGTATGGTATTCTGTATAAAAATGCAGAATGTGTAGAATGCAGACACTCAAGTGTGTTCAGTTTGTAGAAAATTACGTTTGTGCAATTTCTGTCTAAATGGATGTTTGCTAAAGGCATCTTAATATATATTGGTGATGGTTTATGTGGTCTTGAATAAACAATAGAAAAGTCAATATGGGGAGTCATTTGCTGGGTAAAATTGCTTTAAAAGCTTGCATATTTTAGAAAGGCACTAGATTCTTAAGAGTAGTTCTTGAGTTCCTCTGGTAGAGGTGAGATGGAAACTTGGCAGCTGTGTGCTTTATTGAGGGGGAAACGGTGAACTTTTGTGATATCTGCAGATAAGCCACCTTGCAATTCTTTCTTCCTGAAAAACTAGCTGTCTGGGCAACTTGCGGATACTTTTCAGCTTCTGAAATGAAAGATCAGCCAAGAAAGCTACGAGGTGTGGTTGTGCAACCCTTGTTTGCAATTTTTTAAAAAAATGTCTGATAGCCCCACCCCGTGGAACTGGCTTTCACGTTCGGTTGGACAAATATTTGCACATTTGCGCCTAACTTACCTGTGCAAGAGTGTGGGTGGAAGTGGCATCTGCATAGCGTGCCATGTTTAGGAGATGGTAGAAGATTTCTCTTTGATTATTGACATATGGGCTAATTACATGTTCTGCATGCACACATTTAACTGCACCCTGATAGGGCATTTCCTCCCTGATTTTGGCTACCAATGAGATTGTACATATTAAGTCATCCTTATGTTGACCTTCCACCCCTCAGATAACAGGGCAATATGAAGAACTACCATTATACAGCACTATTTCGTTGTATAGAGACTCCGTTTTTGGAAACCGAAACCATATGCCCTGGGTGAAAACAGGATCCAGTCACTCTAGTCTTATTTGGGAGGGGGAGCAAAGTGAAAGGAGCGTTAACTTGCTCACAATTGTTCAGAATCTATTAGTGCTTTCCCATGCTAGAACTGCTGCATCACATTATATAGTCCAAGGGTAACTGGTATTTAGTGGCATCTTCCAGTATTCAAGAAATATCTTAACAGTTATGCAATGGGCACAAAAGATTTAGGACACT